>NC_133507.1:22349655-22651293 GCF_049354715.1 Callithrix jacchus | reverse complement strand
TGAATCAACCACAGTATTTGACAGATGCACACACTTATTTCTTACTTCAGCAAACATCTGCTGAATGCTTCATGTACTGGTTATCTACTAGGTAACTCAGAGTCGCACACTAAATGGGTTACAGCACAAACATTTACACCCAGGGCCCTTGCCCTCTTACGCGGTGCCACTTCCAGTCTCTATGATTCCTCCATACCTCTGAAATCCAGGATACCTTCTTAAGCCACTTCAAAATGTTCAACACAAAGGAAAACTTTCCAGGAAAGACTTCTCACCTATTTGCCAAAAGGCTAAAGATCCAGACAAGACAGAAGCCAGATAACACCAACGTGTTATCTGAATATGAATACTGTTTTTCTTTCACAGCAAGGAGAAGGTAAGAAAAGAAGGTTTCCTACCGGAGATCAGATCCCCAGGAATGGCACCACGGGAGAATCAAAAAAGTATTCTTTGCTTTCGAAGGAAAGATAAACCAGAAAGTGGTTAACATTAAATATTCGTTCTCTTAGACTTTCTCCAACCAGGACAGATGTATTTTCCAGTTCACAGTAAGTTTCAGTAAGGCATCCTCACCTATGATACAGAGAGTTGTAATGCCAGGGATGCATTTGGCAGACAGATACATTGTCTCCTTGGATACTTTTCCACCTTGGAAGGCCTCTTCACTGCACAAAACTCTCTCTATAATAAACCTGAAAAGTGATTGTGCCATTGTTAAACAAAATTTGTTTCGCAAAACATTCTCCAGTAACTTAAGCCGAAAGGTCCGTTTTTGCAATTTCTGTCATCCAATATTTGTTTTGCAAAAATTCTCTAGTAAATTAAACCAAAAACTCCCTCTCTGCAATATTTCTCACTCTGAATTTTGCCTTTGGGAAGAGCATATTACAAATTCAGTCCCTCTTTACTTTGACAGTTCTTCAAGGATTTAAAAACCACAAGCATATTACCCATTGTAAGCCTTTTCTTGTCAAAATTAAAAAGGATCTAGCCTTCATTTTTACATTATAAAGTCAATATAAGTTCATTGTAAAAATAATTTTAAAATCCAGACAAATATTAATATGAAGACTTCAAAAATTACCATTATCCAGAAAATAGCCATTGCTAATATTTTATTGTAGATTTCTTTTTTTTTAGAGACGGGGTTTCACCATGGTCTCGATCTCTTGACCTCGTGATCCACCCACCTCAGCCTCCCAAAGTGCTGGGATTACAGGCATGAGCCACCATGGCCAGCCTTGTAGATTTCTTTAAACTAATTTTTATGCATTTCTAAATATAATGTACATATTTAAAAACGGGTTCATGACATATATACTGTTTCAAACCTTAGAAGTTCACATAATGTATAATGAACATTTCTTCTTATCAAAAGAGAATAGACTTCCAGTTCTAGAAAAAGATAACATGGACTCGCTTTTCCTTCCCCTAAGTACAACTAAATATACTGGAAATTATTCAATGGTATCAACAAAAGGACAGTGGGAATTGGAAAGACAGCAGACTGGCTGGAGATCTTAGGGCTTGGTGAACAGTGGTCTTATAAGATTTCTGGTTATTGTTTCACCTTCCACATGCCCGAGACTGGGCTCTGAAAAGATCTGCAACCCAAAACCGCCAAAAAGCATAGACAAAACCAAACAAGCAAAAAATGAAGCAAACGAGAAAAGTCTAGTCTCTAGGGATAAAGGATTGGGAAGCTGGGGAAGTCCGACTTCTGCTCCAAACCAGCAGATGGTCTCACTCACCTGCCCCGGAGCAGCAAACCTACTCCACAACGGGAGCACTGGTGACCAGCCTGCTCTGCTGACAGTGGCAGCAGCAGTGAAGCCCAGTGTCTCTCTGCTCTCCACCTAGTGACATGAGTCTCAGGCTCAGTGTCTCCTGACTCCTGCCCTTCTATAGAGAATAGACCAGTGACATCAGGAAACCCAGGGAAGTGTCTTCCACTCTTGCAGTTGTAATCAACAGGGACTGTGCAAAACTCCAGCTGAACCAGGAGAACAAAGCACCCCAGAAGAGCATTGCCACGGCTCCGAACACTAATGTCATTGGAATTAAAGTTCACAGAATGAGCCTACAACCTGTGATACACCTAAACAAAGCCACTGCTTGCTAAAATCAAAGATTTAAATAGGATCAAGAGCCTCCTAACATAATAAAGTGTTCAAGATAAAATAAAAATCAGTTGTACCAGGAACTAAGAAAACCACAATTTGAATTAGAAAAGACAATCAATTGATAGCTATACTGAGACAAATCGGTTGTTAAAATTATCTGCCAAAAGTACCCACCGTAAAAAGGTTTCAACAATCAATTACAAATTATCCTGGAAAAGAAGAAAAAATATAGCAAATCTCAGAAAAGAAGTACAAGTTATAAAAAGGAGTCAAAAGAAAATTATAGAGCTGAATATTTCAAAATTTACAACTTGCTGGGTGGACTTAATAGAGTGAAGATAATAAAGATTGGAATTAGTGAACTTGAATCAGAGAGATTAATAGAATTTACTCAATCTCAACAAAGAGAAAACAGACTGGAAATAAAAAATGAACAGAGCTTAAGAGATCTACCAGACAATAATCAAAGGTCCTGGAAGGAGAAGAGAAAGGGTATAAAGTGGAAAAAGATTAGGAAAAAAAAAGAAAGTCTAAAAATTTCCCCAAATTAGCAAAGGCATAACCTACAGGTTCAAAAAGCCAGATGAATCCCAAACAGATTAAAGCTAAAGAAATTTATACCAAGACACAACATAAAGTTCTGAAAACTAGAGAAAAAAAATGTTAAAAACAGCCAGAGAAAAAAGACATATTACACAGAATTTAACTCAAATGAGAGCAGATTTATCATCTAAGATCATGGAGTTAAGAGATAAGAGCCAAAACATTTTTTTCAGCTGAAGAAGGAAAAGAACGGTCAACTCTGCATTCAATCCCTGTCAAAACTGTTCTCTGGGAAGAAGGGAATTAATTTCCTTAATTCTCAAATTAAGGAAAACTAAGAGAATTTCTTGCTAGTATACCTACCCTTAAAGAAGGCATCCAAGAGAAAAATAATGATAGCATAAGCAGGCTATGGCATTCATAAAGAAAAGAAGAAGAACAGAAAGGGTTAAAATCAAGGTAAACATGGTAGGCTATCCTTCATGAGTTTCTGGAGTTATATTTTATATTCATATTACTTATAATAATATAAGATATGTGCTTAATATATATAGAAGGATGCTTGAGACAATTATATCAAAAAGTAGGGAGGTAAAGAGACCTAAATAAAAGTATATTTTCTATATGTGAAATGGTGAAAACATCTATATCAGTATCCTGTACTGATATACATAACATATGGTAATACCTAGAGCAATCACTGAGAAAGCTATACAAGGTAATATGTTGAAAATATTATTTGAAAAACAGAATAGAACTCAAACTTTTTTGAGTAGCCCACAGCAAGGTGAGAAAAAGGATACAGAAGAACAAGAAACAGAGGAAATGGAGAGCAATAAACAGACTTAAGCCCCAATACATCTGCAATCATTTCAGATAAAGAGATACCGTTTCCTTTTCCAAAAGGAAGTATGTGAATTCTGAAAAAGACAGACTGCTTAGCTTCGTGATTATCCTGGCCAAAAACTCTATAATAAAACAATTACATGTTAAGTCAACCCAATGGAGCAGGGGGTGAGGAATTACATGGTATGTGATGGCATTTTGTGAAATCCTGTGGCTGTGTATCAAGTCAGAAATTATAATAACTGCATTTTGATGATATAAAATACGTAGCAGTAATGGACGAAACAACTCACTAACCCCCAAATGCTTCAGGTTTACATACTTTCCAAACATGTATAGGTAAAGTAGTAACTAATGTTTACAAACATTTATAACTTATGAACTTTTCATATTTTTTTAGCCATGCAGCAAAACTAGAAACTAGGTATTCTCATCCACAGACAAAATTTCAAGAAACCATGGCTGAGACTGGCTCAACTATGGTAAGCAAGTAAGAGCACCGAGACCCCAATCTAGATCTGTGGCTGCAAATTCCATCATTTTCCACCTTGTCTTACACTTCTCCAAGGGTTCCAGGGAATACAGTTATGCTCAGCATTCCTCACAAGACGTGAGAAACTTAGGGATGTAGAGTTCATGATGTTATAAACATTAATCTCACAGGTGTGAGTAAGCCAGAGTGAGAGAATGAAATCTAATTTTAAAGATAAATTTTCTTAATATCCTAAGTTCAACGGAACAGCTTTCACTAACTCTTAAAATGGCCTTTTGAACATTTGACACACCTTTATTGAGCATCTGCTACACATAAAGAACTGTACAGGACATCATGTGGAACAACTGAGCTCCTTCCCCAAACAAGGAACTGAAGGAAATGAGCAAATTCATAGTTCTCTGCAACAGTATGAGTCAGGAATCCATCAGGGAAGGACAGCCACTAGAAGTATGACAGGATGAGGGATTTGTTGCAGGACTTAGACCCTCACATCTGCGGAAGCTGCTGAGGGAAATGAAGGTCTGGAAGTGGACATTGAAGGATCAGAGACACCATCACTAAGCAGCCTGTCTGAAGCCTTAGTGGGGTGGGCAAATCATAACCGGTGTATGGGAGGGTATATGAGCCCATGAAGCAGTGTTTATGAAGAAGGCTTTGGGAAGCTGTGGCCTCTGGGCAGCCATGGCCTCTGCAGATCCATCACTAAGCACGTGGTGATGAGCCTGGCATCGCTGTTGGTCAGCAGGCTTGGTAGTCAGGAGGAAAGTCAAGGTCACAGCAGTGGAGAGCAAGGATAAGCTGGAACCTGCAGATCTCAGCCTCTGTCTGGTCACCACATTTTACCAAGATATTCAGAGAATACTAACTGCTGCTCTTCTTCCACCTCCCAAATCCATTACAGATCCCTCTTTTGGCCAACTCTAACTTGGAACAAAACAAGGAAAGAGATTCTGGGAAACAACGGTTCCACCCCAGTGTAACTGTGTTGACAGTGAAACTCCAGTACAAGCAGTTATACCAGGCACTAGAGCCGTGGTACAAATAACATACAATAGGCAGAGAAAAGAGGGGGCACAGCAGGGACTCCCGGGGGCCGGGTCTTGGTGAAGCCCAGCCTCCACATTTCTTTCTTCTCTTTATTAAAATACTCCATTCTAATGGGAATTATCCTGGTTCCAGAAGTTGAGTCTTTATCAGCATTTAACTGTACAATGTCAGGGAAAGTATTTAACTTCTATGAGACACAATTTTCTAACTTATAAATGAAGAATAATAAATCATACCTCAAAGAATCCTGCAAATCACATGAGAAATTATAAGCTAAAGCTCCTGGTAGACAAAAGATACTCAACTAATATTGACCGCCTTCTCTCCCACCTTCCTCCTCTCCTCCAGCCCTTGTGCATCAGAGACTAATATTTAATCTTTGGCCACGTGTCATCCCTGGTCTCCATCACTGACCTGCTAAATACATAGAATGTTGCTAAATATTCCAATAAAACAATTCTTAAATACATCGTGCCCTCTAAATTTGCTTTTTAAATAATGGAAACCATGTTTTTAAGGCATTCCAATATTCCTTTTCTGAAGTATTTCTGAATATATTAGCTCTCAGAAGGTGCCAAGATCCATGGGATACATATGAGTATAAAACCTAAGGACTTAAATGCTCCATTCCAAGTGTCTGTCGAGGAATGATTTTCCTGTTTCTTTTTATGTGACCCCTTGGTTCACCATTGAAGTTTGCATTTTTACATTGAATCCTTGGGAAATCTCCTAGTCCTGAACTATTCAAGATGTCTGGCAAAAGGACCTCCAAGTGTAGGTGACATAATTAGGATCAGGTGGGTTGTCCTCTTCGTTCGCCCCTTTTTCCATCTGTTTAGTTCCTTTCCTGTCATGTATCACGCTACATAATTGATTCCAGATTGAAGTAGTTTTGCCTCTCCTCCACCATAGGCAGAAACTGAGAAACCAGCTGACATTGGCTTCATTTTTTTCTCTCTCTATTCCATTTTATATTATGACCACTGTGCTCCTTTAGGATAAATCAACCATAATAATAAATAGCATATTATAAAATGGGAATAGGGAACATGGGGCTGGAGAGGCCACATGATGGGAAATATTAGCACATATGCAGTAGACCAGTTGGAGAGTACTGCCTAGCCCCATTCAGCCAAGTTGAAGGGAATTGATGAAGGGATTCCAACTGGCCAGATTTCCCGTGGAATCCATAAAAATTTAAACATGACATTTTATGCATGGACAGAGGAATCCACAAGTCAGAGCAAAAGATGGATTTGCATGTGTAATATTTTGTGACTGCAGAGTCGATGCTTTTAGAACTGCATCAAAGGTTTGTTGTGACAGAAGAAATAAGATGCATGAGGCCCTTGAAAACAGAGAATGAGCACACAGACTTTGCAAAGCCCTTACCCTACATTTTTTTCACATGAAAAATCAACTCTACTGACATAGAGGTCTCAGAATCATATAAAGGAACATATGTAAGAATAATTTTAAAATAATACATTATTGTAGAACTCCAGAGATATTTACTATACAAGATGGTTTAAATTATTTACTCACTATTGAGGTTATTATTTGATCATAGGCATTTAAGAGTTTAGAAAAGAAATCTATTAACAGAAATGACAAGTTGTGTTTAAACATTACCTTTTTGCATCTATTCGTTATTAGGCTCAAGTCAAGTTGAATAAATCTAGTTCCTTCCTTCCCTCTAAAATAATGCAATTTAACTAAATCCAGTAGTGTAGACAAACATATAATTAGGACTATAACGGTACAAACAGCTGTGGTGACTTAAATGATGACGTTTTTGCCGATTTGTTTCCATCTCAACACGACATCCCAAACTGAAGCAACTTGCCAAGTACCTACCCTCTCCACTCCCCCATCCCCTTGCCAATTCCTCTGCTCAAATTTTAAATGAGGAAATATCATAAAAATGGGCTGGGTGATGAACAACTTGGCTTCTGGGTCCTGTCATATTATGCTGACATTTTTTTTAAAAAAAATCTATAATTAATTTATCTAAGAACAGGATGAAGATTAGCAAAGTAGACCCGAATTTAAGTTTCCATTGATATTTTATTGGCCAAAATCAGCCAACAAATAATTTATCATGATTGCTTCAGTGATGGTTGTACACCTTTTTTATATTTCATTTCCAAATTATGCAACCAGATGTGCTCACCTCCAAGCTGTCGGTCAATTGCCCATTTCCTGCTTTCTGCATTCCTCCAAACTGGCCCCCCAGTGGAAGGACAGTGGTTTTTAGAAGCCTCTCAAAACTCCTTGCTGATTAACAATGAGTTCCACATACAAAGTCTAATAGTTGAGTTGAAAAATTAAGCATTTGTTTCTCTACACTATCCACCAGTGTTGTCTTTTTAAAAAATCATATGATGACATCCTTTGCCTAACACTCTTTGCTGGTTCTGAGAAAGGGTTCAAGGTATTCAGTACAGCATGCAGAGCCCTTTCTGACTTGGCTCCCTTATACCACCTCTCCCAGCTCTCACTATTCTCTCATGCACACCCTAAGCTCTAGCTCTATGCAATTAAGTTTGTTGCTATTGCCCAAGCCCCTATCTCTTTGCTTACATCTAGAACAGTTTCCCTCTACTTCATCACTTGGAAAATACTATACCTACCCAATTGTTAAGTCTCTGATTTAGGTAGCATGCCCTGGCCATCACAGCGGTTGAAATAAGTACCCCTATATTGGGCATTGTCTTCTCTCGTGCTTCTATTTACATTCATAGTACTCTGTTGTTGTAACCACTCGATGTATTCACCTTTCCCGCTGCCTAGACAGAGATGATTTCTCAAGACAGTAGAATTGTAATAAAGAGTAATTCACGCAGGAGAGCACAGTTTGGTTATTACTCAAATCAGTCTCCCTGAAAACCTGAGGACTGAAGTTTTTAAGGATAATTTGGTAGGTAGGGGGCGAGTCAAGAGTGCTGATTAGTCAGGTGGGAGATGAAATCATAGAGAGCCAAAGCTGTCCTCTCGTGCTGAGCCAATTCCTGGGTGGGGTCCCCAAGACCAGATGAGCTAGTTTATCAATCTGGGTGGTGCCAGCTGATCCACTGAGTTCGGGGTCTGCAAAATGTCTCAAGCACTGATTTTAGGTGTTACAGTAATGTTACCCCTAGAAGCAATTTGGGGAGGTTTAGAATCTTGCAGCCTCCAGCTGCATGACTCCTAAACCATAATTTCTAATCGCATGGCTAATTTGTTAGTCCAGCAAAGGCAGTCCAGTGCCCAAGGAAGGAAGGAGGTTTGTTTAGAGAAAGGGCTGTCATTGTCTATGTTTCAAAGCTAAAGTATAAACTAAGTTTCTCCAAAAGTTAGTTCGACGTACGCCTAGAAACTGACAAGGAGAGTTTGGAGGTTACAAACAAGATGGAGTCGGTTAGGTCAGATCTCTTCCACTATGATAATTTTGTCAGTTATAATTTTTGCAAAGGTGGTTTCTTTGTTGTTGTTGTTGCTGCTGTTTCCCGTATCTGTCTGCTTCACTAGACTGGACGGTTCCCAAGACTAATGCCTTTGTCCTGTATTTTGGTATTTTGGTAATGGTAAAGCTTGCCTTGTGCCTGGCATATAGTAAACACAATACATATTTATTAAAGAACTGAATTAATGAATAGACAGATAGATGGATGATAGCGAAGCTACTATATCTATTTCCACCAGTCTCCATCTGCCTCTGACAGTAAAGTGACTGTTGTCTTATAACGTACTGTGTCAAATGTGTTCAAGGTCCTTGCACTCCCCCGTTTCCCCTCCACCTTAGAGATGTGTTCTTTCGGACACCTTAGGTAAGACACACTGAAACAAAAATCCAGATAAAATCAAAGCAGCAATCTCCTCAAAAGTTAAAATGTTGCTTCTATGGTTGTATTGTCATAAGAGTAAAAAAGCCACCACTGGTGGTTTATAATGCAAAATATGCTCTCTCACGCTCTCTCTCTCCTGCGCGCTTTCTCTCCCTCTCTCTCTCTATATATATATATACATATACACACACACACACACACACACACACACACACACACATATATACGCATGTATATATCTCAACCTCTGCCTCCTGGATTCAAGCAATTCTCCTGCCTCAGCCTCCCAAGTAGCTGGGACTATAGGCACATGCCACCACATTCAGCTAATTTTTTAATTTTTAGTAGAGACTGGATTTCACCATATTGGCCAGACTGGTCTCGAACTCCTGACCTTGTGATATGCCCACCTTGGCCTCCCAATGTGCTGGGACTATGGGCATGAGCCACCGCACCAAGCCTATATGTTTTTAAGTGTTGTTTTTATTTCTACTTCTGCTTATGGAGTGAAGAAATACAATTACTTCCATTGTTACTGAGCATCTTCCCTGAAATAGGATGCCGAGCAGCTTAAGATGCCTCTACTCACCCTTTCGCTTTGACAGAAAGACTTCATCTGTAGGAAAATGTATTTAGCAGCCATCATCAATGGACACACCATGTTAAATTGTGAAGAAATCAAGTATTCCTTTGTTATTCAAAGGATGATATTATTAGGGTTAATATTTTAGTAAGGCTAAACCAAGTGAATCTTTATGTTAAAAAACAAAGTCAGAGACTCCTAAGGCTGTAAGGCACTTAAACACTTTAGTACAGTGCCTTAATATACCACCGGAATTTACCTTCCATGCCTTCCAGGTTATTAAACATCTCTGAGCCTGAGCATCTTCCTCTAAAGAATTGGAAATAATTGTAGTAACCAGCTCATAGGGATGATTTGGAGATTGAACAAGACAATGTATGTATGAATACAGAGTATTTTGGTCATTTTGTCACAGAACAAGCATTTCTGAAATTCTCATAGTTAACAAAAGGAAGGATACACCTTCATTATACAGGCAAGAAATCTGAGGACAGGAGAAATGATGTGAATTACTCAAGTTTCTGATGGGATTCATTTTAAATAGCTCACAGTTATCTCTAACTTCGACTGTGCTGATTCTTGACCTACACATTTTAAAATAAAAACAAAGGCAAAATGAACAACCACAATAACAACAAAAAACAACATGCTAGTAATATTAAAACTGAGGACTTCGTGAATAGAAAGCCAATAGTCAGCTCTGTTAGAATCAATTTGGCTGCAAAGCCCTATCAAACATAAAGAAAATATCGCAGAGAAAAAGCCATGTTAGAAAGTGCTTTTCAAATGCTCACTTAAGCCTGCAGTTTATAGCAGGTCTTCTAACCAATTAGAGAAGGGGAAGAAAAATAAAAAAAGGTGAATCTGAAATTTCAGAGGACAAGTTTGTAAAGACAAGTTTGTAAAAAGCTTAAACGGGTTATTGTCAGGTTCTGATACCATGTTTTCCTCTGACCTTGGTTCAGTCTCTGACTCTGGCTTCTTCACAAGTACACACTTACCACAAGAATCTCTACTTTTTCAGTTCAGAGTCCTCCCAGGTCAGCAAATTTGGAGGCTTAATGGTTTTCTTATAAGCTTTCCCACACTCTTTGCCTTGGCTCAAACCTCAATGTAGTATCATTTATCATAAGTTAACTATGTGACCTTCAAATTTAAAGCAGGACCTGGCAATGCAGCCACACTACAATGGCAAGAGAAGCTGAGAGCCTTGCTTTTCTCAAAAAAAAAGAAAAAAAAAAAGCTCATTTTTGTTGGTGCTTAAATTTCTCCTTAAGCAAAGACAGAAATTGATTTGAATTTTATTAGCCTTAAATGTCTTCTCTAGGACAATGAATAGATTGGTTATTCTAGTTATATTTTGTCCATTTAATATTTCTGCATTTTTAAAAAAGAAGCTTACCCATGTTCCAAACGTCTGATAAAAAAACTCCAGAGGTAGAGATCTAACACTAGAATTAACACAACATGCATAATGTGTTCTTCTCGGGAAAGGACTGAGAAAAGGATGAGGTGCCTGATAATCCCGGAGCAAGGTCTACATCCCATCATCCCATCACAAGGAGTTAGCGGGTAGACAAGCAGCAAGGCTGGAGGGGGACCTAGGCCACTCAAGCTGAGAATGAAGCCAGCAATGATAACCCAGGTGCCAGAAAGAAACAAGAGCTACTTTTTACTGAGCAGCATATGCAGCTTTGGCAGAGGAAACAAAGCCCAGAGCTAGAGATTTGGATTGGGTCTCAATGTCCCAGTAACAGGATCCTAATTTCGAGAGCCTTTGTTCTGGCAGCTAAAAGTAGAAAGGACCCTTGCTGAATAACCCTGCCCATAGACTGCCTTGTCCCCTACTGTGAGCATCCTGATTTGACTGAGAAGGGCTGTGAAAGAAACAGACATAGTAATTGTTTCATGATGGGTGTTGTGGAAATCCAGTCAGATAGTGTATGTCTGATAGACACTCTGAGTATCTATCTGAGTATATAGCCTTACGTGACTAGTTAACTTAGTTCTCATCCTTGCAAAATATCACTGTGTATCTTCTGTTATTTTAACATCACATAAAGCCCAAACAATTAATTTCTGAGAAGTTCCTAAGAATAATACATGGCAAACTCCAAAAACCATGCTGCATTTTAGATGCTTTAACTCCGACTACACCTGCTTTCAAAGAAATAGCTTTTATATATCCATCTCTAGTGGTACTGACCAAGTATGACCTAGATGCCAGGGAGCATGATTTTTTGCCTTCCCATTACACTGCAAAGTTTACCAGGGCATACACATACCCAGAGTAAGCTAAAACATAGAAGTCCCAATTAAAATGAATTAAGATAAAGAAAAATGTGTTAATACCAATGTAATTTACATACTATTCTGTGTGGCATTCAGGGGAATGAGAGAACAATGGATGTAATAGGAAGATTATTCCAAGGATTGAATTTCACACGAATCATTTGATATTCTATCTGTGCCATGAGCAAGTCATGTTGCATTAGATCAAATTCTGATTTCATTTCATTGCCAAGTATCCCATCGTCACAACCTTGTCTTTTGCCTCTTCATTACAGGGATGTAATCGAAGGATGAATCCCTAAGAGCTTGTTCCTTAGCTGCCCATGTGTGCACGTTTCACAACCTGCCATTGTTATAAGACACTCTGGTTAATAAGCAGATAATAGGATATGCAAATCGCATGTACCTGATGAGGAAAGAAAGCTATGCCTTCTCACCGTTGCACAAATACTAGCTGACTTCTTTGTGACCATGGAAGTTTGCTTTGGGTAATTTATGGAACATTTTGTCCAGGCAGGAAGAAATGTCCCTTTGCCTTGGGAAATGCGGGCAACGGAATAGTTTTCTTGCAATTTACAGGACTTGGAGTGTGGGCAATTCAGAGAGGTCTTTGGACATGAGAATCTTTTTTAAAAGGGTGCCTTAAGCCATAAAATAAATGTGATTATGTTTGAAATGTTTTTAACCAGCCCCAAAAGAGTTTATAAAATATGATGCCAGAGCTTAAACCACCTCGGAGAGGCTCACAAGTGGTCAGATTAATACTAGCAGTCACCAAAGGCAGCCACTATAGTAATTCAGCCCTGATACCAAAGAAAATGAAAGGTCATTTCGAGATCTGTTAAAACCTTGGAGCTCATTGAGTTTCTGTGAGTCCTCTCCGGGCTCTGCACCACTGGGCATGGTATTGTAATGAAGTCGTTGCTCTGAAGCAGAGAAGACAGCACAACATTTGTAGAAAGAAAGATATAGGCTCAATGTCTTTGACATAACAGGGCATGTCTCTCAGCCTCAGTTTCCTTATTTACAAATGGACACAGTAACCATACAGCTTTTCCACAAGATCATTGCAAGCTTCAATAGTTGGAATGATTATGGAAATTGTGTGCTGAGTTGCTTCCCTCTATCCCTGTGATCCCCTCTCTACACTTCCCCAGCTTCCTCTCTGCCCTAGGTACCCACCTGGATACCTGGATAGATTTCACATCCACTGGGCTCCATACACTGTGACTTCAAGTTGGATTTGGTAATGAAGAGCACTAGCAGGAGAACAAGAGGAGGAGGGAGAGTGGGGCTGGGAGTGTATTTCTTTGGCTCCCACCTGGCAAGGTCATCCCAGGCTAGCTATGTCCTTTGCCCTGAGGTGGTAGCATCTGCAGGTCGCCAAGTCCACCTACCCTCTATGGCAGTTCCCAGGAACCATTCCCTCCCCTGAGCCCTTTTTGCCTGAGGATGGTAATGGTGCCCCCACTTTGTGACTAGCTCAGGATCCTGCTTCATCCTTTGTGGTTTTTCCATATCACACCACCTTAAGAGGCCTTTTATTAAACACTATTTAAAGCATCCTAATTTGAATGTACCGTCTGTTTCTTCTGGGCATCTGAATAATATACATTCTAAAAATATTCTATTGGCTAATACATGTCAGAGATGTAATTTATTCTACTTTTTTATTTATTTTAGGACAGGGTCTCACTCTGTCACGCAGGCTGGAGTGCAGTGACACGATCACAGCCCACTGTAGCCTCTACCTCCTGGGCTGCGGACATCCTCCCATTGCCACCTCCAGAGTAGCTGGGACTGCAGGTGAACAGCACCATGCCTGGCTAATTTCTGTATTGTAGAGACAGGGTTTCACCACATTGCCCAGGTTGATCTCGAACTCCTGGGCTCAAGTGATCTTCCCACCTCAGCATCCCAAAGTGCTGACTTTACAGGCATGCACCATTGTGCCCAGTCTTAATTTAAAATAACAAAAGAATTTTAAAGCCAACTGTCAATTTCTCCTTTACAAGTCCTCCTTTGTGATTCATGTATTACAGTTAAATAAAATTTAAAAAATATAAACAAAACATCCTGCAATCCAGTAACCATTTGTGTGCAGGAGAAAAATCAAATGAATCATTTCCATTTGCATCTGGGCTACCATCTAGCTGTTTGGATGCTAAAATCCACATTACTCAGGAAACATAACATATATCTGCAGCTTACCCATTATCAAATACTGTCAGCAAATATCTCTAGAAGGGTCAGGTAGGGACCCTTCAATGTTGGGCACATCATTTGGATGAAGATGCCCTCATTTCCTGTCTGACATGTGATTGCTTCTCCACCACAGGTATAACAGACCCTCAGACCAAATGTGACCACAATTGCAACTGGGTTTGGTCCGCTGTTTAAACACTGGCTTATGCCAGCCTTACTGGAAAGCTATGACGAGCCCGTGTCTAAATCCTCTTTCCCAGGATCTAAACTGGCATAGTGGGTGGGCTTCGGGTCACACTTTCCTCCTCTTTCTACCTGGTCCAGGCTGCAGGAGCAGACATGTTCCTCTGGCCTGAAACTGGCGTTACCACACGTGAGAAATCCTCCCAATTGGCCTGAGAGCTCTGAGGCCCCAAAGATGAAAATTTAAAAATTATAAAAGCCAGTCATTTTCCCTCCACCAGAGATGGGATGTGGCATTTGTCAGTAGTTGGCGATGGCTAATTGAGAACATGAGAATGAAAATACCACGTTGTAGAGATAAAAACAAATAAGGCGACGATGGAATACGCCGTATGTTTGGAGTCAGGACTCCTGAGTTTGAGAGCTCAGCTCTACCTGATTACCTGTGTCACTTTAGACCACCTTTCGTCTCTCGCAGCCTATTGTTTTTAAGTGAAACTTGGACATACCAACACCTTTCCCAACAGATTCAACAGAGATCTGTAATGATTAGCAAAATGTGATAATACTGGATAAGATTCTGCAAAATAAAGTTGTATGCAAATACGTGGTTTTGTTATGAATGAAAACATGAAGACAAGCATGTAAAAATGCATGGAGACAAGGAAGCCTCAGGGGCTCATGGCTACAACGTACCTGGAAGGCAAAAGGCTTTAAGCGTTTGTCTGCATTAAACACTTGGGACAGATTCGGGAGAAGGGCACTCAAAGTCACCTCTTTTTGGTGAGATGGGAAGACAGAGAGGGACCACCAGGAGGACAGAATGCAGCTGAAGAACTTAGACAAGAAGCAGTCAAATGAACTGCTTTAAAACCTTTCTTATGGCGGCTCTCCCTGTATGTACAGTGATCAAACTTTCTAGTTTGCCCAGACCTGAGGTGTTTTCTGGGATCTGGAATTTTCAAAACTAAAAGCAAGACAGTTCCAGGCAGCCAAGATGAATTCGTCAGCCTACCCTGCTCCTGTTGGCCAAATCCCTGCAACCTTCATTCTCGGGGTGTGGTGGTATTTCTCTACCAAACTACACTTTGTCTCCTCTCTTTTTAAACCTGTTTCATCTTTTTCATTTGTCTTATGTTTCCATCAAGCATGCAGAGGGAAAGAAGGAATATAACCAAGCCAAATTACAGCAATTACCCTCCGTTTTTATTCAAATGTAATTTACCTCCATTCACTTTCATCAGCTTCTGCCATATACTCTGAGACAAATAAGCCACGGTTCTTCAACCCTGCGAGATCAGAGCCTGTTTGGGAGAGGAAGAGTCACCTTCCCCTCCAGACACACACATAATTAACCAGTTAAAGCAGACAGTGGCAGGGCTATAGAATTTTTCTACTGAGTGTGGTCTCTAAGGACAGCATCAGGCATCAGCATCATCTGGATGCTTGTTAGACAGGCACTTTCTCCAGCCCACCCTAGACCACGTGAGTCAGAATCTGCATTTCAACATGCTCCGCAGGTGACTCCTATGCACTCTAAAGTCTGAGAAGCACAGAAAATGGAAAATCAACGTGCTTACACTTGGAAGGAGGAATGTATACTAGCAGGCAGGAGCTTTCCCGAAGGATGGAGGAGGATGGAGGAACCCCAAAAGCAACAACATGATCCCAGGGAAATAACAGATAGCTACAGAGAGCAGGGACTCACCTAAAAGAACTGGAGCTTAGAATTGAGATGGAGATGAGCATGAGACAGGATCATTAAACAGCTTAAATGTCCAGCTGGCAACCTGGACTTAGTCTGAAGAAAAAAAATCAGTGACAGTTTTAAAAAGAAATGCTGCATTCAGGGCTGTGCTTTAAAAGTGCAACCGCAGCTACTATATGAAGGTGGGGAGAAGGGAAGTAAGGGGAGAAGTGAGAAGCAGCAAGACAAGTGCTTTGAAATAGCATCATACTCTACTCCCCAACCCAGGGAGCCTGCAAATAGTATAGATCCTTAGAGGCCCCGGACCTACCTACCAAATGGGCTGCTGCCCACTAATATCTAGGAACACTGATGAATGATTAATGGTTAAGCCCAGCATTTTGGCTTCTTTGAGAATAAAATTACCATTTCCTTCCCTTGAGGCAACTCTGATTTAGGAAGTTAGTGGGCTGGATGGTATCCCCCAGAAAGATAAATCCACATGCTAACCCTGGAAACTGTGTATGTGACCTTACTTGGAAAACAGGTTTTTCTAGAGGTCATTATCCTGGATTATAAAATGAACTCTGAAGCCAATGACAAGTTTCCTTATGAAAGACAGAAAAGACGGGTCCTTAAAAAATATAGAAAAATAAATAAATAAAAGATAGAAAAGAGGAATCCTTATAAAAGACAGAAAAGTGTACTTGGTTCATTTCAAATACTACAGCCGGGGAAGAGGGCATAATAGCAAGAGCTTGGGTCTGCAGCTCCCAGCAGGATCAGCAGAGAAGGTGGGTAATTTCTGCATTTCCAACTAGGTACCCAGTTCATTTCACTGGGACTGGTAAGACAATGGGTGCAGCCCATGGAGGATGCGCCAAAGCAGGGTGGGACGTCACCTCAACCAGAAAATGCAAGGGGTTGGGAACTTCCTTCCCTAGCCAAGGGAAGCCATGAGGGACTGTGCTGTGAGGAATGGTGCACTCTGGTCCAGATACTATGCTTTTCCCAGGAGATTCCCTCGGGTGCCTACACCACCAGGGCCCTGGGTTTTAAGCACAAAACTGGCCAGCCGTTTGGGCAGACACTGAACTAGCTGAAGGAGTTGTGTTTTTTTTCATACCCCAGTGAAGCCTGGAACGCCAGTGAGACAGAACCGTTCACTCCCCTGGAAAGGGGGCTGAAGCCAGGGAGCCAAGTGGTCTTTTTTTTTTCCCCATGGGAAGTGCCATTTATTCCCAAAGTCGCCAAAATCATCACCAAGGGTTCACCGAGGGTGTGTGAGGGGAACGAGGAGGCTCAAACACTGACTGGGGGTTGGGAATTTGAGGGAGGGGAACATATGGGGCCCCAGCCGCCCCTCCCCCTCTAATACCACGGGAAAGGGTCTTCCTCTGGCCAGCTCCCTCCCCAGGCCCCATGTCCAGTTTCTCTCCCGGGAGGCAGGGTGGGAAAGGGAAGAAGGTGTAGTGTGAGTGGGCCCCAGGACAGGGAAGGGCACTGGGGGTGTGCACCCCCATTTCACATGCACTCACAACACTGATCTCCCAGAGAGCCGAAATGGGGGCGGCCAGGTGGGGCAAGGTCCCCCTCCTGCCCTGAATTATAGGAGGAAGGGGTTAGTGTTGGGGGCCGGGGGACCTGGGGGGCATCATGGGGGGCAGGCCGGGGCCCCCACCGAGGGGAGAGATGTATGTGGGTGGTGCTCCCGCGACAGGAGGCACAGGACTGAGAAGGAGCTGGTTCAAGGTGAGCGTCGCAGGCGGCGTGGGCTGGAAGGGATTGGTGATGGAGGGGCTGGCGGCTGGGCCTCCACCTGGCAGGAAGGGGTTGGAGGCCTTGGCTCCAGGCGGAGTAGGGCCTGGCTGGCTCACCAGCGAGTCCAGGTCGACGAGGGCTGCATTGGGCCCTAGGAATGACTCGGGCATCTTCCGGGTCGGGGGTGTGGGAGTTGGCGTGGCTGCAGCTGGCGGGCTGCCCCCAGCCTCCACCAGAGATCCCCTGACTCCACTCATGTCAAACGCCCCAGGGCTTTGGGCCGGCACCTCTCCTGCCAGCAGCTCCAGCTCCCCAGTGCTGCTCCCAGGGGTCGGCAGGGCCGTTCTGAGTCGGTCAAAGTCGGAGAACTCATTGGGCTCCGTGTGGAAGTCCCCAGCTGCTGTGGTGCCATTGGTGCTGGGCTTTGCAGGTGACCCTCCCCAGGGGTCTGAGAAGGCCGGGGCCGGTGTCCAGGGATCAGTGGCGGAGGGTCCACTGACCGGGGCCCCACCATCGGAGCTTCTCGATGGATCTGGCGTGGGCCCCTCTCCAGCCGCAGGGGCTGGGGTCCCACCCCAAGGGTCAACTAAGGGTCCTGCAGGGGCAGCAGGCCTCCAGGGGTCCTCAGAGGCTGGCGTGGGGGGCTGAACCCCCCCAGGGATCAGCAGCCAGAGGTACAGGGGGGCCACCCCAGGGGTCTGAGGTGGGGGCAGCCGTGGGGATGGCAGCAGCCACGGGTGCTGAGCCCCCCAGGGGTCTGAGGTACTCCATCAGCGTCATGGCCTTGTAGACGTGCCGCCAGTTCTTGCCGTGGTCGTTGAGCCGCTTCCAGAGCATGCTCAATCTCTGAGAAGGCGATGACGTTGTAGGTAAGGTTGGCAATCTCCGACATGAGGGAGCTGGACGGGACCCAGGGGTCATTGGTTGTGGCCTCTCGAACCTTGATCTCTGCCTCTGAGTAGTTGTGGACGATGTTCTTCATCTGGTGCCTCAAGGACGAGGTCGACATGGTGCCCTGCTGCAGCAGCAAGGGGCACAGGGCCCCTGATGCGTGGAGAGATGGGGAGACTCCGGACAAAGGCAGTGGCAGGCGCTGGCAGGTCACCGCATCTGAGAGGGGAAGAGGACCTCTCGGCCCCCTCACGCCGGGCTCTGGGGGAACATGGCGGTCAGCCCCCTGCCCCGTTCGGCCTCGGTGTCACGGAGCGTGCACCGGGCTGTGGGCAGCGGACCAGGAGGCGCCACGGGCACACACACTAACGCACAGAGGGCCGCACGCCGAGGGCCCCAGCGCCCCGCCGCCCAGAAGGGGCGCGGAGAGCCCTTTTTTTTTTTTTTTTTTTTTTTCAGTTAAACTCGTCCAATATTTATTGAATTGTGAACAGCTGACTTTGCCACAATCAGACACTCATCCATCCTGATGCCTCTCTTGGCTTCCCCTTGAGAAGGATGCCTGAGGCGGGATGTCCCCCAAATTCCGGGGAACAACAGGGGAAACATGGGGTATGCACAGAAATCTGATGAAATCGGGGAATGGGAGAAGGGTGGGGCAGTGTGGAGCCCGGGGAAGACACACACACACAGAGGCAGAGACCACAGGCATCAATCTCCGCCCCCAACAGCAGCCATGAGAGCATCGGGGAAGGACCAGGCATCCACGAGGCATTTCACTCCTTCCCGTCATGAAGCGTCTGCTGAGAGGGGGCTAGATTAAGGTCCCTGGACTCTGCCTTCAGGGCGCATTAGCCCTGAGCCAAGGCAGCTTTGATGGCGGCCACCAGCTTCAGAAACTTGCTTTCCGTGTCCACGTAGCCATCACCTTTCTTCTTAGAGTGAATCAATTTCCCAGCTACCGTTACTTAGAAGAACCCGGTGGCCTGGGGAGTTCCCTCGCCGGAGATGTCCAGGCTGCCAGGGAACTCATCTTCTAACTTCTTCTTGAGCTGAAGATACTTGGACTTGTAGCCTCAAGAGCCAAAATAAACGACTCGGACGGTGAGAGCCATGGCTCGGGGCTGCCACATCCGCCGGGGAGCAGAAGCCCAGGCCACACTGACTTCCCGCCTGAACGCGCGGGACCGAAGTGCTGGGATTACAGGCACGAGCCCCCATGCCCAGCCCAGTTTCCTTACTTTTAAACTGATGATAAATAATTACTATTCATCCCATCACAAAGACATGTTGAGAGAAATACATAATATCATAGCCATGAACATGTTTGGAAAAGTTCTCTTCCCTGTAAAGTTTTTCCAGACTGCTGTCATCTGTCTCTCTTCTGTGATCTGATATAGGATTTATTCTTGGCCATTTGGATTATTCTCCTCAGTGCTTTCTAAAAAATGCTTTCTGTATACTTCCATCTCCTCCTCTGGACTGGAAACCTTTGGAAGCAGGGACCATGTCTAATGTAACTTAGCACTCACCCCATTTAGCAGAGTGGTCAACACACATTAAGACTGAAAAACGAATCATGCTGCTTCTAAAAAGTTCAAAATGCTAAACACAAGATGGAGGATAGAGGGGAAAGCAAAGGTACTATAAGCCAGAGAGGCGAAGAACTACAGACAAATGTAGTGTCCACTTCCCAGATAATGGGGATTACTGTGTCCTGCCCATGTATAGAAGAAGTCACTAGTGACATGGCTTGAGCTTCAGACTGGAAGAGGGCTAAGCCTGGTAGGTCACAGGGAAATGAAACCACAACATCAGGGCCCTGGGTACCTCAAGATGCCAACATAGATCCTGACTAAGTACTTCCATGAGATCAGAAGGAACGAAGCCCACTGCAGTAACACTGGGAATAGTCATAGGCCTTAGGCTCTTCTTGTCCTTTGCAATAGCATGAACCAAGAAGCATCATAAGGGAGCTCATGTAGCCCTCTGCTGAGTCATAAGACGTACCATCTGCTTATCTTACACACTTCCTCCTCCCTGCAACACTTCTCCCTCCACCCAACACCACGCTACACTTTGGAGTTATACTGACACTGAAGTTTTTCCTTCACTTCTGTACCACACAAGCATGCAATGCCAGTCTTAAAAGACAATGCCCGCATCTTTCCGCTGAGACCACTAGGTTTAAAAGAAGAGAGTAATAACATAATGTATGTAAAGAGTTAACATCTTGGGAATCATTTCCCTAACAAAGTTGATCCCAGCAGGGCCCTGTTCCAACTATGCCCCAAGTTGAGCTGGGTCCAAGTCTACTATGGGAGCAACACCTTTCCACCAGGCCCACTTGAGATATCCCATTGAATTTCATCCTAGAGGCTTCCACAGATGAAAGCCCTTTCCTATCAAAAACCTTGAGGAGCCAATTGAGGCTCATGTCCACACAGAGTGGTACATTGACCATGATGCCCCTTTCCTCCTCCAGCCGCTCATATAAAGCAGCCAGGCAGTGAATGACCTCTACCACATCCATCACGTGCTCACTGGCCTGCAAATCATGCTCACTGAAGATTTCCAGGGCTGTGGTTAAAGTTACTAGGTCCACTGGGAAGGAAACAAGGGAAAAAAATATAGCCACAAGTACAGCCCCAGGGATTAAATAGAGAGATAAAGCCACCAGCATCACCAAATTTGATTCAATCTCCAGATCAACCATTTGCAAATCTCATCCCTCTTGGATGAGAAGGCAGCAAAATGTCCCTCAAATTAACCCAACATGTTTTTATACCCAATGTTCTTTGACATCAGTTTCAAAAAGATGGTGGGACATGAGTAAACTCATCTCTTATGTTGTACTAACTCCCAAGTGTTCAAATCTCATTTTAAGTTTCTCTGCCTTTACATGAGTTTCAACTGCAAATAAGTTTGTCTATGAATTTTGTTCTGAGAACCTAGACACCAGCAATGAAGGCTCAGGTACAGCTGGGGAAATGTGACATACATCAAGAGGGCATCTCTTAATTACCCCCAAATGCTGGCTCAGCCTAGCTAGACATGCGTAAGCCAGGAAGCTTGAATGAACAGTGTCTCTGAGAAAGGCCAGAAGGCATATTATATCTGCAGCCACACTGTTCCCTAATCACTGATACTTGCTTCAACAGTTTTGCTGCTACATCCAATAACTCTAAGATGGCAAATCATGGGTTGGGGTACTTCCTGTCACAAAGTAATTTCTTGGTTATGCATACTGAACATGGGAAAAGGGTCAAGGAGGAGGTTAACAGTGGGGTTAATTTGGAAACACGTCTGGGATTTAGCGAGAGTAAAAGGGAATTGGGAAGAGCAGAAGTTGACAGCTAGCATATTGCAAGCTTTGGAGAGTTTTCACCAAGCCAATCAACAACCCTGACCAAGGTGGGATGAAAATGAGAAACAGCAGACAAATGAGGAACAAGAGAGGGGAGGTGAACGCCATATAGAAGTGCAACAGGAAACGTATGGCGCAGGGCTTCCTGGACTCTGCGGAGCTTCATGGCAGTGCGATAAGCTGAGAACTCAATGTTGTTCAGATTGGCTGCAAAGAATGGAGAGAGACCCACTCGGATAAGAAAAATTCAAGTTAATGCCACAATAAGATACCATTCTACACCCACCAGACTAGCAAAGAATAGAAGTCTGACAATAGCAAGTGTCAACAAGAATGTGGATGAATGAGAACTGCCAGTGAAAGTGTGAACTGACACAATCATCTTTGAAAACGACTTGGTATTACCTAGTAACATGGAACAGTCATATATCCTACCACCCAGCCAGCTATGTATCCCAGAGCAGTGACTTGCAAATGCTTTTTGATCAAGACTTACAGTATCAAATTCATTTTATAGCATACATGCATATATGTAAAAATAACTAAATCAAACATTTCAGGAAGCAATGCCTTACTAGATTGGATAGAGCGAAAACAACAAAATTAATATCAACTATGACTCTTGCTAAGGATCTGTTGCCTGTTAATATTTCCTGATTTATTTCAATTTTTTTAAATGTTTGTCACAATACACTAAAATGATGTTATGACCTGCAGATTGAAAAACATGCCCCAGAGAAATCCTTGCACACATGCACTGGAAAACACATATTAGAACCTCCTCAGCAGTATCACGCTTATTAGCTTCAAACAAGAAATGACCCACGTGTCTGTCAACAGCAGAATGGATGAAGAAACTGTGCTATATACAATGGAATATTCTACACTGGAGAAAAAGAATGAACTGTAGTCATGTGCATCAGCATGGATAAAATGTGCAACATAAATTGAGTTTCTCTTAGACAAAGATAAGGCATGCAAGAGTCACACTCATCACAGCCTGGACAGTCTTTCAAAGCATCTGTAAGAATAATTCATTAATGCATTGATAAGATGGTCCAGGGGAGAATGTAGAGTCTCCGATTGAGAAAGGTGCAGAGGGTAAAGGAAGGCAGGCTGTTGGAGAAACGATGAGGCACTCATTCCCTCTCCCACCTGCTTATTGACTGTGAATCTCTTCTCTTCTTTTCTATACAACTTTATTGAGGTATAATTGATATACAAAAAGCTGTAGAGATTCAATGTCTACAAGTTGATGAGTTTGGAGTCAAGTATACATCTATGAATTCATCACCACAATCTGTGCCATTAATACATCCATCACTTCCAAAAAGTTCCGACTACCTTCTTTATTGTTTTTTTCTATAAGAACACTTAACATAAGATTTACCTTCTTAGCAAGTTTTTAAGGATACAATCCAGTATTATTCAGTGTAGGTACTAGGCTGCGCAGGAGATCTCTAGGACTTACCCATCTTGCATAATTGAAACTTCTTTGTACTCTTAACCAATATTTCCCCATTTTCCCCTCCCCTCAG
This sequence comes from Callithrix jacchus, assembly GCF_049354715.1. Lineage (NCBI taxonomy): Eukaryota > Metazoa > Chordata > Mammalia > Primates > Cebidae > Callithrix > Callithrix jacchus. The sequence goes on along the minus strand of NC_133507.1, from coordinate 22,627,904 downwards.
CCACTGGCAGCCACCATTTAACTCTTTGCTTCTATGAGTTTGACTATTTTAGATTCCCTGTATACATGAAAAAATAAATAAATAAAATCCTACCCCCATGGAGCACAGCAAGCTAAGATCCACTGGCTTGAAATTCTTGCTGCCAGCACAGCAGTCTAAAGTTGATCTGGGAATGTTGAAGCTGGCGGGGGATATCCACTATTACTGAGGCTTGAGTAGGCAGTTTTCCCCACCCAGTGTAAATAAAAGTGTCGAGAAGTTTGAACTGGGTGGAGCCCAGTGCAGCTTGGCAAAGCCACTGTAGCCAGACAGCCTCTCTAGATTCCTCCTCTATGGGCAGGGCACTTCTGAAAGAAAGGCAGAAGCCCCAGTTAGGGGCTTATAGAGAAAACTCCCATCTCCCTGGAACAGAGCACCTGTGGGAAGGGGAGGCTGTGGGCTCTGCTTCGGCAGACTTTAACATTCCTGTCTGCTGGCTCTGAAGAGAGAAGTGGATCTCCCAGCACAGCACTTGAGCTCTACTAAGGGATAGACTGCCTCCTCAAGTGGGTCCCTGATCTCTGTGCCTCCTGACTAGGAGACACCTCCCAGCAGGGGTCGAATGACACCTCTTACATGAGCGCTCCGGTTGGCATCTGGTGGGTGCCCCCATGGGAAGAAGCTTCGAGAGGAAGGAACAGGCAGCAATCTTTGCTATTCTACAGACTCTACTGGTGACACCCAGGCAAACAGGGTCTGAAGTGGACCTCCAACAAACTCCAGCAGACCTGCAGCAGAGGGACCTGACTCTTAGAAGGAAAACTAACAAACAGAAAGGAATATCATCAACATCAACAAAAAGGACATCCACATAAAAACCCCAACGAACATCAAAGATCAAAGGCAAATAAATCCATGAAGATGAGAAAAACACAGCACAAAAAGGCTGAAAATTCCAAAAACCAGAATGTCTTTTCTCCTCCAAAGGATCACAGCTCCTCCCCAGCAAGGGAACAAAACTGGACAGAGAATGAGTTTGACAAACTGACAGAAGCAGGCTTCGGAAGGTGGGTAATAACAAACTCTTCCAAGCTAAACGGTCATGTTCTAACCCAATATGAGAAAGCTAAGAACCTTGAAAAGAGGTTAGACAAATTGCTAGGGAAAATAACCAGCTTAAAGAAGAATATAAATGACCTGATGGAGCTGAAAAACACAGCCCAAGAACTTTGTGAAGTATAACCAAGCATCAGTAGCTGAATTGATCAAGTGGAAAAAAGATATCAGAGACTGAAGATCATACTGAATGAAATAAAGTGTGAAGATTAGAGAAAAAAAGAACAAAAAGGAATGAACAAAGCCTCCAAGAAATATGGGACTATGAAAAGACCAAACCTACCTTTGATTGGTGTACCTAAAAGCGACAGAGACAGTGGAACCAAGTTGGAAAACACTCTCTGGGATATTATCAAAGAGAATTTCCCCAGCTTAGCAAGACAGGCCAATGTTCAAATTCGAGTAACACAGAGACCACCACAAAGATACTCTTCAAGAAGAGCAACCCCAAGACACATAATCATCAGATTCACCAAGGTTGAAATGAAGGCAAAAAATGTTAAGGATAGCCAGAGAGAAAGGTTGGGTTACCCAAAAAGGGAAGCCCATCAGACTCATAGCAGATCTCTTGGCAGAAACCCTACAAGCCAGAAAAGAGTAGAGGCTAAATTCAACATTCTTAAAGAAAATAATTTTCAACCCAGAATTTCATATCCAAGCCAGAAGAGAATGGGAAAAAATTTTTGCCATCTACCCATCTGACAAAGGGCTAATATCCAGAATCTACAAAGAACTTAAAGTTACAAGAAAAAAACAACCCCATCAAAAAGTGGGTGAAGGAAATGAACAGACAGTTCTCAAAAGGAGATATTTATGTAGCCAACAAACAAAAAAAGGTCATCATTACTGGTGATTAGAGAAATGTAAATCAAAACCACAATGAGATACTGTCTCATGCCAGTTAGAATGGGGTTGATCAAAAACTCAGCAGACAGCAGATGCTGGAGAGGATGTGGAGAAATAGGAATGCTTTTACACTGTTGGTGTAAATTAGTTCAACCACTGTGGAAGACAGTGTGGATACTCCTCAAGGATCTAGAACTGGAAATACCATTTGACCCAGCAACCCCATTACAGGGTATATACCTAAAGGATTATAAATTATTCTATTATAGAGACACATGCACATGTATGTTCACTGCAGCACTGTTCACAATAGCAAAGGCCTGCAACCAGCCCAAATGCCCATCAGTGATAGACAGGATAAAGAAAATGTGGCACATATACACCATGGAATACTATGCAGCCATAAAAAAAGATGAGTTCATGTCCTTGCAGGGACATGGATGAAGCTGGAAACCATCATTCTCAGCAAACTAATGGACAAGAACAGAAAACCAAACACCACATGTTCTCACTCATAAGTGGGAGCTGAACAATGAGAACACATGGACACAGGGAAGGGAAGATCTCACATTCAGCCTGTCAGGGGTGGGGGCTAGGGGATAGCATTAGGAGAAATACCCAACGTACATGGCAGGGTGATGGATGCAGCAAACCACCATGGCACGTGTATACCTATGTAACAAACCTGCACATTCTGTACAAATATCACAGAACTTAAATATAATAATAATTTTCAAAAAGTAGTTGGGAAATTATTAAAAAATTGAAAGACCAGTGTATTGAAGCCCACATTGTTTTCTGTTTAAATATTTATTTATACCTAAAATTGAATCTATTGTCATTTTACTTTCCTGGCTTTAATAGAGGCAAATGCATCAGCAATGTTTTCAGCTGAAAATGAGATAAACCAAGAAGTCAATTTTGAACATCTGTGACTGGCTCTGAGCAGATGCAGGGCCGCCCAGTGAGGAAGGACTGCCTACACACTTGATTCTAATCTGCACCTTATGATTTGACCTGTTTGAAACTGCAAGTACCTCCTTTGGCACTTCTTGGAGGCACCACTGGGTAATACTGATGGCTTCTCCCTTGTTCTTTAAACAGCTTTGTTGCCTGCAGAGCTTCAGGGCAAGGGTGCCTCCTGTTCATGAACTCTACAGTGCCTGCCCATATGCAAATCAGCATTTGCTTGCCAAACTTTCCTTTTTATTTATCTAGAACACAAAATTCACTGTAGAAGCTGGGTCCACAGCAACTTTTTTGAAATGTCCTTCGTGAATCATTTAAAACATCCACTTAGAACATCAGATTAACTTAAAGTAGGTGATCGATTTTAGGCAGCTGTCTTCTTACCTTTTTGTAGGAAATTGGTCTTTTAGGCAATAACTTTGGCATCCACCCCGAGCAAGGAAGACATTAGAATTTAAGGCAAAAATCCAGGCACTGTCCAAGCATCTAAAGAAAGATTTAAAAGAAACACTCAACCTATACATGTTCCAATTAATTCCAAGATAAAAAAATGAAATTGACCTGGATTATCATTCCTGTTCTCCGTTAGTTATTCATTTTCTCCTCCTTCAAGTTCTGGTGGATTGCTTTACGACAAGACTGTCGGCTTACTGGTGCAGCTGGGTTCTACAGCGGTTGGTCTCACTACCCTCAGCCATCAGAATTATCTGGAACGCTGGTCAAGACACAGATTTTGAGTCCCAGTCCCAGAGTTTCTAATTCAGGAGGTCTGGGGTGTGGCCAGATAATTTGTATCTCTAACAGATTCCTAAGTGAGGCTGATACTTCCAGTCTGTGGACCACGCTTTGAGAACTACTGTACCAAAGTGATGTGTATAAATGCAGGTATCTTGCCAGTCAGTAACATTTAGCCAAGAGGGAATGAATAGGTCTGTTCCTTTATCACAACTAAGTAGATAGCTGTAACGGCGCAAAACCAAAATGCACACACACTTGCCATGTTGGTCTGATTATTTGGAGCAATACTTCTCAATCCTTCATGAGCACTCATATCCCCTGGGAAACCTGTTAAACTGCAGATACTGATCCATGCAAGGGAAGGCCCCACATTTTTCATTTCTTACCCATGATGCTGCTGCTAGTCCACAGACCACACTTTAAATAGCAAAAGGCTAAAAGAAACCCCATTTAATACAGCTTTTCATTAAGTTACTTACAACTAATTCAGAACAGAAGGCTATTGTTCTTGTAAACAGCTTTTGAAACATGCTTCAGTCCAGAAGCAGGTTTTTTTTGTCAGTGATACTGAATTTATCAAAAAATAAATTTTTACTGTACGGCTTTGTAAAAGACAAATTCCTTAGAATTGTGGGGAGGAAACTACATATTTCTCTCAGTGAGGACGATGCAGGGAAACAGAAGATATGGGATGAGGTCTCATTGGCAGCTCTCTGGCCTTGAGAGTCTCCTATACCTTTATTTTGACTTTGGGCTAAGCTTCAGTGATGATCTGGCTTGTCATCCAGAGTTTATACTCCAAAAAGAAAGACTGATTGTGCATGTTTGTCTTATCTAGTAAAAGCAACCCTATTGGAAAGAGTTTACCCTTAAACAGACGAGTCACCATTGCCTTCAGCTGGTACGCTGCTATGGGCAATGAATTGTAATTAAGCTCAGCTGCCAATGCAGCTGGTTGCAGCATCACCTGCAAGCATTTGTAGAGCTGTTTCTATCTAGCAGAGACAGTCCCAAATATGCAAATATTTGTTCACTGGTTACACTGGTTCCCTGATTCAACAGCATCAATGTTAATTTCTTGATTTTGATAATTGCACTGTTGTTATGTAGGAGGAAGTCCTCATTCTTAGGAAATACAAATTATTTAAGAAAAAAAAGGACAACATACTTGCAATTTACTCTCAAATGGTTCATTAAAAATAATGTACTCAGAGTAAACAAAAAAAATTTTTAAGTAAATATCTTAAGATTTTAACAACTGGAAGGTTGCAGTGGCTCACACCTGTAATCCCAGCACTTTGGGTGACCGAGGCAAGTGGATCATTTGAGGTCAGGAGTTCAATACCAGCCTGACCAACATGGTAAAACCCTGTCTCTACTAAAAATACAAAAAAATTAGCCGGGCATGGTGGCACATGCCTGTAATCCCAGCTACTCAATAGGCTGAAGTCAGAGAATCGCTTGAACCTGGAGGTGGAGCTTGCAGTGAGCCGAAATTGTACCACTATACTCTAGCCTGGGCAACAGAGAGAGACTCCACCTGGGAAAAAAAAAAGACTTTAACAACTGGGGAATGTGAATGAAGGATAATCAGAAGTCTTTGGTATTATTCTTACAATTTTTCTGTAAGTCTGGAGTTATTTAAAGTACAAAGTAAAATATTTTTAACCATATGTACAAGTGCCTGGCCAGACCAGTTAAACCCAAATCTCTGAGTAAGAACTAGATATCAGTGTTTTAAAACTCCCCAAGTAAGTATTCGGTACAAGGGTTGAGAATCTTTGCTAATCACTCAATGCCTGTGTTTCCCAATATAATTTACTTACGTATGCTCTAGAAGCTTGTCAAAGAATATAGATGCTTTCAACTGAGTTTCCTTATTCTGGTCCATGTGCCCTACCATTTGTTTTTGGTACCAAATGTCTGGTAGCTTTCTGGAGGGAGCTGCTGTGTGAGCAGAGAGAGATGGGTGCCCATCACTTAAGAACAGCCTCTTTGTATAGGTTCAAGGGAAACTAACACGAAGCTAGAAAAAGAGGTAGATTTGTGTTTCAGATAAAATATTACATTTTTAACATATTTGTTTTTTTATGTGCATATTTATACAGATGTTTCTGAATGAATCTATACTAAGTAAATATATAAAGCATACTTTTCTGGACTTCTGGATAATTTTAAGTAAGGAGGGATTCTTTTCTTTTTGATAATGGACTGGATCCCTCTGCCTGTCCAGCCTTGTCAAAATCATGCTTTTGTTCAGTCTGACTTCCTTGTTCTCCTGTTCTCCCTTAAGCTATCTTTCTATCCAAAACTGGTTAGAAAGCCTTTCTGTGTTCTCTTCCTGTGTGGTAGAGAATTCACTGAAATCATACACTCAATGTCTTTACACCTCTTCAACCTCACTACCACACATCCCTAAGCCTTTACTCAATAGGTAAAGGGAAGCTTCTAGAATTTAGAACACTTCTTAAACTAATAAAACATGAATTTTGTGCTTACCATTGGCATCAATGAGTCTCAAAATGTTACTTGAAATTCTGAACTTGTTCTAAGCAGTATGGCCCATTCCTTCATATCATGAATATTATTGAGTCACTGAGTCAGGAAATGTGTGGGATAACTCATTCAAGATTTGGTGGAACAAATCTTCATTGCTTTAATATCTCAAAACCATTATCTGAATTTTACAGGTAAAACATAAGCATCAGCAACAGCTACTATTTCTTCAAGACACCTCTTACTGTAACCCTCGTCTTTGTTTACTTGGTCCTAAGTTTCCCAAGCTCTCTGTTTTTTCCCTCTACACTTTTGACTCCACCAGCACCCCTCACTCTGTCCTCAATTCCTTGTTCTACTCACTTACACTAGCTAAGTTTCTTCTGTTGTAATCATCATTAATCACTTTCAAACACAGTTGGCTCCATCCTCAGGTATAGGGGAGGAAGGAACCTCAACTATGTACAAAGAAACTTGGGAGCACCTTCCATGGGTTGAGTAAAGTTTGTGGTCAGACAAAAGAGCATGAGTCTTAATTCGTGACAGAGCTGAATGACGTTTGTCCCAAGTTGCTGAAAATTGATTGTGGATGGTATTTGGCAAGATAACATCTTCAATCATATGTCAAAATGAGTTCTTAATGGAAAGCTAAGTGATAAAATCTCCATAAAAAATATGGATGGCCCATATTGAATACTGGTTACAGAAGACAAGAAGTGTGGGTATCCACCAGCGTTTTCTAGAACACTTAAGATTCCGATCCCAGATCTTTTGACCTCAGAAAGCATGATGTATCCATTTTCTCCACCATGCCAGCAGGCTTAATGAATACAGAGGGCTCAGGTGGGCTCTGAAGTGGCAAACAGCAGTCACCCCTCCGCAAGATCGGAAAGTCCTGCAGAGCCGGACTCCCAACTGCATTTGCCACGAAAAGGCAACCAGCATTCATCTATGACACCCAGAAATCCCATCACCTCCTCATCTTTTTCTAAGGTAAAGCCAGCTTTTCAATGATGTTTTACTTCTTACCATTTAAGAACTTCATAGGACATCTTCTAGTTTCAGGCTTATTATGTACTTAGATTCCTCAGCACATTGGTAGGAGGTTGGAAAGGAGAGAAATTATGCCACAATGGTATTTGACAGAAGGCATATCTATGGCCTATCTACTGCTGATAAAAACAAGTGTTGCCAAGATATTCCATATTTACACTGGAGAGTTTGAAATATCTGTGTTACACCTGTAGATTACACTAGACCATCAAGAAGCCACGTTCACTTGCAGAAAACTGTCCAGGCTCACAACGTATGCATACTAGGGTACTTGTACGTACCATATCCTCAGCACTTCCTGGGAACACTACAGAATCAAAGTTGTTAAAACCAGTATCTTTTTATATATATATATAAATATAAAGCCATTGCTTTACATACCCCACATGCTGCCTGGGCTCTTACACCCTATAGAGTCACAGATGGGAATTTTCAGCACAAGTGCCAAGAATAGTTTTAGTTTTCTAGGTGTTCCAAGGGACCCATACAACTGTGATTATTTTCTTTCACTTGGACCTAAGAACCTCAAAGCCAAATTTTCATTTCAACTTTAATAAAAATATTCAAGTTTTTATTACAATACTGTGTGCCACCTGTATTGTGGTCTTACATACTGGTTTTCTGGTTTTGTTTTTTGTTCGTTGTGATTTTCTATTTACTCCTTAGGGTTGTCTAAGGTAAGGAAGGACAAAAAGAAGGAAGGGGGAAGAAAGGAAGAATAGAAGAAAGGAAGGAAAGAAGAGATGTGTTGAAATGAGATGATACTATTTAAGGACTCATGAATGAACAGTATATCCTTTCCTCCTGCTTTGTGCCACTGGAGAACAAAATAATCACTTTTATGGGCATCAAACTCTTCTTAAAGAAATAGAAAAATATTCTTTAACACCAGCTATGTGGCTTATTTTAGCCAAATAGTAACAGGAGGCTTCACCTGTATGAAGGAGAAAAGTGAAACCTAGGTGTCCAGGAGAAGGGCATTGGCCAAACCAACAGGAGAGTTGCTCTCTTCTAAGCAGAAGTAACTGTAAAACTCTCCACGTTGCATGATCACAGGACAATAACCCTTTAACCCCTTCCAGACCTCCTCCACCAGCTCTCACATAAGCCACAAAGAGTGACGATGAGGGACAGTGCTGCCGTGTCATACGCATTTCCCTGGTGCTGCCCACCCCACCACTCAAATGACATATGGAACACCCCAAGTATCTCAGCTCCCACCCAGCTGTGTGGCTGTCGCCCTGGTGCACTTTTTCTCTGTGATATCCTTACAACTTGAAGTGAAAGCAACAGAATCCTAGTAGATCATAATAAAACATAGATTTAGAAACATATTGTAGTACATGAAACCTTAGTAGGCTCCTGGGAGATATAAACAGAATGAATACTGTGGTTTTTTGCAGAGCCACGGTTGAGATGGGTAGAAAAATCCCCGTAGAATTCGAACAATATCCCTTTGCATGTCGGCTTTCATGGGAATATTCCCACAGTTGTTAGAGTTCTATCCAGATTATAAACCAGTCTAATAAATTTTTAAAAAGAAAGAAGGGAGAGCCACAGTCCCAGGGTATGTTGACTGATACCTTTTTGTAAAGGCAGCCACAGCTGCAGGATGCCAAAGCCAAGAGGAGAGTTAGACCAACAACAGTGCAATTCCCATGGGTCTGCATCTGCTTGTTCCTTCAGCTGCTGTGTTATCTCCCTCCGACAGGAACGTAAATAAATGTTGCCTCAGACAAACTGCAGCGTCGAATATAAAAGCTGAGTGTTTGAAATTAATTGTTTTTTGGCACAATTCCCTAAAAAAATGACATGCTTTCAGTTGAAGTGCTTCCAGGTAAAGCCAATTAAACAAGAGAGGCAACAACTGGGATGAGGTCAATGTGGGATGTTGGTGATTGTTCAGCAATGAGATGGGCTGTTCTGGTCACCATCTGTGGAAGAAAGCTAGGACGCCGTTTTCAGTAGAGGTTGTCAGTACCTGCAGGAAGCAAGATAACAAATGGAAGGAAACTAGAACTTCAGAAGAAAATGTTCCCTTTCTTGCAGTTCTGTCTTCTTTATAGATTCATCGGGATCACCTCCGTTCTTAACAAGTCCTAATCCTGGGAGAATCGGTCATTTGACATATTGAGAAACGTTGATGTGAGCATGGTTCTAGGTTTATTCTGCCCAAAGACAGCTGTCACTAAACCGTACTTGATTTTAACAACTTTAGTATAATTTGCATATCCTAAAATTCGCTCATTTAGAATATACAATAATTACAATATCACCACAGTACAATTTTGGAATATTTTCATCACCCCCAGAAGATACCCATGCCCACTTGTGCTTAGTCAATCCTAGTTCCCACCACCAGTTTCATACAACCACTAATGGACTTTCTGTGTTTATATATAATTTGGACATTTTGTACAAATGGAATTATGCTGGGAAGGCAGGCGACTAACAAGTATCCACTATCCCAGGTAAGGAAGACAAGTTTGTAAAGAAATTCTCCCCTCTTTCCTTTTAGACTTCTTTTTTTTTTTTTTTTGAGACGGAGTTTCGCTCTTGTTACCCAGGCTGGAGTGCAATGGCGCAATCTCGGCTCACCGCAACCTCCGCCCCCTGGGTTCAGGCAATTCTCCTGCCTCAGCCTCCTGAGTAGCTGGGATTACAGGCACGCGCCACCATGCCCAGCTAATTTTTTGTAATTTTTAGTAGAGACGGGGTTTCACCATGTTGACCAGGATGGTCTCGATCTCTTGACCTCGTGATCCACCCGCCTCGGCCTCCCAAAGTGCTGGGATTACAGGCTTGAGCCACCGCGCCCGGCCTTCCTTTTAGACTTCTAAGGGATTTTTCACATTTAAATATTCGGTCCATTTGAAATTTACCCACAGGAGAGTTCCAATTGTACTTTTTCCAGATGTGACCCAAATGTTTCAGTTTACTTTAGGAAATGGACATATTTTTTCCATTGGTTTGAGATGCTACCTTTATTGACTAGTCAATTCCATTAAGTTTTCGCATTTAGTTTCCTATTGCAATCTTTTTTTCCTTTTTCTTTGTATTTCATCAATCTCTCTTTAACTGCCATTACCACATCTTTAAAATTGTTTTTTTATCTGGTAGTACTATCTACATTGTTAGCTCTTATTTTAAAAATTGATTCTTGCCATTTTTATTCACCTAGTTTTTTCACAATGAACTTTCTCCTTGGTGGGTAAGATCTTTATAATGCCACTCAAAATGCAGAAAATCATTAAAACCAATATATATTTGTCTGCATGAAATCAGGTTCTTCTGAAAAGCAAACTAAAACAAATAAAAATCCATAAAAGAGTCAAAGACAAAAGACAGTGCATCTTTTCAACACCCACTTTGCAATTCACATCACGGATGATGGGACAATAATGCTAATATATAAGGAGTTTCTAGAAATAAAAAGACCAACAACTCAACAGAAATACGCAAAAATATATAAATGTATAATTCACAGAACAAGACTGTTCTTACCCACTGTTAGATAGCCTCAAACTCAGTCTTGCTGTTTCTTCTCTGGACGGTGGCCCTAACTAAGAGAATTATAAACAAAATCAACACGCTTTAGGTGAAGGAAGAAAATAGGCAATCTCCGCTCTGGGGCCCTTGGTAGTCACTGGAAGCCCATATACAAAGACCACTAGAGAAATCCACAGATGGTTGTCAACTATGATAGGATCTCAAATGAGGAAGTAACAAAGGGAAGTTATAGGCTAGTTTTAGGAAAACTATTAATCAAGACCTTGGCAGGGACTCTTCAGAACCTGAAAATCAGATAATTTCCTAGAACAAGCAATGGTTCTATTTTTGGAACACGAGTTCCTGCAGAGTTATTGGTAAAGCGGTTTTTCTATGCTCTAATCTTAGAACATATGGGTCTAAAGGCACTGGTATTCCAACAGCTGGAGCTTTCATAGTTCTGTTGCATGTCATCATTTGAAGCATTTTATCTGTTTTGTGAGTCCCAGTGCAGGATTACAGATTGTGATTCCTATTTCATTTCTCATGGTTTATATAGCACTTGGATATCCCGCATAGCTAATCCATTAGGTATGTACTATAATCTTCATGTTATAGATGAAAAAACTGATGCAATGAGATTTTAAGTATATTTGTCTAGAATCTCACAGATACTAAGTGGCAGAACTGGGTTTTAAACCCATGTTTGTGTGTCTCCAAAGCCTCCTTTGAACATTTACTCCACATGCCCCCAACACAGGGATTCTTCACTTGGTGTACATGAAATATCTCCAAGATGCTTCATAATTTCTGCAATATTGCATGCTAATTTTGGAATGTGCGTATTTGTGGTGGGAAGGGAGATGATCCATTTATCCATCCAATTCTCAATGGTTAGTTGAACTAACAAAAAAGTTCAAAAATCTTTGCCCTAAAGAGATTGTCTCCCTAAACTGAGGACAGCTCAGCCCCACCTTAAGATAGGGAGAGGACATCTATTTATTTTTAAAAGCAAAGTGAACGGAGTGATCTCATTTGGAGCTATTTTATGGGTTGGGTTTCTCATTTGTAGCTCTGCTAGAATTAAAATAAAGAGCTAAGGGGAAGCAGACAACGACCTTTGATTGTGAACCAACAGAAAAGAGAATCCATGAGTTCCATCTAATCAGTGAAATTGCCTTGGCAAAGTCATGCAATATATCTGAAAGTCATCCAGTGTCTCTGGCTCTCTAAATCAAGTTCATTTATCCCAGACATATCCAGAAAGAAAGTGATTTCAACAGGATTACTACATTCTCTATGTGGTTCATGCAATTTTGAAATAAAAATTAGACTTTCCAGTTTCTTCCAAGCAAGGTCTCCCTTCAGAAGTCTACCTTTTTGAAAAGGAAAAAAATAAAGAAATTAAATTCATATTGTAATAGGTGAGTTTGTTTTCTCAAGAACAAGAAAAATTGCTTTAACTCATTTGTTCAGGTGACTGTTCTTTCAAATACTAATAGAAAAGGAGTTGAGAATTAACAAAAGAGGAGGTGATAGCTCACATACACACATACCCACACCAACCACCTCCATGAGTTTCTCCCTCATGGCTTGTTGCAAACTATCATCTCCAGAACAAAGCAAAGAAAATTTCTTGAGAAGAGAGATTATAAAGTAACAGCAATGGCAAAAATCTGCTTATAGAGATGAGGATTTAGCATCGAAACTGCCAAGTAGCCCAAAAGATGAAGCCAAAGTGAATTGTCTCTAGTTTGTGAATGGTGTCTATTTTGTGAAACCTGAATATTCCCTAGGGTTTTTTAAAGCTTCATTTCAGATATTTTTTTTCTTCTGTTTATCACAACTGGATCCAACCTGAAGCTGTTACGCACATTTCAGAATAACCATTTATTTATCATAACCTATTGTTTGTCTAAATGGAGAAGGGAGAGATCAAACTCTTCCTGTCCATCTGGAGCTGGCAAGCAGCTGGATAAAATCAGGGACTTGATAGACTTTGTTTTCTAAGCAGCTCACCACCTTAATGCTCCAGCTCAGCCAGACCTGTTTCCCTGGATGCATGTTGGTCATGTTCAGCCTTTTGGCTGAAGACTTGGAAGTTTCACTTCCTATGAAACAAGTGTCTGAGAATTCATCAGAAGAGACTCTGCCACAGTAGGGAAGAGCATCTTTAACAGTCAGAGACTGAAATTAACCGTAACCAGACGGTATGCATGCCTACATTCAGATTATTCATATTACGGAGAAAACAAAACAGCAATTCTGTGACTGAAAAAGATTGCCTAGATCACACCTCAGAATAACCATGAACAATAATTGAAACAAATGAAAAACAAAACAAACACAGTGTGCTTTATACGCCTCAGGATGTTCAGCTGGCAGTAGGTCACATCTGGACTGTACGCCACTGAGAAACACTGAAATGAGTCTTTGCTAGAAGCTCTCTCCAAGAATCAAAAGATAAACTAGTGACTTCAGAAATGTGCAAATGTGTATCAAACGTTAAGCATTCTAAAGCTTGTCTGAGGAAAAGTACTTCAACTGGATATCTATGTTGTCCCGAAGCTTTATAATATGCAGTTGACTCTTGAATAATGTGAAGACAAGGGGTGTTGATCTGTCACACAGGCAAAAATGTGTATACAACTTTTGACTCCCCAAAACCTTGACTATTAGGTTGGTGCAAAAGTAAATGCAGTTTTTGCCATTAAAAACCCTAGAAGGAAACCTAGGCAATACCATTCAGGATACAGGCATAGGCAAGGACTTCATGATTAAAACAGCAAAAACGATGGCAACAAAAGCCAAAACTGACAAATGGAATCTAATTAAACTAAGGAGCTTCTGAACAGCAAAAGAAACTATCATCAGAGTGAACAGGCAACCTACAGAATGCAAGAAAATTTTTGCAATCTACCCATCTGACAGAGGGCTAATATCCAGAATCTACAAGGAACTTAAACAAATCTACAAGAAAAAAAAAAAAAATCCCATCAAAAAGTGGGCAAAGGATAAGAACAGATACTTCTCAAAAGGAGACATTTATGCAGCCAACAAACATAAGAAAAAAAGCTCATCATCACTGGTCATTAGAGAAATTCAAATTAAAACCACATTGAGATACCATCTCATGCCAGTTAGAATGACGATCATTAAAAAGTCAGAAAACGACAGATGCTGGAGAGGATGTGGAGAAATAGGAACACTTTTATACTATTGGTGGGAGGGTCAGTTAGTTCAACCACTGTGGAAGACAGTGTGACAATTCCTCAATAATCTAGAACTAGAAATATTATTTGACCCACCAATTCCATTACTGGATATATACCCAAAAGACTATAAATAATTCTACTATAAAGACACATGCACACATATGTTTCTTGCAGCACTGTTCACAATAAGACTTGGAAGCAACTCAAATGCCCATCAATGATAGACTGGATAAAGAAAATGTGGCACATATGCACCATGGAATACTATGCAGCCATGAAAAATGAAGAGTTCATGTCCTTTGCAGGGACATGGATGAAGCTGAAAACCATCATTCTAAGCAAATGAACACAATAACAGAAAGCCAAACAGTGCATGTTCTCACTCATAAGTAGGAGCTGAACAATAAGAACACATGGACACAGGGAAGGGAACATCACACACCGGGGTCTATTAAGTGATGGGGGGCAAGGGGAGGGATAGCATTAGGAGAAATACCTAATGTAAATGATGGGTCGATGGGTGCAGCAAACCACCATGGTACATGCATACCTATGTAATAAACCTGCACATTCTGCATGTGTACCCCAGAATTTAAAGTGTAAAAAAAAAATTAGTTAAAAGTAATGGCAAAAACTGAAGTTACTTTTGCACCAACCTGATACAGCCTACTGTTTACTGGAAACCTTACTGATAATATAGTCAATTAACATATATTTATATGTTATATGAATTATTTACTTCTTGTAATAAAGTAAGCTGGAGAAAAGAAATGTTGTTTTTTAAATTACTATTCACTAAGTTGAAGGGGATCATCATGAAGTTCTTTATCCTTGTGGTCTTCACATTTAGTAGGTTGAGGAGGAGGAGAGAAAGAGGGGTTTATTTCACTCTTTAAGGGGTGGCCGAGGCAGAAGGAAAACCACATATAAGTGGACCTGCACAGTTCAAACACGTGTTGTTCAAGGGTCAACTATATAGTTAGTTCGTTTATTTTACTGTGCTGTGATATTAACATATGTAATCAAAAAATAGTGAACCTAGATATAAGAAATAGCCCCAAGCTTGGATCATAACCATCAAAATTATTACATTGTTTGTCCACCAAGAGGTCCAGGCATCACAGTCATTTCTTCATGGTCATTATGGCCTTCCAAATGTGCTTGTTCTCACATTTGCTAAATGGTCCGTGAAGTTAATGGGGCACCGTATTAGTCCATTTTCATGCCGCTCATAAAGACATACCAGAGATTTACTAAAGAAAGAAGGTTTAATGGACTCACAGTTCCACATGGCTGGGGAGGCCTCACAATCATGGTGGAAGGTGAAAGGCACATCTTACACAGCAGCAGACAAGAGAGGATGAGAGCCAAGAGAAAGGGGTTTCCTTTTGTAAACCCATCAGATGCCACAAAAACAGTATGGGGGAAACTACCCCTATGATTCAATTATCTCCCATCAGGTTCCTCCCACAGCATGTGGGCATTATGGGAGCTACAATTCAAGATGAGATTTGGGTGGGCAACAGCTTAACCATATCAGTCACCATTGTTTATAAAATACTTAAGAATCTTAATTTCAAGGACTACACTCAATACAAATACAACAAGACTATATTTCTGGAAAGAAATGTTAGACTGTCTTTCTAAGACTAGCTTACTATCTTTCACCAGTCTGGGAAAAAATTGAAATAAAATCTTAGTACATCCTACAGGACTAAGGTTAAATCAAAAATAGATAAGGCCTAATAAAGCTATGAACTGAAACTCAGCTTTGATTAAATCATGGTTATTGGCCAATATCCTGCTTGGCCAACCGAAATATGTTGATTTCTCAATGTGGGAAGATAACATCATCCGTTTTATTTAAGTTATCAAATATATGTGCATTAAGTTATTTGTAGTATTTCTCTAAATGTTTTGTAAGCAATGCCTGGCATTCAGTAAAAATTACCAAACATGAAAAGAACAAGAACAAATGAGCAAAAACAGACAACAGAAATAGACTCAGTGGGAACCAGATATTAAAACAATTTGATGAGGAGATCAAAACATCCATAATTAATATAATTAAGACAATCAAGAAGTAGATGCAGAATTTCACCCAGGAACTGGTATCTATCAGAAGGAATCAAAGGAATTTCAGAACTGAGAAAACATTCACTAAAACCAAATTAATTCAGAAGATGAGTTTAACAACAGAATAAAGAACTAGTATATTCAAATCAATAGATAAATTACACTGAGTATTAAAATTACAGGGCACAGTGGAAAGTTCTAATGTACATATAACTGAGGAACCAGAAAGATGGAGAAGTACAAAGCAATATTTGAATACACAAAACTAATAAAGATTTATAGAGTACTCCAGCAACAGCAGAATACACATTCTTCTCAGGTTCACAAGCACTTTCACCAAGATAAACCACATTCTAGCCCATAAACACAATGAATTTTTAAAAAGATAAATTATATAAAGAAAGCTCTTCAATAAAAATCAATAACAGAAAGATAGCTAAAACATTCCCAACAGTTTAGCTTATATAATACTTCTAATAACACATGGGTCAAAGAAGAAATCTTAAATTTAAAAATATTTTAAACTAAATGAAAATGAAAAGAAAAATCTAAATTTATGGAATGCAGTGAAAGCTGTGCTTACAGGATAATGTATGCCATTTAGTGCATATACTAGAAAAGAAAAAAGAGCTAAATTCAGTAACCCAAGCTCCTCTCTTAGTAAACCAGAGGAAGAAGAGCCCATTATACCCAAACAGGAAAAAAAAAAAGGAAATAATAAAAACTATAGCAGAAATCAATAAAATTATAAACATGAAAACAACAGAGAAAGCAATGAAACCAAAGACTCATTCTTTAAAAAGATTAATAAAATTGACAAACCTTTTGCCAGGCTAATCAAGAAAAAAAGGGGAAGTTATGGATTATCAATATCAGAAATGAGAGAGGTCATCACTACCAATCCCATGGATATTGGAGGACTAAGAAAGAAATACTACAAATAACTAAATGTACACATATTTGATAACTTAAATAAAACGGATCAACCCTTTGAAAGATACAAACTACCAAGTTACAAAAGGAGAAAGAGCTAACTTAAATAGTCCGACATCTATTAATGAAATTGAATCAACAATTTAAAACATTTCTAAAAAGGAATCTTGCACAATTTGTTTTACTGGTGAATTATACCAAATATTTAAAGAAGAAATAATACCAATCTCTTTCAGTAAATAGAAATAGTGTTAATTGCTGTAGCTTATAATTTAAAAATCCTTAAATAAAATGTACTGTGTAAGAGTATACTCTATAAGAGTTGTCAAATAAGCATTAGTATACAAATTTAAGTTCACAAAAACTTGTTGAAATTCACGTTGAGTGAAGGAAATGTCTCTTCTCAGATACACGCTGTGAGGTCTTTGCATGGTTTCCTAGATGGCCTATGTGCCTTCTTGCTTTTACTGCAGCTGAATGCAAGGAAAGGATCACAAAAGAGGTGAGTGGTGCACTGGAGCAAAAAGTCAGGGTCTCCATTTAATAGGTTTGCACAGCAAGGCAAGATAAATAAACGCCTCGGTTGTCTACAAAAGCAAGCTAGGGGAGTTAGGGAAGAAATCTGAATAGTTTTAATAATTATCTAATGGAAAATTATGAAATGTTCTTACTTTAATATACAGATTCATATTGAGTCTGAGAGACTATCCTCAAATTTGGGAATTAAACTAATTTTATGAAGAATTAATTACTGATAGTTTGATTAGTGAGAAAATCTAAATCTGAATAGTTTTAATAATTATCTAATGGAAAATTATGAAATGTTCTTACTTTAATATACAGATTCATATTGAGTCTGAGAGACTATCCTCAAATTTGGGAATTAAACTAATTTTATGAAGAATTAATTACTGATAGTTTGATTAGTGAGAAAATCTAATAGTTTATTATTTTTACTAATAGTACTCTAAAAACATATACTATGTAAATGTAGTATTGTTTACTGTTTCTGTACTGGATATTTAATGAAATAAAATTATTCATTTTTAAAAGAGAGTACTGCCTGAATTATGAAAAAGGAATAATAAAATTGAACAAGGTAGTCTAATAAGTATTGGATGTGAAGTTGAGCACAAAAAAAGACCTCATCAAGGAGACTCAATTGTATGTTGGCAGCGTACTATAATTGTGAGCAAAATGCCAAAAAGGAAACTTAAAACTCTTAAAGTGAGATAATCATGTCAAAGATTTTAAAATATTGACAATACTTATATGACATTCCTGCATTCATTAACCAAGGGTTCAGTGAAGTTTTAAATTTTTGAAATAACATTGAATCTCTTAAATATTTCTTTTGTTTGTTTTCATGTTAAAGAATATAGGAATATTGGCCGGGCATGGTAGTTCACACCTGTAATCCCAGCATTTTGGGTGGCCAAGACAAGTGGATCACCTGAGGTCAGGAGTTGGAGACCAGCCTGGCCGAAAGGGAGAAACCTGGTCTCTACTAAAAATACAAAAATTGGCCAGGTGTAGTGATGTGGGCCTATAATCCCAACTACTTGGGAGGCTGAGGCAGGAGAATCACTTGAACCCAGGAGGCGGAGTTTGTAGTAAGCTGAGATTGCAGCACTGCACTCCAGCCTAGGTGACAGAGCAATGCTCTGTCACAAAAAAAAAAAAAAAAAAAAAGGGCCAGGCGCGGTGGCTCAAGCCTGTAATCCCAGCACTTTGGGAGGCCAAGGCGGGTGGATCATGAGGTCAAGAGATCGAGACCATCCTGGTCAACATGGTGAAACCCCGTCTCTACTAAAAATACAAAAATTAGCTGGGCGTGGTGGTATGCACCTGTAGTCCCAGCTACTTGGGAGGCTGAGGCAGGAGAATCACTTGAACCCAGGAGGCAGAGGTTGCGGTGAGCCAAAATTGTGCCATGCACTCCAGCCTGGGTAACAAGAGTGAAAACTCTGTCTAAAAAAAAAAAAAAAAAAGAATATAGGAATATTGTACCAGATATTATTAAGAGATTTCCAGATGTTTCATTGCTATAGATCATAATGACCTAGGGATATTCTTCTATGTGTTCTTGGCCCTTATTACCACTCCAAAAAAAAGAGGGAGGGAAGGAGGGAGGAAGGAAGAAGGAATGAAGGAAGAAGAGAGGAAGGGATGCAGGAAGATGAAGAAGGGAGGAAAGTAACTCCTTTGGGTATTTCTGAAAATCCCTCAGCACCACCATTATCAAGAAGAAAACATTGGTATGGGAGCATGTCAAAATATTAAGTAACCCAAGGAACACAGGGCAAAGCCAGACACACAGCCATTAGGCAAGGACCCCACAGAGCCAGAGGAGAAACAGGGTGGCATTGGAGGGCCAGGAAAGGGCTGAAGAGGGGCAGCAGATATGCCAGGTGAGATATAATGGGAACCTGGAAACGCAGGCAACACTTGCCTCAAACAAGAGGCTCCTTATTCTTCCCCTTCTCCAGCAAAACCAATGACTCTGACCTACGTGAGCCCAGCTAGTAGTTGAATTAACAGGAGCTATGTGCTATGACAAAACAAAACCAAACAAAAACATGGTTAACTTTTAGAAGCGGTCCAAACCCAACTGAGTGGGAAGCAGGTGTCAATGCTGTCATTACAAGGCACACAGACAAACCAAGGGTGTCTGATGCAAATGTCCAGGTTCATGAAGGAGCTTAAAGTTCCAACATGCAAAGACTAGATGCACTAAATGAACATCAATCAAGGAAAGCAGAAGCCTCAGAGTTTCTGAAATCTGTGCTATGGGACAATACTCAAGATTCTTCTCCATGACTCCAGATGGCAGGGGCAATATTTATGAAGGACCAGGAGGCAGGTTTGGCCTTAACACAGGGACAGCCCTTCTGACAGGTAAATATGGAACTGCATAAATTAAACCAGAAGATGTTCAGAGAGTACATGGCTACTTGGTGGGAATGTCAGAGAAGGAATCAAAGCATAAGATTTAGATGCCAAGGCATTCTTTGCCCTTACTGGGATACCCTGACTTTATGTCAGAGGCAGGATACTACAGTGAGTGAAAATCAGCTTGTTCAAATCCTGATTCTACCACTCAGCCCAGGAGATCCGGGATAACTACTTTCAGCTTCAGTTTCCTCATCTGTTTAAAGGAACAGATGAGGAAACAGATCGTACTTACCTCACAGGGTTGTGAGTTTCTTTAAATAAGATGATAAATGTTACCTGCTTACCTTGAGCCTAGCACAGTCAGCACCTAATAATGTTTGCTATTACTATTATTTAGAAATGAACAAAGGTGACGTGAAGAAATCCACTTTATCTGCATCATGCAGATACAGGCAATGGTGGGAAGATTTAACTGACATTCCATGAGTGTCTCCCATGTGTGGACATGGTACCTTTAGAGAGAGAGGAAAGAAAATCCCAAAACTACAGCACCATATGGTATTGCTCTGGAGGTGAGGAAAATGCATCAGTCAGTAATCAATTTTAAGGAATGATTGACAAGTTTATCCCTGTAAAGAAGAAAACACTGGTATGGGAGCATGTCAAAATATTAAGTAACCCAGGGAACACAGGGCAAAGCCAGACATGCAGCCAATAGGCAAGGCCCCCACAGAGCCAGAGGAGAAACAGGGTGGCATTGGAGGGCCAGGAAAGGGCTGAAGAGGGGCAGCAGATACGCCAGGTGAGACATAATGGGAACCTGGAAACGCAGGCAACACTTGCCTCAAACAAGAGACTCCTTATTCTTCCCCTTCTCCAGCAAAACCAATGACTCTGACCTACGTGAGCCCAGCTAGTAGTTGAATAAATAGACTAACTCAGACTATCTCAGTGCTCGGTGTCTTCAGGGGATTGGCACCAGGACCCTCTGCAGATACTAAAACCCACACATACTCAAGCTGGCTCCACAGAACCCATGAATCACAAAAAGTCAGCCCTCCATATCTGCAGGTTTTGCATCAAGGGAACGCTACTATATAATCTGCTCTTGGTTGCGGATGTGAAACTCCCAGATACAGAGGGCCAACTCTTTGTTGAGAAACATCGGTTTATAAATGGCC
This sequence comes from Callithrix jacchus, assembly GCF_049354715.1. Classification (NCBI taxonomy): domain Eukaryota; kingdom Metazoa; phylum Chordata; class Mammalia; order Primates; family Cebidae; genus Callithrix; species Callithrix jacchus. The sequence continues at coordinate 22,606,918 of NC_133507.1, read as the reverse complement.
TATGCAGTTCAAACACATTGTTCAAGGATCTACTTTATTTGTAAGAGGAGCGGTGGTAGAAAAGTGCCATTTTAAAAATAAGCATACAGAAGTAGGATCTTGAAAGAAAATCTGTGACACTCTTACAAAGAGAAGTCATACATCAGATCTATAGATAAGGAAGGACAGGCAGAGAAAGATGGACCTGCCCCAAATAGTACAGCATGTCAGGAATAGAGGCACATGAAAACTTGTAACCAGAGGCAGTAGGGTATGGTGGGGAAAACTGCATGATTTGGACTTGCACAAATATATTTGGGACTCACTTCTGCCACTAAGTACCATTATTTCTCAAGGAAATTGCCAGGAAACTCTAGACGATCTCAGTTAATTTCTTGGAGTTTTCATTCCATCCACTACAACATAAAAAGATACCACTGGATGGCCTTCCAGGGTCTCTTCTGTCTCTGTGCCCATAAAACCATAAACCACATGAGAGATCATGAAGGAGCTTGATGTCAGCTATGTGTTGGTCATTTTTGGAGGCCTCACTGGGTATTCCTCTGATGATACCAACACGTTTCTTTGGATGCTCCAAATTGGAGGGAGCACAGATACAGGCAAACGTATCAAGGAGAATGACTACTATACTCCAACTGGGGAGTTCCATGTGGACCGTGAAGGTTCTCCAGTGTTGCTCAACTGCCTCATGTACAAGATGTTACTACCACTTTGGACAGGTCTACACAAAAGCCAAGTGTCCTCCAGGCTTTGACCGTGTCCACAATGCTGAGATTGGGAATAAAGACTTTGAGCTTGATGTCCTGGAGGAAGCGTATACCACAGAACATTGGCTGGTCAGGATATACAAGGTAAAGGACCTGGATAATCGAGGCTTGCCAAGGACATAAATGTCACATCCAGCTCTAATATGCTTCACACTGAGCACGTCACATTTAGGACATTGAAGATTTTTTTTTAATGCAGTTTATAAGAACAAAGCTGGATGGCATTAGAATTTCCTGGAAGTTTTGTCCTGGGCAGTAGGGGCTGGGCCAAATGAAATGATTTTTTTTTTTTGGGGGGGGGGATGGAGTTTTGCTGTTGTTACCCAGGCTGGAGTGTAATGGCACGATCTCGGCTCACCGCAACCTCCGTCTTCTGGGTTCAAGCAATTCTCCTGCCTCAGCCTCCCGAGTAGCTGGGACTACAGAGGCATGCACCACCATGCCCAGCTAATTTTCGTATTTTTAGTAGAGATGGGGTTTCACCTTGTTGACCAGGATGGTCTCGATCTCTTGACCTCGTGATCCACCTGCCTCGGCCTCCCAAAGTGCTGGGATTATAGACGTGAGCCACCGCGCCCGGCCTGAAATGATTTTTATAATTCCGAACAGGTTACCAAATGAAATGTCATGGCTTTACTTCGGTCAATCAAATGGGGGAGTTTTTTCACAAAACAAAACAAAACAAAAAACCATAAACCACAACAAATCACCCTTAAGTTTCCAATTTTACAGGAATCTAATATTTTTGAGGAACAATCTATACAACTCCAGCGAAAGAAGTGTGTTTCTTTCTGTCTCTGGCATACAATGTTGGCATCATCTCAAACATCACAAGCAAAGATGCATGCAAAATCAAATCATTCTAGCATGGGGAAAGAGATTATAGAAATACCCTAAGAGGAGAAAAAAGAAAGGGGGCAGTCAGCTGCTTCTGGATGCTGGGTAAGGATGTTTAAATACATCCCCTGAATCCTTGTCAATTGCCTATAATTAGAGAATAATTTTTGTATTATTTATACCTTCCCTTTTCAAATGCATAATCAATTCTGTAATTTTGGCTGAATGAGCAGTCAAAATCCAATTCGAATTTACTTGTTATAAATAAAGATGCCAGAAAGAAGGGCCATTTTATTTTTTAAGAAAACACTAATATGGTATCACTCTATGCTTTGCTTCTTTTATCATTTTTGGCACTTCGATTATAACTGCTGGAGGAAGCATGCTGTGTCATGATAGCTCTCTGGTCCCTTTAATAACTGGGATCACACCAATAATGAGGGCTGGTGAACCCTGAAATAGACCTCACCAAAGCAGAAAGGTGGTCAGTGATTTGACTCTTCTGGAAACATTAGATGATACATCTCTGATATGAATGAGAAATGCCTTTACTGTTTGGGCTCTGGTTGGCGCTGGCTTTGGAGTGACGGAACTTGTATTTGAATCCTTGTTTTAACATTTACAAGCTTTCTGTTAATGTGACAGCCAGTTAACCTCTCTGCACCTAGAATAATTAAACTGCAAAATCAGAATAATAATTCAGACTTCATAAAGTTGTCATGAATATTAAATGAGGATTTACACCAAAATGCTTGGATAAATCAGCTTGTAAAATTAAAATGCTGCTATGATTTTGCCTAAATTAATTTTACTATTTTGCATTCCTAATAGTATGCAAAGAAGCCCAGTGCCCTGGCTTCATTTCAAATTTCAGTTCAGAGGCTTATTTTATTGATTCCAAACATTGCTGCAAATATCTTATTTGAACTTTCTAGAAATGAGTTCTGCTGACTTCACTTGAGTTTCAAATCTAGCTATGTGATATTGGGAAGGTCACTTAAGATTCTTAATTTATTCAGATGAAAACGTGAGAGTTGGACCAGGTAATCTGCAAGGTCCTTTCCAGCATTAATTCTTATATCATGTAATCCCATAAATTACTTGGGTCATTTCTCCAATCGCTTTCTTCCTTATTGCTACCATCAATCAACTAAACGAAGTCTCTCCATTTGTTCTGAAAGTAAGGGAGTCAAAAATCCTAGTTACAATGCAAATATACAATATTAGATGGGTGGGATTGTTCAGAAGAGGGTATCTGTTGAAAAAGATGGAGAAACTGTAACAAAATATGTTAATAGAAATAAAATGTAGACAAATGTATAGATCACAAGATCCAGACAAAGCTGCAGACATATGGAACAATGGGCATAATTTCAGCTCCTGGTGGCAAGAGGGACACCTAGCACACGATGGGATTTTGATCAAGTAGCCTTAAGATTTCCCAGTGGCCCAGACATTCCTACCTTCACCTTTTGATGGTAATATTATAAAAGGTGTGAACGGCATGGAAATGGAAGTATCAACACTGTAGAGAAGAGACATTTGTCACATGGCTGGTCTACCCCAGAGGAGTCTGGAAATTATACCACACAAAGGATGAGCTCATGAGGGAAAGGATCTGTGTTTTGTATAAAATTATTGAATCGAGATTGCTCATGACTGAGAGCAGACCTGCTCTTTCTTCCTCTGGTTCCATGGTCACGGGTGTATAAAGAATCCCCTATCTGCGCCTATCTGTGTGCTCATGTTCCTGCTGTCTTGTTACCAGTGACTTCACTTCCTGGAGGTGTCCTGGGCTGAGAAAGTAAAAAGGCAGAATCTCGTGGCAACCCAAGTGGCCACTGCATAGATGTCCTCTCTGCTCTTGTTGTCACCTATGACAGTAGACAGTTAATATGGTGAAATGTCACATTGTTTTTCAAAAACCAAACTCAATTAGCCCTGGATCCCCAGTTTTGCTGAGGGAAAAATCAAAACCAAAACAAAACCCTTCTTACTCAAGAATTAAAAGTATCAGCCCTTTCCAGTTCAAACAATCTCTTTTCATTCTTAGTAATTAGTTAAGTCAGATTCAAGTTTAAAATGTGGTCTGTAACAGATTATTCCAGTCCCCTTTCTCAATCCAGTCTGCTGGTGTAGAAAATACATTGTATTTTTCTTGAGGGGCCACAATCATGTTGCCTTACTCATTAAACCCCACCTTGGTTGTCATTAGTGATTGTCATTCCTTGAACCTGGTCACCAGCTTAGACCCTGTATTAATCTGTTTTCATACTGCCATGAAGATACTACCCAAAACTGGGTAATTTATAAAGGAAGGAGGTTTAACTGATTCACAGCTCAATATGGTTGGGGAAGCCCAAGGAAACTTAACAGTCATGGTGAAGGCAAAGGGGAAGCAAGGACCTTCTTCATATGATGGTAGGACAGAGAAATGAGAGCAAAGTGGGAAAACCCCTTATAAAACCATCAGATCTCATGAGAACTCACTCACCATCACAAGAACGGCAGAGGAAAACCACCCCAATGATCCAATCACCTCCCTCTCTCAACATGTGGGAATTACAATTCAAGATGAGATTTGGGTGAGGACACAGAGCCAAACCATATCAGAGCCTTTACATCAATAAATGGAAAATAAATTTGATATTTCAAATAGCATCAGTATTATGCACCACAATTCTTATCAATCTGTTTGAATAAAGCCATATTTTGTTATGAATATTCAAGAAAATTAAGATGAGAAAGTAAAAAGTAGAAAGGGAAAGGGAAAGGAAAGTGAGCAGGGAACTTACTTTTGCCATTTCCATCTGCACACCTTGATTTATTACATCACGATTTATTAATAGCATTTTTCTTGGTTCAAATTTTTCACACCAATGAATAACCATATATATTTACATACATATTCTTAAATATGCAAGTATTTCTATAATTATTAGAAGTAGAATTGCTGGATCAAAGGGGCAAGTGCGTCTAAACTTTTAATAGATGATGTCTTTTTTCTGTCCAAATAAGGTATACCAATTCAGGTTTGCACAAATCGCATGAGCGTGTTGATTTCCTGCACTTACACCAGCACTGTACATTGTTTTCAAAATATTCGCTAATATAATAAGTAAATAGCAAATCAGTATTACTTTAGGTGCATTTGTTTGATTATTAGCAGGGTTGAAACTTGCATCAGCTACTTATTGGCCCTTTGTAAACTGTCTGCATATGGTGTTTGCCCATTTTTATATTCAGTCATTTGTCTTTTTCGTATTAATCTGTAGAAATGCTTTATTATGAATATCAATCTTCTGTCTGTGCTTTTTATTGCTAATAAAAATATCCTAGCCATTTGCTTCTGGTTTATTCATGTTTTAAATTACATAAATATTTTGAGCTCTTTTGTAGAAAATCTTTTTAAAAATCATTTTCTTTATGAAATTTAGTTTTTCTTAGAAAAGACTTTTCTGATCAAAATTATTTAAAGGAAAAATATAATCTTTTAGAATTATCATTATTCTTAGATTACTTATTTTTTAAGATTTGGTTGTAGTTTATCTAGATTATTTTTGTGTGTGGTGTGGAGTAGGGATCTATTTTTTCAGGCAGATAACTGGCCTCAAAATATTTACATTAATCTATTATTTTTCCTTCTAAGGCAACATGCTATTCTCGTGTACTAAATTCCCATATACATAAGGGGTTTATTTCAGGACCTCACTGCAAGGAGTTGGAGCAATTTGATAATGTGCAGAAATTCAATGAACTTACATGTAGAAATCACTTTATTTGGCAATGTCATTAAAATTAAAATAACATGCTTCATATCCTACAGTGTTTTATTTCCTTGGACTACTGAATATCCATGAGTATCTTAGGCCAGCTACCTAAAAGGCAGATTTCCCAGAGACAATCACAGATACTTAAGCTCCCCAGATTGAACCAGCAGGAGAGCAGCATGCAAACAGCTATTTTGAAAAAGTTGAGATATTTGTATTAGGTTTTGAGGAAGGTCAGAAAGCTCTTTCTCTCCCAGGTGCCCTGGATAGATTGGCATCTCATTTGCAGAAGGGGTACATTTGCAGGCCCAATTTTTATTTCTGGGTCTGCAGGTACACGTTGTGCCTGGACCCTCCACTCAAAACAGCGTGCTGAGGCTCTCTGATTCACACAACTTTTGAAGGTAGAAACTTACTAAGCCAGGCCTTTCAGACTTGGCTCCTCTAAATAAGGAACTGAGCAGATTGGGCTGTGACAGTGATGTCATCCAAGGCAAATGATTCTTTGACACACACAGATAAATGTCTCCTTAGAAACATACCCCTTAAAAAGCAAAAACCAGCCTCCAATTGAGGCATGTGCACAGTCAGCATAAGTTACAGGAATAGAGATAGTAAATTCATTTCTTTCTTTACCACTTACTGAGTCAGGCTTACAGAGAGCCCTGGATTAACAAGCATTGTATGACCAACAGAAGGCTTTTATGCTGCAAGATAAACATGTGCTTTTTCAGGTTATAGCATGTTCAGGATATCCTCCCCATTCAGGGAACTCACTCAGCAAGGATTTGCCACTTCCTGTTGACTCAGGGGACCACACCAACATACTTAGATTGATGACGAACTGGTTGCACCCAGGGGAAGACAGGATCCTGTGCAAAGGTGAAACGGGACCATGAATAACTATACCCTGTTCAACTGCAATTGTGTTTTCCTTGGTGAGAGCAAAGACATCAGAACCAATATGGAAGGCTACAAACTTCCACCTCCTGAAATCAACCCAGCCAGTGGAGCAAGCGAGTGTGTGTGTGTCTGTGGGTGTGTATGTTAAGAATGAAAAATGCAAACACATTACCAGTGATGACTTTGACTCTCCTTTAATCCCACACCCAGGTACTTACTTAGATTTCCTCAGACATCCACTAACCTAAGACTCTGCCCTGCCCAGTACAGAAGCCACTAGTAACATGTGGCTATGTAAATTTAAATGGATTAATATTAAGTAGAATTGAAAATTTTATTCTTCGGTCACACTGGTCATATTTTGAATACTCAGTAGCCACTTTTGGTCCATGGTTATGATAATGGAAAGCACAGATAGAGAACATGCCCACCGCTGCAGAAGGTTCTGTCAGGCAATACTGATTTCCTAAGACCGCATGTATTTTGGTCTCTATGGTGGGCCCTGTCTTCTAGAAGCATGCAGCCCAGTAGAGAGACAGACATTAACCAAAAACTCCCTCAAATAAATCAGCAATAATAGTTTGGGATAGTGCTACAAAGAAAGGTGCTGATTGCTTGTAGAAAATACTGCATGGAGTATTTTTCTTGCCTACATGATCCCAGACAACTGCTTTGAGGAGTGAAGCTAGAGAGAAGGCCTGAAGAATCCAAAAGAATCGTTTCCCACTAGAATCTGTGTATCTGTGACATGGTGCAGGATGGAATGGGGATAAAGGCATTCAACATGCAGAGAGAATAAGAAAGAGCAACAGAAAATCAGAGTCCAGAATGTCTCTGGGCTTTTCAGTCTCTGCTTTGTTTTCAACCTCAAACAGACTCTGCTGTCTGATTCATCTTGCCCCCTGATACATCCCCAGGCTTTCAACAGAAATCAGGTTTTACCCAAGGTATTAATAACTTAGACTGGGGAAAAACAAGCACTTTTAATTCCCAAAATCTAAATTAATTAAGACTGCCATCCTCTGCACATCTCTAGGAAAATGTCAGGTTCAATTTGCCAACTGCCATCCTAGCTGAGGAGGAGAGGAGAGGGCAGTGCTCTTTGGCATGCAGATCCAGGTGAACAGAGAGAGAGAACCATGGCGTCTACAGTGACCTACGGTACACAGAGGAAGGAAGGGAAACATTAGGAAAAATCTGGTTCCTCCTGGGCAGAGGGAAGTAAGAACAGGAGAAAGGAAGCCAAATGCAAGTGAAATTAAAGAGAATATTTGTAATGGGGCTCTAAAATTGGGCTGAGCTGGAAGAGTTTTCATATGAACATTATTTGTGAAATTATCTTATGATTTACATGTTTCCTCTTTCAACAGATGTTTTGGGGAAAAAATTGTAAAGGAAAGCCAAGATTTATAACAAAATTTCCAAATAATATGCTAGTTTGCTTAACGGAAAGAATAAAAACAAGGGTAGAACTGAATGTTTAATTTTAATACACGAAAGGCTCAAGTTGGAAAACAGCTACTATTTAATGTTCCTTTCAAAAGTAGTCGTATGAAAATGAACATTAAGCTTGCTGTTCTAATGATAGAAACAAACAAAATGATTAAAAGAAGATTCTTAAAGTAATCCCAAACTTTGTTTTAATCATTGGTTTAGGAGAAATTTACACAAGGAATTGTTGAGAAAAGGAAGAAGCAGATAAAAATGTGTGTCATTTTTAAAAAGCAAACTATGAGAAAAACCTACAAAAGCAAGTAGAAAGATTGCAAAAGATAGGTATCAGTTCAGGGCAATATGTAAAATACAATTCTATTTTGGTAAATATCAAACAAACAGAAGCCATATATTGCGTATGTTTGTGTAATTGGCTTATCAGTTATTTCTCTTTTATTGCATTTCCCATATTATATTGAGTTAGGTATTTATAGTTTTTGTTTCTGTGAAATCAGGTTTCTGCTCTCATCTCTGTATTTCCACTACCCAGTGAAAATCTCAGACACACAGGAAACATGGAATAAATTGTTGTTGCATAAACAATACCAACTAGACCAAATGGCATGAGAGGGGGAAAGCTACATGGGAAAGAACAGGAAAGCACATGGCTTAGGGTCAGAAAACAGTGACTAGGACATGAAGGGAGGTGGCGTGAGGTTGTAAAGGTTCTTTCTGTGACTCAGATTCTACAACCAGTCAGTCTGCAGGACTGACTACATAATCTGCAGAGCTCAGTGCAAAACAGTGACTACAGAACAACAAACCAGGTATGGGCCCTTCTAAGCACCGAGGTCCCATGCAAGTGCTCACGTGATATGCCTGTGGAGCCAGGCCTGAAGACAGCCACCAAAGGTCCCTGGTAGACTTTAAACAAGGGCAAGCTGATAAGATTTAAGAAAGATCTTTAAGAAAAATCACTGCAGGCCGGACAAACTCATGCTTATAATCCTAGTACTTTGGGAGGCTAAGGTGGGAGGATGATCATTTGAGTTCAGGAGTTTGAGACCAGCCTAGGCAAAAGAGCACAATGTTCTCTCTCCTAAAAATAAACAAAATAAGCCAGGCATGATGGCATGTGCCTGCAGTTCCACCACTCAGGAGACTGAGGTGGGAGGATCACTTGTGTCCAGGAGTTAGAGGCCACAGTGAACTGTGACGGTGCCACTGAACTCTAGCCTGGGTGACAGAGTGACTCTGTCTCAAAAAATAATAACAATATAAATAAATATAACTACAGATTCATTATAGATCATTGTTAGCAGGAGGCTTGGAAAAGCCTCTTAGAAGAAAATTGCACTAGCGATAACGATTAAAAGCCTGAACAAACCAGTCAGTAGCAAAGGAGCTGGAGAAGTACAGAAGGCTGCAAGAGAAAGCTAAGGAACTAAGACTAGTTAGGCAAATTGCACTGTGATGGGGATTTGGGAGGAAAGTTAGGGCCAGAGGAAAATAAGGACAACCAAGTGCAAGTGAAATTAATCACAGAGAACACTTGTAACATGGCTCCAAAAGGGACAGGAAAAAGAACACTTGCAAGTTTCTTCCTCTGGCAGCCAGGTAAGTGAAGGCCCAGTGGAGCCAGCCCACAGCTAGTATGCTCTTGAGAACAATAATGAGATGTAGAAACAGTGGCATGGATGTTGTCATGAAAGTGTAGAGATAAAGTATTAACAAGCTTGGAGGAGACAAACCAATTTCTTCAAAGAACCTGGGAGAAAAACAGGAATTTTCCTATGGCAAAACTGGCACCTGTGCTGCCTCTCAAAATGCTACTGACTTTTGTATAAAGTGTGGTGCAGGGACAAGAGGCCAGGAGTATGGTCAGGCTTGCAGCGAGGAACAGGGTATGCGGAAGAAACTGCTGGTGTCCTGGATCACAGCACTTCTGTGAGCCGCGTGAGTCTTGTTTCTAGGTGATCAAAGTGGGGCATAAGGAAGTGAAGTGAATTTTCCAAGTCACAAAGAGAACTAGAAAATAATGTTGCCAGACTCCTTATCCAGGGTTTTCTCCAGCAGACCACACTTTCTTAATAAAAAATCTTCTGTTATTTAGGCTGTGTTAGTAACCGATTGAATTGTCAAACTGGCAAATTCAACAGGATAGGTGCCAGGCATTAGGACCACCAAGAATCTGAACGGTAAAGAGCTGGAAATGAGCTGAGCTCCAGAGTTAACTTACTCAGGGTAACAACAGGCTTCTGCCAAAGCCTTGCCTCCTGACTTTTTTAATCAAGGTGAATCACTGAGCCAAATTCATTGCACAAGTGCTTACAAACCCATGGAAAGATTTTTCTCAAGTTATGCATGAATGCTCAGTATTGTCATGAGAAAGCGCTCGTTGCAACATCTGCCTCTTTCTTGTTGATGAGCAGCTGTAGATGACAGAAACATAACACTCAAGAAGTTTCTGTTCCTCAGTCTCTCCAGTCCGTTCTGGTTTAAAATGATTACACAGCAATTTCACATAACAAGAGCCAGTTGAATGGGAAAAACGAATGGTTTTATTTCTCAAATCAGTTTCATTAAGGATTACTCAAAGCATCATCTCATCTATCTTTGCACAGTTTTATGTTCATTAAAGGCTGGAAGTGGGAAGTCATTTTTTATAAGGCTGATCTTTAACTAGTTGGCAATGGAATTGTTAACATTAGTGCATCCTGGAAAGCTGGACATCCATTATCTGAGCCCTCTAGTCTTGGCTGCCCTGTGTTTCCATTCATCATAGCAACCCCTTGGATTGCCCAGCTGTTGCTGCTCCAGAGGCCTTCACAATGGAATCCCAGACCCTGAGCAAGAAACGACCAAGGCAACTGCTTCCCAGGATCTTTCAGAAGGAGCCACAAAGCCCCTGTTTCTGAGAGGAGATACCTGTTACTAGGATGACCCATATCATCCACACACTTCTTATCATGTCCTGGAACACTCTGGAGGGTACAAGAAGATTTTATTCATAAATGCATCAAGTCAGCAGATATAAATTAAACCTGAAAGAGAAAAACTAAGATGTATGTTCACTCTACCTCTTATCAATGTGGTATCAAAGATGAGCATGCAAACCTTTCCACCGGGATAGACACCTTGTATCATACATGCAAAATATGTTATATGTGTGTGTATATATATATATGCACATGTATATGTGAGACAGGCTATATGTGTTCAATTGATGTTTATGAATATATGTTCATTGGAGATAGAAATAAAATATATCAGTCATCTGACAAAAGAATCTTTCTTTTTTTTGAGACAGTGTCTTACTTTGTTGCCTAGGCTGGGGTGCAGTGGTGAGATCACAGTTCACTGCAGCCTCAGCCTCCTGGCTCAAGCCATCCTCCCACATCAACTCCCCAAGCAACAGAATCTTATGTTGCTGGTTTTTTGCTCCATAAGTTTGATTTAGTTGACTCTCAAAGAGAGTTCTTTGACTAAAACTCTCAAAGAGCAAAGGCATGACTTAAGTTCCAGGAAGAAATTACCCTAGCAAGGAAAAATGTCTTACACTAGCTCATTCCATTTATTATATCTAAAATTAAATACTATTGAATAAATAAATGAGATGATCAGTTAATTTCACAAAATACCCATCTGGTTGCCTCTGATGTTCTCAAAATGTTATGCCAAAGAACCAACTGGCAGTGATAGTAATTATGAGTACTTCAGTGTAGGAGAGGGAGAAGAAAATGGCCATTTTAACATTTTCTATATGCCAGGCAGTATTTAAGACTCTTTTTATATAAGCTCTCAATTTTGATCCTCAAAACAATCCTGTTAGAGAGGTATTGTCATCCTGATCTCACAATTGAGAAAACAAAGGTTCAAGTTAGTTAAGAAACTAAACAGAGCAATTATGTGATTGAAATACGACCAAGGCAACATACATCTTAGTTTTTCTATAGATTGCCATGATTATAATGTCCAAATCCCTGTCCTTTGTTTGTTTGTTTGTTTTAGTTTTTTAGACAGAGTCTCACTTTGACACCTAGGCTGGAATGCAGTGGTGCAATCTCAGCTCACTGCAACCTCTGCTTCCCAGGTTCAAGTTATTCTCCTGCCTCAGCCTCCCACGTAGCTGGGACTACAGGTGTGCATCACCACACCTGGCTAATTTTTGCATTTTTAGTGGAGATGGGGTTTCACCATGTTGGCCAGGCTGGTCTTGAACTCCTGACCTCAAGTTATTCATCCCCCTAGGCCTCCCAAAGTGCTGGAATTATAGGCATGAGCTACCACGTGCAGCCCCTTTTTTCTTTTCCATAATGAATATTTACAACTGTGTATTGATTGCCAAAGGTTAATTTCTTTACATTTCTAGAGAATTAAAAATAATGCAAAATAGGCATATTAGTCCATTCTCATGCAACTAATAAAGACATAGCCGAGACTGGGTAATTTACAAAGGAAAGAGGTTTAATGGACTCACAGTTCCACATGGCTGGGGAGGCCTCACAATCATGGTGGAAGGAGAAAGAAGAGCAAAGGCATGTCTTACATGGTGACAGGCAAGAGAGCCTGTGCAGGGAAACTGCCCTTTATAAAACCATTGGATCTTATGAGACTTACTCTCTATCAAAAGAACAGCACAGGAAAAACCTGCCCCATGATTCAGTTACCTCCCACTTGGTCCCTCCCACAACATGTGGGAAATATGGGAGTTACGATTCAAGATGAAATTTCGGTGGGACACAGCCAAACCATAACAATAGGTAAGGGTATTAAGTTTATAGGAAGATAAAAATCAATTAAAATGCTTTATATAAAAATAAAAGAAAAAACTACTCATTATGTTAGGATTTCTTTATTCTTTTTTCTGTTTTTTAGACAGTATCTTGCTCTGTTGCCCAGGCTGGAGTGCAGTAGTACAATCACATCTCACTGCAACCTCCAGCTTTTGGACTCAAGGGATCATTCCACCTCAACCTCCCCAGAAGCGGGGACTGTAGACTAGAGGCATATGCCACTATGCTGGGCTAATTTTTACATTTCTATAAAGACAAGGTCTTGCCAGTTGCCCACGCTGATCTTAAACTCCTGGGCTCAAGCAATCTGCCCACTGTGGCCTTCCAAAGTACTGGAGTTACAGGCATGAGCCACTATCTCCAGCCTACATTAGGGTCTTAAAGACATGTCTGTCTCACTCTTATTATAGTGTTATTCATCAGAGTATGTTAGGTGTGAGTTCCCTGTGCTTTGCGGTGTCACTCATGGGCCCTGTTCTTCTGAGAGTGCCATTCCTGTACATCAGATCAATGAGAAAAATCATTTTCACAGCTCAAGAAATCTACTAATGAGTGAAAGATGAGATGAGTAGCCTTTTGAGAACCAAAATTAAAATGGTCTCAACAGTGTCCCCGTGGACTTCTAAAACACCTTTAGTAAAAGCAGCTAGAATTTCACTCTGCCTCAAAAGCTTTTGTTCTATCCCCTCAAGAACTATAAACTTATTATTTTTTTATTATTTACTATTAGTACCAAATATAAGAGTCCTGAAAATACTAAAAAACAAAAACCCTTTATTTCCTTACTTTCCCTTTTCAAATTCCTTTTTCAAATGTGTTTTGGGCTCAGTATTCCTTAGGCACACTTCTTTATAGTTACTTATTGAAATGAGTGTTTCTTTGTGACGGTCTCTAGCCATGAATGCCCAAGACCACTAAGATTTAAGGCATGTTGCTGATTGGAAGTTCCCCTGAGTACCATTGCTTGCCCTTTCCTTATCGATTGTAAACCCAGGGGAGGGAGACAGGGAAGCGGCAATGTCAGTAGTAGCTGATATTTTGCACGGAGCTAAAGCCTTCTGCTCATTATTTCTCCTATAGAAAGCAGGAAGCCATTGAAATCCATCCCTAATGTGTCCCAAGTGTCCACCTGCTGAGGGCAGGATTGCCCAAGCAACAATCTTTTGCTCATGAAGCCTCACATGCAATGTCCCAGGGTATCAGTTGGCCCAGAGACAGTCTCTTCCTACATACCATGTGGCAGATTAGAAGATAAGGGGCCGTGACACCCACAGTCCTGAGTTTCAATTGCAGTTCTGTATTTTAGTTCTATATTTTATTAGTAATTAGTATCCTAATTAACTGGGAAGGTTAGATTCATTGAGCCTCTCTTTTGTGAAATGGAATATTCATATACAACTGGAGAAAAATCACCCTCCCCCCCCCAAAAAAAACCATTGCTACTTAATACAAAAACCTACCTGCAGGTGTTTCTGCTTGGTGTGGTTGACAGAATAACCACTCACTATCTACACCAAAACAAACACCCCAAATCCATGGAAATATTAAAGAGAATGCTGGAATCTCTGCGCAGATGAGCCACCTAGCCCCACATATGAAAGGGCACAGGACTTGAGGACAGCTGAGTGACACTCCTCACAGGGTGACAGCAAGAAGTAAGTGACTTAGCACAGAGGAAGCCTCTGGCTCACAGCCTTGTCCTTTCCTCAGACCTTTCTCTGTCTCTCCCTTGCCTCTCTGCACCCCTCATTGCCTCCCTTTCCTAGGCTCAAATGCCTAAGGAGAATAAAAATGCTCGACCAATTAATTTCTGATTTTCTAATCATCTACTGGACTATTGGCCTCTTCTTGAATATGCTGTGAAGACAAATTTATTTCTCCCATCTTCAAAGAAGTATTGGATTAATTGCAGATCTATAAGAGTATGACCTAGTTTATAAAATTTGCAGAAAACTTCTTCATATTTTAAGGAAGGTTATTGACAGATGACAAACAATGAAGAGTTGTCCCTCTCCTCACAGTTTGCAATGAGTTTTCTCATCCTTCCAACCTCCCTAATGTGATTTGATTCTTACAAGAACCCCAGTGATACCGTATTCTCGGTGAATCTCAGCCCTAGGTCCTTGCATGCAGCTTTTGCTCCACTGCAATTGACATGGCATGTGTTTCCAGATCTGCTCCACTTTTAGGTCATATCCATTAGCGTCTCTAGCTCAATGGAAAACTAGAATTGAGTACGAAATGAGACAAAAACAAAAATCAAGTAAAATGCTATGCATCTGAAGGGTCTCCATTGGCCTTTCTGAGCGCCACATATAAACAGATCACATTTTCTCCTCTCTCTCCACCTCTGGTATGCTTATGTGTCTGGCAATGCTGGGTCAGTCCACAATGAGTCTAACTGTGGGCATGAAATGGTGAGGCAGTGATTCTGAGGAAGTGCTCCTCCCTGTTAAACCTCTGGGAAAATACATCAGAATTTCCTGTTTGAGATCAATGGCTTTATTTCCAAGGTTTTTCTGTCTTCTAGAGGTACGAGTTCACCCCATCACATGAAATCTGCAATGGTTCCACAGGCATCCACAATCATCAATTCAGAGTTAAGCTCTTGACTGGAGAAACCAAAGAAGCAGGAGGCCCTTTGGTAGTCTCAGAGAGCTCCAGATCTGGTTAGCATAAGAAGGCAAGCAACTAAACATTTCACAGCTGTGCAAAAATCCAAGAACTCTTCTAGATGACAGAGAAGATGCCACAAGGTTTTTAAACATCTCATCTTGCTGAGCTAAAGAGAAACTGCAAAATGTATGTCCCTTGTGCCACTTAAGTCAATGTCTTTGAACTAGTTGTTTTTCAGTTAAGGGAAAATGAAGAGTACCTGGCTCCACATGCAGTTGTGAACTCCTTTCTGACCTTGGCCCACTAATTTCAGCATGCGTGGGGTGGCCTTGGCTTTTCCATCTAAAAGCAGGAAAATGCTGATGACCATTTGCAATGGTCGTTCTGTCCTCTGCCTGAGCATACAAAGGCATTAATCCCATCTCAATGGATTTGAATTCTCTAGAATAGTTCAATGATCTGGTAATGGGAGCAGCTTTATCCCCAAATGAGTTTTTCTTAAGAAACTTTCTTCATCCAGGTTCATCAAAAAATAGGAATGTAAATTAGTAGAACCTCTGTGGAAAACAGAATGACAATTTCTCAAATAACAAACAGATCTACCATCTGATCCAGCAATCCCACTACTGGGTATATACCCAAAGGAAAAAAAGTCACTATGTGAAAAAGATATCTGTACTTGTATGTTTACTGCAGCACTATTTACAATAGCAAAGTTATGGAATCAACCCAAGTGTTCATCAGCAGATAACTGAATAAAGAAAATGTGATCTCTCTCTATCTACCTACATACATACCCTGAAATACTACTCAGCCATAAAAAAATGAAATTGTATCTTTTATAGTAACACTGATAGAACTGGAGGTCATTATCTTACATGAAATAGCTCAGAAACAGAAAGTCAAATACCACATGTTCTTACTTATAAGTGGTAGCTAAATAATGTGTACACTTGGACCTAGAGAGTAGAATAATAGGCACTGGAGACACAGAAAGCGGGGAGGGTGTCCGGTGGTGACAGATGAGAAATTATCTAACGAGCACCATGTACCCTATTCAGGTGATGGTTACACTAAAAGCCCAAATGTCACCAAAATACAATATATCCATGTAGCAAAACTGTACTTGTACTCTCTAAATCTTTAGAAATAAAACAAAAATGCATTCATTAAGTTTTAAAAAGGTAGATAGATAGTAATTCAGGCCATATACTTACGTTTTAGGCAAAACCAAGGATGTTTATGAAAACTGAAAAGAGCTGCGCTACAAACAGTTGTCACGGAGGAAGCCAGAAAGGAAGAGCAGAAGGAGGGGAAGAGAATGACAGATTAACATGTCCCTCTAGAATTGTACCTCTCTCTACCCCAAACACACCGTGACCACCCTCATGCATGCAGGACTATGTATATGAATGTCTGAGTATAACTGATGGGTCTGCATGTAGTGGTATGTATGCGGGACGAGGGAGAACATGTAATTGTACACAAGAGTGGGGTATGTGGGATGTGTACAGATGTGCAAGGTGTATGTTTATGAAGGATGTGAGGGATATATGAATAAGGGGTGGGGGCTGTGGAGATGGAGTGAGATTAGAGAGAGAATATGTACGAGGGTATGTGGGCTTTGTGTGTAAAATACAGAGGGGGTGTGTGTTCAGGGTCATAGATGTGGGTGTGTGCACATCAGATGAGAGGTGTGCGCATGGAGCTATGTGTGCATACGGGGTACATGTATAATGTGAGGGTGTGTGTCTAGGGACTGCAGGTGGGTATGGTGTATAAAAGCAGGATGGAGTGTCTGCGCAATCAAAGTGATATGTGAGACTCTCTGAATAGCAAATCAAGCTCTTCTTTTAGCTCAGTGCCCTCAATGCAAGAGTGACTGCTTGCAGAGATGACTTCTTACAGAGAAATTCTCAGAGATACAAACCTCTCAGCATTCAATACCCTGGGGCTTCTGAATCTCAGCTACACGTGGAATTTCATACCTGTGTCTCCTTTGCTGTCTCCCCTGGGACTCAGGGGACTGATTTGCTGTGATTTATGAGGTTATAGACCTTCATTTCCCCACAGAACTGATTGGGGGAAAATATCTCTGGGTTAGAATGTCTGCTGATAAATCATCGTGATCATCACCCTCACTGTCATCCTTCCCATGTATAGCACTTGGCAGTTTTCAAAATACATCCTCATACATCATCTCATTGCACTGCCATATAGCGATGAAGCTAACAATGCCTTGTTCTTTTTGAAAGGCTAATTCTATAGCATAAAATCCAGCTGGCTGATAGATTCATGCTAGTCAAGAAAAGACTGTCCACAATTATCCCAAGGAGAACTCAAGACCTTCAAATCGAACATACAACCTCCATTTCTTGACCAAAGCTTCAATCTACTCACAGATCTTGTGTGTTCTACCCTTGCATGAAAACTTAAAACAGCTTCAATTTCTGTACCTCTTCTATTACCCCACTAAAGCGCAAAATTGCAAATCCATAACACTTCTCTGGATGGCCAAGTAGATAAATATTACTTTTTTTGCTGTCAGTATGAAGACAGACTAAGTTGCCATACTGCTAATGATGATAATACTAACAATGCCATGCCTCCATTTTCCTGGATGGAACCCCACGGAGAACAATTTGTTCCATCATTTGTCTCAGGGATATAGCAGAAATTTTTATACACATCCACATTTCCCATTTTACTAAACTTCATTCCCAGGAAAGCAAAACTGGAATTTCTCAAGATCAGCAAAACAGCGGCAATGGAGTCATTTGCATGCAAAGGTATTGCCAGTGCGCCACACCTTTGATATTGAAGGCGGAGTTCAGTCTCTTTGGAGAAGGGACCCAATGGAATCTCGTGGTTTCACATGGTATTTTCTTCAAAGACAGGAGAAAGGATCATGTCTGTGAGAGGTGTCCACTGCCTCTATTTGTGCAGTGAACTTTTCTGAGACTGTAGTGGAGTAAAAAGGTAGGAGTTTATTCAAACACACAGAATTCGGTTCTCATTTTTTATGGCCCTGTAAGATATGTATCCTTCTGAATGAGTAGAGGTCACACGTATCCCCATAACCTGCATCTCACTCCACCCAAGTCTTCACTGGAAGGAGAGCAGCTCTGATACTTGGAGTCAAAGTGTTTATTTTGTAGACCCAATGCAGCTGCTGGCAAGCAAAATGTGGGCACAAAATGCACCAGAGCCCATCCATTCATGCCATCCATTCATTCATTCAGCCCTCAGCAAGCCTTTGTTGAGAGCCTGCAATGGTCAAGCATGGTTCTCAGAGTATGGAATCCAGAGATGACTCTACCAGACTCCACACACTCAAGGTCACAGTCTACAGACAATTCCACCAACAACTAACAAGAAGAAGTAAGTGCTTCAAAGGCAGCCGAAGGAGCAAAGCTGGGGGCACTGGGTAGTGCCTTCATGGGGGCAGGGAAGGCCAGAGAGCTGAAGGCCCCCTGAAGTCATGATATTTGAGCTGAGTCATGAAAGACAAGCAGAGGCTGTCCTGGCAGATGGTGACAATTCTCCATCTGTAGAGTATGTGCTTCTAGAATATCTACTTATGTGATCACCAGAGCGGGAAGGGGCTAGGGAATGTTTCTCAGAGGAATCAATGACAGCCCTGGCTTTGCAATGTCTCTTTGTAGACCTCTTAGAAAAGGCTACATCACACATACACACACACACACACACACACACACACACACAAAGAATGTGCTTTGCTTCTTCTTCCTAGAAAGCAGACAGCAATATCGTGGGGAAAATGAGGCAAGATTTAATCTGCTCTTTGAAAAAAAATAATTTGTTTTGGTCTATTGGTGTGCATTCCAAGGGCGTACAGCTGCATAATTCATGTTAGATTTTCCTGGGAAACAAAATCACCTAAAGTCTCTGTGAAATCTTGCAGTGCATTACATTACTTTCCAAGGGATTAAGCACCATCCTGTTTGCAGGGCCACACATCCTGTCAGTTCCACATTTTGTATCTGTTATTAAACTCACTATCCTGTGCCAGCTACAATTCTAAACAGACACAGACCTACTTCAGATTTAGTGTGGATGACAGATATGCAGCAGCAAACTGCCATGAAGAGTACAGAAACACAGAAATACATGGGAATAAGGCATAACTGGTTATCAAGAGTTTTACTCATAACAATCGTAACATATTGTTACTTCTTAATTCGAAAAGATGACATCAATGTCAAACTTCCCTATGCTTGCCTGCACCCAACTAAACCCTGTCACTCTTCAAAGGCCAACTTATGTTTTCTTTTGTTTCTTTCTTTCTTTCTTTCTTTTTGAGACAGAGTTTCGCTCTTTTTACCGAGGCTGGAGTGCAATGGTGCAATCTGGGCTCACTGCAACCTCTGCCAAGACAGAGTCTTGCTCTGTTGCCCAGGCTGGAGTTCAGTGGCGCAATCTCAGCTCACTGCACCTCCGCCACCTGGGTTCAAGCGATTCTCCTGCCTCAGTTTCCAAAGTACTTCAATTACAGGTGTGTGCCACCACACCCAGCTATTTTTTGTATTTTTAGTAGAGACAGCATTTTGCCATGTTGGCCAGGATGCTCTCGATCTCCTGACCTCATGATCCGCTCAGCTTAGCCTCCCCAAGTGCTGGGATTACAGACGTGAGCCACTGCACAGGGCCTCAACAGGCCCTTAATCCCTTTTTTTCCTAAATGCTCACAATACTGAAAATGTGTCATGCCAAGTCAGCACTAAGTTACATTCTCTTTATTATTGTTGCCTATAAGATGTTACTTTGACCTCGCAAATACATTTTAAGCTCCCGAGAAAACAAAAACAAAACTATATTTTATAAAGCATCTGTATACCACATGCTATTAAGAATTGTTCCTCCTTCCTTATTTCAATTTTTTTATTTTTAATTTTGTGAATATATAATAGGTATATATAGGCATAGGGTACATGGATGTTTTGATATATGCATGTAATGCATAATAATCACATCATGGAGAATGGGGTATCCATTCCCTCAAGCATTTATGCTTTGTGTTATAAACAATCTAATTATATACTTTTAATTATATTAAATATAAAATTAAATTATTAACTCTTGTCACCCTGCTGTACTATAAATACTAGGTCTTACTCATCCTTTCTCACTAATTTTTGTACCTATTAATCACCCCCACCTTTCTGACTTCTAATGCCCTATATTTCTATCTGGCTATTGGAGTTCCCCCAAACAGATGTTCAAAGAAAACCAGAACCTAAATACACCTAACACTGAAACCATCTTTCAACCCCAAGTCCTCCTTATTGGCTGCCTTATTTCCTTGAAATTATGACTTTTCTTTCTGTTAACCTGCCTGTGCTGACATAAGTGACATCATCATCTCTTTCTCTCCCCCCGTCTCTCACATTCCATGATTAATGCCACTGCATTGGTTGTGACCCTTGTAATCTCCCATCAATTCAACCACAGTACCTTCTAATGAATCTCCACTTAACCCTTCCTGTCCAAATCCAGCCACTCATACAACTCAGTCATATTAAAATTCATGTAAATCATGTGAATGATGTCACTCCTCATGTAAATGTCTTCACCTGGGGTAAAAAACCCTGGAAAAACTGATGCCTACCGTTCTAGCCATGTATTTTACTACTTCTCACCATAATTCCCTTTATTCTAGCAAAGCTATTTCTGCTGCCTAAACCTTTCCAAACCACAACTTAGCCCTGGCTATTATTTCACATTTTAAAACTTTTCTTTAACTATCATAATCTGGCTCCGTCTTCAAGGTATATTCAATATGCCACATAATCTATGAACTTTTCCTAATTGAACTCCATCAGGAATTAGACATTGTGTTCTTTTCTGAGGGCATTTATAATTCAAGGTGATTTTATAATGCACTCAATATATTAAGGCACTGTGCTAACTATTGGAGGTTCCATCTAAAAATTTCAGTTTTCATGGAGTTAGAATTCTAAAGCATATATTAATCAATTAATATTATTAAAAATGTTCTCAATGTGAAAAAATTCATGACTCTTTATAGTGAAAAGCACACTGAATAATAAGAAAACAAATTTATAAGTAGCTCAGGTGAAAAATATCCTAGTAAAACTTTGGAATTCCATGGGTAACAATAAAAGTATATAATTTTTAAAGATAAAACAGAAGCCCCTTCAGAAGAAATCAGCTTATACTTGGCTTTCCATCAATGTTACTAGACAATTGCTACAAATATGTTTGAAGTTTCAAGGGTAAATTGTTGGACCCATGAATTCTATATGAAAATGACCATGTACATAAAAGGAGATTTTAAAACAGAAACTATATTTCGGTCATACAGGAATGTAGATGGCTTATCAAACCAAGCCTGCTCAGAATCACTCAATAATACACTGCAGAGATATAAAAAAATTAATCACAGAATACAAGTGATGGAATACTCTCAAAAAAGTAATGATGGTTATTTCTAAACAATAGTTGACACATTCTCTTTAACAATTGATGAAAATATTTTCACAAAATGTGAGAATAAAAGACATGGTATTTTAAAATTCTTTCAGTAGGTTAAGAGAAGTACAATGACTAAATGATTACAGCAAAATAAGAGTTTTTAAACGTGCATTTAAACATACTAAGTACCAAAATAGATATTGAATCATAATTTCAAGCTAGAAGAGCAAGCTGGAACGAAGAAAACTCATTCAACTTCAACATATACACAAAACCAATAAATATGAGGAAAGAAAATAAGAAAGCATTGAATAGGCC
Source organism: Callithrix jacchus (assembly GCF_049354715.1). Classification (NCBI taxonomy): domain Eukaryota; kingdom Metazoa; phylum Chordata; class Mammalia; order Primates; family Cebidae; genus Callithrix; species Callithrix jacchus. Next base: position 22,585,021 of record NC_133507.1, on the reverse strand, counting down.
AAGCATAAAATTTGAGGCCAGTAACAATAAATGTAAATGATATAAACTTTCTTATTAAAAAAGAACTATCAGAAAATGTTTTAAAAGGGTTAAAGAAAAATATAGTTTTATGATCTTAATGAGAGACATATCTAAACTAGAATGACATACAAAAATTAAAAATTATAAAGATGGAAGAAGATACACCAAGTAAAATGGAAAAATTGAACAAAAGGAAAATGGAAATGGTGAAACTTCAAGTGAAGCCAAAATTGTATAAAGTCAAAAGCAAAATCTGGAGCAAAGAGATATTTTGTAATGATAAAGTGTAAAATCCAAAACAATGTTACAATATCCTTAAACTTTATGTAATTCACAATATAAAATCAAAATATTTAAGGTAAAATTTTTGAAATGAAAGAGAAACTGAAAAGTCTAGATTTGAAAATTCTTCCCTCAGTAAAAGTACATTTAAAAATATATAAATAGGCCAGGTGTGGTGGCTCATAATTCCAGCACTTTGTGAGCCCGAGGTGGATGGATCATGAGGTCAAGAGTTCAAAACCAGCCTGGCTAATATGGTGAAACCCTATCTCTACTGAAAATACAAAAATTAGTGGGCATTGTGGTGTCCCACAACTGATAATGAGGCCCAAAAAAAGAACCTCAAAAATCCCAAAAGACTATATTCACTGAGTCCAAAGTTAATAACAATAAATGGATAACCAAAAATGCATCAAGTCATTTAAAAATTAGAAACAAAGAACAAAAACATTTAATAAGCCTTTTGGTAAAAGAAGAAAACAAAAATAAAATGACATACTTAGAAATAAATGACCGTGAAGGCAGTACATGTATAATTCAGATGTGGCCAAATCGTCCTTCAGAGTAACTACTGTGGGCTCTGTTTTGGGCTTAAAACAGAAAAATAGAGTAAATGTTCTAACTTTGAACTAGTTGATATAAAGTGAGTAAGACTAGAGTAAGAATTATAAATTCAACACCAGCAGCTAGAAAAATGAACAGTAAATTGAACCTAAGGATAGTAAAAGAAATATATTAATAATTATTAAAACTTAGTTTAACAAAATAAGAAAGAAAAACACTTGTCTAATAAAACTAAGAGCTTCTTTTTTGGGGGAAAAAAACCCTCCTTTTTGTCCCCAAAATGACCCAAAACATGAAAACATAAGTAAATATGAAAAATCTGAAGTTTTTTTTTAATATGAAAAATAGCAAGTACAATATTTCAACAATAAATTTAAAATTTACATAAAACCAGCTAAATAGAAATAGGACATGTAATAAGTCAGAAAAGGAAGCCTCAATAAAGTTAAATAGACATCATACATACTATATTCTCTGATTTTATTCAATAAATTAAAAGTAAGTAACAAATAGAATGCTAATACAAATGCTACATTACAAATACCTGGGACAGAGCTGAAGCAAAATTACAGGAAAATGTGTAGATATTAAAAATTCCACCATGGCATCTAAAAGAGAACTGAAGAAAATCAACAGTCTCATGATTCTGAAAACTATTTGAAGTGATGAGAAGGATCCTTTCTACCAGATGTCAAAAAATACTGAAAAGTCTTATAACTGAAATAATGTTAGATAGGTTTATCTATAAATGGAGAGAGGAGTGCTGCAGTTTGAAATATAAAAGTCTATACAATAGCCATTGGTGCTGTCCAACAAATATTTTTATTTTTCTTCTTCTATATGGGGCACCAGTACATTGCCCCACCTGCCCTGAGGTATGGTTACATGACTTACTTTTGCCAGTGAAATGTTGATACAAGGCACATGTATAATTTCCAGATAGGAAGCTTTAAGACTTCAAGCATCATGAGTCATGTTCTCTTTCTGTCTCATCTAGTGACTGTCATTGACAGCCTTGACACTCTGGGTACCTCAGCAAGAAAGGTGCTGAGCTCCCAGCCAACCCACAATGCATGTAGAACATGAGAGAGAAATAAACCTTTTACCCTGTAGGTCATTAAGCCAGGTTATTACTGTGACATAAGTCGGCCTAGACTGAGAAATAAAGTGGATTTTCAACCATTATCGTCAAAATTCCATGTTCTCTTATAGTGCTTGAATATTTCAGAAAAAAATGCCTTTATACACCCTTTCTTTTAAAAAAATCCTTACAAAAGTTAATTAAGGGCAACAAAAAAGAAGATGACAGGAGGAGGGTACTTGCATGTTACTATAATAATTCTATCTTCTGCAATTTCTCACAATGTAGTTTAGAATAACACAGTGCTTTACAGAAATAAAGGATGTTGATAATCTGAGAGATTGAGAGAATAACTTCCTAAAAATTTCTTCTTGCAAAATAAAATAAGCAATAAGCCTATTTGCCATCCAAACTCTTTAATTTCTGAGGATTTTAATAGACGAATATCAGCTTCCCAAAAAGGGAATAAAGAATATCTAACACACAGAACTGCTCTTTCTCCCATGGTGCCTCCAATGGGCAATGGGAACAACTATGAACAACCACCCGCAACCTTTGGAAAGCTCTCATCTCCCAGGCAAAAAGTCAAAGGTGAAAGGCAATGGGTTGAATCATGGCCAACTATCTATGGAAAATATACAAGAAAAAAATGGCCCACAATGGACCTGACCTCTGACCATTTGCTGAAACTCTGACTAGCAGAATTCTGAACATGTGTAACAGAAATCAGGAAAGATTTTCTTTTCAGCACTAATCTCATTGGGAAACTATAAACAAATCAAGACCTTATGATTTGTACAGTGGATCTGGTTATCTTAAAAAAAAAAAAAAAAAACTTCTCCTTCCTATGACTCTCACAAGATTGTTCTTTACCTTGTCAATAATATCTCGAGGCAATTGGTCCCAAACCAATTTGTTTGAAATCTAGCTAGACAGTCATTACAATATAACTGAATGAACCATAACATGGTAATAGGAAATTTTATGATGTTCAAATATTGCTGCAACATATAGATCGAAGGTAAATTCTACTCAATTGCTAAAATGGGTAAAGAAATCTAATGCACTCAATCGTGGCCCACTTATTTAGGGAGAGTGGCAAGATTGTGAGCTAGTCAAGCTCTCAGCACATGGTATAAGGATTGGGAGGAAGTTGGGGCTGTCTAATCAGCATTCACTATCTGGCTCAAGCACTTTTTGAGTTGTAAATCACTATATAAAATTTGTAGTTGTTACCATTCTTGTACAATAATTATCTGGAATCTCAACTGTGAGAAATGGGAAACTAGGTTTGACAATTTCTTTAGGACAATTCTCTAAGAGTCTCCAAATAAGACAGTAAGACCATCTACAAGATAGTTCCAGAAAAACTGGTTCCCTTCATTTATTTATCAGAGTTGATTCTAAAGCTGACATTTCTTTTTAACCAGTCTCCATGATTTCTCCTCAGTTAATTAAGATAAGTTACCTCAAAAGCCTAGAGGGCAGCAAAAGTGCCCGTGGCACAGACACTAAACAAGATTAGAAAAATGATCATTCGTAGAAGTCATGCAATTTGCAGCAAGGATTCAGTGAATCTATGATGCAAATGTGAATCCTAATACCAAGATCTACCCTGCTCCCTAGACAAAGGTAAGTTATACAACCATTCAGCAAGAGTGGATGATTTTATATCTTTCCCTCTTTCTCCTGTGGGCATTTAGTGTTATAAATTTCCCTGTAAACACTGCTTTAGCTGTGTCCCAGAGGCTCTGGTACATTGTGTCTTTGTTCTCATTGGTTTCTAAGAACTTCTTTATTTCTGCCTTAATTTCATTATTTACCCAGTAGTCATTCAGGAGTAGGTTGTTCAGTTTCCATGTAATTGTGCAGTTTTGAGTGAGTTTCTTAATCCTGAGTTCCAATTTGATTGCACTGTGGTCTGAGAGACTGTTTGTTATGATTTCAATTCACTGAGGAGTGTTTTACTTCCAATTATGTGATAAATTTTAGAATAAGTGTGATGTGGTGCTAAGAAGAACGTATATTGTGTTGATTTGGGGTGGAGAGTTCTGTAGATGTCTATTAGGTGTGCTTGGTCAAGAGCTGAATTCAAGTCCTGGATATTCTTGTTAATTTCCTGTTTTGTTGATCTGTCTAATATTAACAGTGAGGTGTTACAGTCTCCCTCTATTACTGTGTAGGAGTTTAAGTCTTTTTGTAGGTCTCTAAAAATGTGCCTTATTAATATGGGTGCTCCTGCATTACATGCATATAGTTTGCTCTTCTTGTTGCATTGATCTCTTTACCATTAAGTAATGCCCTTCTTTGTCTCTTCTGATCTTTGTTGGTTTAAAGTCTATTTTATCAGAGACTAGGATTACAACCCCTGCTTTTCTTTTTCTTTCTTTTTTTTTTTTTTTTTTTTGGCTTTTCATTTGCTTGGTTAATATTCCTCTATCCCTTTATTTTGAGCCTATGTGTGTCTTTGCATGTGACTTGGGTCTCCTGAATACAGAACACCAGTGGGTCTTGACTCTGTCCAATTTGCCAATCTGTGTGTCTTTGCATGTGACACGACAAAGAAAGAAAATTTCAGGCCAATATCCCTGATGAACATCGATGTGAAAATCCTCAATAAAATACTGGCAAACCAAATCCAGCAGCACATCAAAAAGCTTATCCACCATAATCATGTTGGCTTCATCCCTGGGGTGCAAGGCTGGTTCAACATATGCAAATCAAAGAATGTAATCCATCACATAAACAGAACCTATGACAAAAGCCACATGATTATCTCAATAGATGCAGAAAAGGCCTTCAATAAAATTCAACACTCCTTCATGCTAAAAACTCTCAATAAACTAGGTATTGATGAAACGTATCTCAATATAATAAGAGCTATTTATGATAAACCCACCACCAGTATCATACTGAATGGACAAAAGCTGGAAGCATTCCCTCTGAAAACTGGCACAAGACAAAGATGCCTTCTCTCATCACCCCTATTCAACATAGTATTGGAAGTTATGGCCAGGGCAATCAGGCAAGGGAAAGAAATAAAGGGCATTCAAATAGGAAGAGAAGTCAAATTGTCCCTGTTTGCAGATGACATGACTGTACATTTAGAAAACTCCATTATCTCAGCCCAAAATCTCCTTAAGCTGATAAGCAACTTCAGCAAAGTCTCAGAATACAAAATCAATGTGCAAAAATCACAAGCATTCCTATAAATGAATAATAGACAACCAGGGAGCTAAATCATGAGTAAACTCTCATTCACAACTGCTACAAAGAGAATAAAATACCTAGGAATACAGCTTACAAGGGATGTGAAGGACCTCTTCATGGAGAACTACAAACCACTGATCAAGGAAATAAGAGGGGACACAAACAAACAAAAAAAATTCCATGCTCATGGATAGGAAGAATCAATATTATGAAAATGGCCATGCTGCCCAAAGTAATTTATAGATTCAGTGCTATCCCCATCAAGCTACCATTGACTTTCTTCACAGAATTAGAAAAAACTACTTTAAATTTCAGATGGAACCAAAAAGGAGCCCATATAGCTAAGACAATCCTAAGCAAAAAGAACAAAGATAGAGGCATCATGCTGCCTGACTTCAAATTATACTACAAGGCTACAATAACCAAAATAGCATGGTACTGGTACCAAAACAGATATATAGACCAATAGAGCAGAACAGAGGCCTCAGAAATAACACTACACACCTACAACCATCTGATCTTTGACAAACCTGACAAAAACAAGCAATGGAGAAAGGATTCCCTGTTTAATAAATGGTATTGTGGGGGAGGACTCAAGATGGCGCTGTGAGAACAACCCAGGATTGGAGCTCTCGTTGAATCCGCAAAGAGGTGAGTTGGAGCTGCATTTCCAGACTGATCTTTGTTGCCCACAGAACGGGGAAACTCCCAAGTATAAAAAAGACATGGGACGCCAGGCAGTATGTCTGCCTGGCGAAGTCGGCAGCCGGGGCGGCGGCACGGCCGGCCCTACCCAGCAATCCCCACAGGGCACGCTTGTCCGGGTGCCCTGTTGAACTGGTAACCTGAGACTTGAGAGGGCTGGACTTGAGACTGAACGACACTTGGACAGTAGGCCAGCCCAGGGGATTGCAGGGACAGAGCGTTTGGGGTACCCAGTGGGATAAACAAAACCGCAATTACAAACTATCCCGAGCAGAGGGTCCGAGATGCTCTGTTGGGGAGGGGCGTCCACCACTACCGAGGCAACCCGCCCCAACTGAGATACACGCCCACTGCTGACGCAACCAGCCATTGCCGAGGCAACCCGTCCCTACTGAGATACACGCCCACTGCTGACGCAGCCAGCCATTGCCGAGGCAACCCGTCCCTACTGAGATACACGCCCACTGCTGACGCAGCCTGCCATTGCCGAGGCAACAGGCTACAACGAAGAGACTCCGCCGCAGGGCGTGGCGGAGACCACAGCAGAGCATGCAGGAACAGGGCGAATCACACAACAGCAGGGCGGAGCTTCGGCAGGCAAACAGTGGCTAGTCTGCCTCCTAGCTGGGCAGGACACCTCAACAGACATCGAAAAATAAAGCCCAAACCCCTCAACACAGAGCATTTGAGAAAAAAAAGGGTTTTTTTAATGAGCTCTGTTACAGCAGAATCAAACATAGCAGCCTAACAGCCCTGAATGAACAACAGAGTGCACAGCTCAGCAATTGAGCTCCTAAAAAGTACAGACTGTCTCCTCAAGCAGCTCCCTGACCCCTCTATATCCAAAAGACTGACATTTGGCAGGCATCATCCTGGGACAAAGATAGCAGAAAAAGAAACTGGTAGCATCCCTCACTGTGCCACAGCTGCTACAGGTGCACCCCAGACAAGCAGGGCCTGGAGTGGACCTCAGCAGTCATACAGCGAAGGGGCTAGGCTGGTAGAAGGAAAACCAAGTAACAGAAATACTTCATCATCAACAATCTGGGTGTCCACTCAGAGACACAATCGAAAAGTCAGCAACTATGCAGATGACAAGCGGATAAACCCACAAAGATGGGAAGAAACCAGCGAAAAAAGGAGGAAAACACCCGAAACCAGAACACCTCACCTCCTAGAAAGGACCAAAACTCCTCACCAGCAAGGGAACAAAGCTGGATGGAGAATGACTGTGACGAAATGACGGAATTAGACTTCAGAAGGTGGATAATGAGAAACTTTTGTGAGCTAAAAGAACATGTATTAAATCAATGCAAAGAAACTAAGGAACTTAAAAAAAGATATGAAGAAATGATAACAAGAATGGATAACTTAGAGAGGAATATGAATGAATTAAAGGAGCTGAAAAACACAATACGAGAACTTCGCGAAGCATGCACAAGTTTCAATAGCCGAATTGACCAAGCAGAAGAAAGAATATCTGAAGTCGAAGACCAACTCAATGAAATAAAATGAGAAACCAAGATTAGAGAAAAAAGCGCAAAAAGGAATGAACAAAGTCTCCAAGAAATGTGGGACTATGTGAAAAGACCTAACCTACGTTTGATAGGTGTACCAGAAGGGGACGAAGAGAATGAATCCAACCTGGAAAATACTCTTCAGGACATCATCCAGGAAAATTTCCCCCACCTAGCAAGACAGGCCAACACTCAAATGCAGGAAATACAGAGAAGACCACAAAGATATTCTGCAAGAAGAGCAACCCCAAGGCACATAATCGTCAGATTCAACAAGGTTGAAATAAAGGAGAAAATACTAAGGGCAGCCAGAGAGAAAGGTCGAGTTAACCACAAAGGGAAGCCCATCAGACTCACAGCAGATCTCTCGGCAGAAACACTACAAGCCAGAAGAGAGTGGGGGCCAATATTCAACATTCTTAAAGAAAAGAACTTTCAACCCAGAATTTCATATCCAGCCAAACTGAGCTTCAGAAGTGAAGGAAGAATAAAATCCTTTGCCAACAAGCAAGTACTCAGAGATTTTGTCACCACCAGGCCTGCTTTACAAGAGCTCCTAAAAGAGGCACTACACATAGAAAGGAACAACCAGTACCAGCCATTCCAAAATCACACTAAATGCTAAAGAGCATCAACATAATGAAGAATCTACAACAACTAACAGGCAAAACAGCCACTTAGCATCAAAATGGCAGTATCAAATTCACACATAACAATATTAACCCTAAATGTAAATGGACTAAATGCACCAATCAAAAGACACAGACTGGCAAATTGGATAAAAATCCAAAACCCATCAGTGTGCTGTATCCAGGAAACCCATCTCACATGCAAGGATACACAAAGGCTCAAAATAAAGGGATGGAGGAAGATTTACCAAGCAAATGGAGAGCAAAAAAAGCAGGAGTTGCAATTCTCATCTCTGATAAAATAAACTTTAAAGCAACAAAGATCAAAAGAGACAAAGAAGGCCATTACATAATGGTAAAAGGATTGATACAACAAGAAGAGCTAATGATCCTAAACATCTATGGACCAAATGCAGGAGCACCCAGATACATAAGGCAAGTTCTTAATGACTTACAAAGAGACTTAGACTTCCACACAATAATAGTGGGAGACTTTAACACTCCACTGTCAATATTAGACAGATCAACCAGACAGAAAATCAACAAGGATATCCAGGGCTTGAACTCAGACCTGGAGCAAGCAAACCTGATAGACATTTACAGAACTCTCCACCCCAAATCGACATTCTTCTCAGCACCACATCACACCTACTCTAAAATTGACCACATAACTGGAAGTAAAGCACTGCTCAACAAATGCAAAACAACTGAAATCATAACAAACAGCCTCTCAGACCATAGTGCAATCAAGTTAGAACTCAGAATACAGAAACCGACCCAGAACCACATAGCTTCATGGAAACTGAACAACTGGCTCTTGAATGTTGACTGGGTAAACAATGAAATGAAGACAGAAATAAAGAAGTTCTTCGAAACCCATGAGAACGAAGACACAACATGCCAGAACCTCTGGGACACATTTAAAGCAGTCTCTAGAGGAAAATATATAGCAATAAGTGCCCATATGAGGAGAATGGAGAGATCCAAAATTGACACCCTATCATCAAAATTAAAAGAGCTAGAGGAGCAAGATCAAAAAAACTCAAAACCCAGCAGAAGACAAGAAATAACTAAGATCAGAGCTGAACTGAAGGAGATCGAGACACAAAAAAACCCTTCAAAAAAATCAATAAATCCAAGAGCTGGTTTTTTGAAAAGATCAACAAAATAGACAGTCCACTAGCCAGACTGATTAAAAATAAAAGAGAGAACAACCAAATAGATGCAATAAAAAATGATAAAGGGGAAATCACCACAGATTCCACAGAAATTCAAACCATCATCAGAGAATATTACAAACAACTCTATGCACATAAACTAGTAAACCTGGAAGAAATGGATAAATTCCTGGACTCCTGTGTCCTCCCAAGCCTAAACCAGGAGGAAGCTGAAACTATGAATAGACCAATAACAAGGTCAGAAGTCGAGGCAGCAATTAGGAGCCTACCACACAAAAAAAGCCCAGGTCCAGATGGGTTCATAGCCGAATTCTACCAGACACACAAAGAGGAGCTGGTACCATTCCTTCTAAAACTATTTCAAACAATCCAAAAAGAGGGAAGCCTTCCCAAATCATTTTACCAGACCAACATCATTCTGATACCAAAACCCGGCAGAGACCCAACAAGAAAAGAAAACTTCAGGCCAATATCCATGATGAACATAGATGCAAAAATCTTCAATAAAATATTGGCAAGCCGATTGCAACAGCAAATCAAAAAACTTATTCCCCATGATCAAGTAGGATTCATCCCGGGGATGCAAGGCTGGTTCAACATACGCAAGTCTATCAACGTAATTCACCACATAAACAGAACCAAAAACAAAAACCACATGATTATCTCAATTGATGCAGAGAAGGCATTTGACAAAATTCAACAGCCCTTTATGCTAAAAACCCTCAATAAACTCGGTATCGATGGAACGTATCTCAAAGTAATAAAAGCTATTTATGACAAACCAACAGCCAATATCATACTGAATGGGCAAAAACTGGAAGCATTCCCTTTGAAATCTGGCACTAGACAAGGATGCCCTCTTTCACCACTCCTATTCAATATAGTTCTGGAAGTTCTAGCCAGAGCAATCAGGCAAGAAAAAGAAATAAAGGGTATTCAAATAGGAAAGGTGGAAGCCAAATTGTCTCTATTTGCAGACGACATGATAGTACACCTAGAAGACCCCATCACCTCAGCCCAAAAACTCCTGAAACTGATAAGCAACTTCAGCAAAGTCTCAGGATATAAAATCAATGTGCAAAAATCACAAGCATTCGTCTACACCAATAACAGACTTAAAGAAAGCCAAATCAAGAACGAACTGCCATTCGCAATTGCTACAAAAAGAATAAAATACCTTGGAATACAACTCACAAGGAACGTAAGGGACCTCTTCAAGGAGAACTACAAACCACTGCTCAACGAAATTAGAGAGGACACAAACAGATGGAGAAACATTCCATGTTCATGGTTAGGAAGAATTAATATCATGAAAATGGCTATACTGCCCAAAGTAATTTACAGAATCAACGCTATCCCCATCAAGCTACCATTGACTTTCTTCACAGAACTGGAAAAAACCACCATGAACTTCATATGGAACCAAAAGAGAGCCCGCATAGCCAAGTCAATTCTAAGCAAAAAGAACACAGCGGGGGCATCACACTACCGGATTTCAAACTATACTACAAGGCTACAGTAATCAAAACAGCATGGTACTGGTACCAAAACAGAGATATAGACCAATGGAACAAAACAGAGGCACCGGAGGCAACACAACATACATACAACTATACAATCTTTGATAAACCTGACAAAAACAAGCAAGGGGGAAAGGATTCCCTGTTTAACAAATGGTGTTGTGAAAACTGGCTAGCCATGTGCAGAAAGCAGAAACTGGACCCCTTCCTGACACCTTACACTAAAATTAACTCCAGATGGATTAAAGACTTAAACATAAGACCTGGCACCATAAAAACCCTAGAAGGAAATCTAGGCAAAACTATCCAGGACATAGGAGTAGGCAAGGACTTCATGAACAAAACACCAAAAGCATTGGCAACAAAAGCCATAATAGACAAATGGGACCTAATGAAACTCCACAGCTTCTGCACAGCAAAAGAAACAGTCACTAGAGTGGATCGGCAACCAACAGTATGGGAAAAAATTTTTGCAGTTTACCCATCTGACAAAGGGCTGATATCCAGAATTTACAAAGAACTCAAACAGATTTACAGGAAAAAAACAAACAAGCCCATTCAAAAGTGGGCAAAGGATATGAACAGACACTTTATGAAAGAAGACATATATGAAGCCAACAATCATATGAAAAAATGCTCATCGTCACTGGTCATCAGAGAGATGCAAATCAAAACCACATTGAGATACCATCTCAGGCCAGTTAGAATGGCAATCATTACAAAATCTGGAGACAACAGATGCTGGAGAGGATGTGGAGAAAAAGGAACACTTTTACACTGTTGGTGGGAGTGTAAATTAGTTCAACCATTGTGGAAGACAGTGTGGCGATTCCTCAAGGCCTTAGAAATAGAAATGCCATTTGACCCAGCAATCCCATTACTGGGTATATATCCAAAAGACTATAAATCATTCTACTATAAGGACACATGTACACGAATGTTCATTGCAGCACTGTTTACAATAGGAAAAACCTGGAATCAACCAAAATGCCCATTGATAATAGACTGGATTGGAAAAATGTGGCACATATACACCATGGAATATTATGCAGCAATCAGAAATGATGAGTTCGTGTCGTTTGTAGGGACATGGATGAATCTGGAGAACGTCATCCTCAGCACACTGACACAAGAACAGAAAATGAAACACCGCATATTCTCACTCATAGGCGGGTGATGAAAAATGAGAACACATGGACACAGAAAGGGGAGTACTAAACACTGGGGTCTATTGGGGGGAGAAGGGGAAAGGGGAGGGCCAGTGGGAGGGGGAGGTGGGGAGAAATGCCAAATGTGGGTGAAGGGGAGAAGGAAAGAAAAGCACACTGCCATGTGTATTCCTACGCAACTGTCTTGCATGCTCTGCTCATGTACCCCAAAACCTAAAATCCAATAAAAAATTAAAAAAATAAATAAATAAATGGTATGGGTAAACTGGCTAGCCATATGGAGAAAACAGAAACTGAACCCCTTCCTTACACCTTATACACAAAGTAACTTAAGATGGATTAAAGATTTAAACATAAGACCTAAAACCATAAGACCCTAAAAGAAAATTTAGGCAATACCATTCAGGACATAGGAGGGAAACATCACATACTGGGGCCTGTCGGGGGGTGGGGGGTTAGGGGAGCTCCTAATGTAAATGATGGGTACAGCAAACCACCATGGCACATGTATACTTTTGTAAAAAACCTGCACATTATGCACATGTATCCCAGAACTCAAAGTATAATAAAATAAAAAATTTTAAAGAAAAGAGTGGATGAGTGAGAAAAAGACAAACCGAGTTCACTAAAAGCTGATGTAGGCACTCAGGCTGCACTGTGCATGGGAAGCAGCAAGCTCTGTTTTGCTTCCTGAAGTCAGAGTCCAACAGAGACCTGCCTTGTTTCTGTGAGCGCCATGGTGCCCCAGCCCTTGCAGGCAGACTTTGACCCCACTGGTTCTTATTGATTCTTCCCTAGTTCAAATTCCTGTCTCTCATGTTTTTCTATTTCACATCTTACTGCTTTTGTGAATGATTTGGTTGGTAAATTATTTAGCAAAGCAATCATAAATTATTCTATTTTATTAGTCTTACACCCGCTGAAGGAAACAGTTCAAAGCATTTCTCTTGGCACCTGATTGCTCTATACCTGCAGCCATCTCCCACCAAGCACAACCTTGCTATGGGTCACAAATACAGGGTATCTCTGAGACCTGCTCAGCTTCAGCCACTTACCAATGTGTATGAACCTCTAAAAAACAATGGCCATGTTTACTATAAGTATCTTCTTTGGATGATAAACACATACTAGCTATGTCACCTTAGCATGTCATTTCATCTTTCTTTGCCTCAGTTTCCTTCTCTTTAATATAAGAATAACAACATCTATCTCATATAAATGTTACAAGGGTTAAATTATAATTATAAAGGGCTTAGAAGAGTGCCTGGTATGGTGAGAGCTATATAAGCGTTTGCTTTAAAAAAAAATGCACTTTTTGTGGGGACAATCAATTGTGAACCTAGGGTAACAAACTTTGACTATACATTAGATTTATATTGTTAAACAATATTACAAGGGTGGTTGTACCTCTTCCGAATATAGTTTTCCTGCAAGGCAGAAACATGCTTGCCTCTGGTATTCTCAATCCTTATTAATGATGTCACTACCTGTCCAGTTATCCTAGTTGGAACTCCAAGTCATTCTCAACAACTGTTCCTTCCTTACCTACATTTCAGTTGTTATCTATTTTTGTCACTCCCACTTAAAAAAAAGTCTCAAATTCTCTCTACTGAGTTCACCATTTTGAATAGGAATAGCAGGTTCTGTATAAAACAGGTAGTGGTTCTGTGGGGGAAGTGACAAAAACCTAGAAACAAGACAGTGGACAAAGGTTCAACATCTGGTCTAAAAGTCAGGGCTGGGATATGGAGATTTGCTGAAAATGAATGAATAAAGCAGTAGCCTCACGTCAAGAGAATATCAATAGTAACAAAAATCACAAAATAAAGGTTCAGTGGGGCAAACACTCCCATTTATTTGGTAATCACCATGTGTGACACTGTTCTTAGTGCTTTTGATGTATGGTTTCATTTACCCCTCATAGCCACAGACAGTGGTTGACGTAATGCCCCAACCATATGCCCCTGCACTTACAACTTTATCAGTCCTGAACAAGTGGTTCCCACAAACTCTTACTTGCCTATGAATAGAGCCAGTTCCAGGTCAGGAGACTGAAGCATACGTTTTGGTCAAGGGAAGGTGGGAGAGGGAAGGATTATATGTGCTGCCTGCTCCCATCACAGAGTGCCCTGGGTGTTTACAAAATGCTCTAGCATCATTATCATCACAGCCCCAAGAGCCCTGATAGAGGTGTTATTCTCAGACGAGAACTGTAACTGGCACAAAGTTTGCAAATCAGTCAGAGGCATGGCCCAGTTGGTGATTTGGATGTGCCAGGGCCTTCATCAATCCTTTAGTTTATCCCCTGCTTCAACAGATGAAAGAGCTAAGGCCCTAAGACAGAAAGAGAACAACAGGGACCACTCAGCTAATAACTGATTGAGTCAGAAGTGAGCGCAGATATTCCTCCAAGTCCAGTTTTTCTAATCAAGCTGACATTTGAACAACGGTGCACCATATTACAAATTCTGTATGATGCCATATGTACTTTGGATAATATTTTTTCTATTTTAATTCTATGGATGCTTTTGAAACAAATTTGCTTACTAGTAAAAGTAATTGCTATAGATAGTATTGCGTAGGAAAACGGTAACAGTCGAGGGCAGAGTCTCAGAGCCAGAACCATCTCTGGATCAAACGCTAGTTTTGCCCCTTACCATTTGCCTTTGTCTACTTCCATGTAACATCAATTGCCACTGCAAGCATCTTTAAGTATTAACACTGGCCCATCAGGTATTAACACTGGCCCATCAGGATGCGGAACAAGTTCATATGCTATAGTGAATGCTGTTGTGTGTTTGTTACCCAGATCCTGCCGTAGGTCCTGGGAACTCCTCCTACTAGCTGGTGGGGGTGTTGGGGATTAAAGGCTCACAGCTGAGTTTCCCATTAGGAAATGCACTCAGCCAAAAGGAGTTGCCCTAAGTTATGCAATTTCCAGAAGGCACCCTCACCCAATCAAAGGTCAATGCAGGAGGAAGAAGGCTTCAATTTAAGATATTTCTGAAAGGTCATCCCAAATTTAAAGCCCATGGGATTGGCTGCAGCTCCTATTGAAACTTCATTCACTCTAATTCCTCCTTCTTCCCAATCCACCTTCCCTCTCTCCCTCCCAGGTGATATTTCCTGTAAACTATCACACATGGCATTGCTCAGACACAGTTTTTAGCCCATCAAATGAAGATAACAATATCTACATCGGTAATTTGTCACAAGAGTCAAAGATAAAATATTAAATACCTAGATAGCTCCTAGAACATGCTAAGTGCTCAGTGAAGGTAGTTTTCATTTTGTTATTGCTAATTTTTTTGGTTACTAATTATCTCACCTATTATATAGTCCCACAGCATGATCTCTATAGTAGACACTACTACATCAAAGGCCCAGCATAGAAATTCAAATGAGGTCATCGTTTGACTATATTTTTTATTCTATTCCAAAGAGAGCTCTAAATGTATGTGTAGCTATCAGTGTGATGGTTATAATAATGATAACTATGTCAATACAAGTATGAATGTCAATAAGTTAAGGTTTACGTTATTCCCTAGAATTCCAGAGGTTTAATGGCAGGGGAGATGTCCTGGGAAGGGGAGGGAGTGCTTCCCAAAGAGAAAAATACTGTGGGGGGACTGGACTCCAATGCTTCGAGTGGAGCACGTCCGTGGCAGGATCTGGAGCTTCTGGAAGGCAGCAGAGGAAGATGCATGAAGCCAGGGAGGGGACAAAAGGCTGTGCAAGGTAGAAAGCACTGTCTAACAACAATCTAATGTCTTCAGGAAAGCTGTGGAATCCGCACAACCTTTGTAGTGAGTAGATTCCTTCAGGAAAATAGAGAAGAGACTGAGAGCTGTGTTTTGAACTGCTTGGGGACAAATGGATATGTCACATGAAGATGTCACATAAAGTCTCTCTCCTAAAATTACAACCTATGATACAACCAGAACTGGAATCTCAGTTTTCCACTCGTGTTAGCACATCACCATCTTCCCGAGATATTCAAAAGGGATCATCTTGAAAACCATTCTGTTTTTTACCTTAAGTTGCCGATTAACTTCTTCAAAACAAAAAAGAAACACGTAAGAAAAGATGACTTGGAATTCAGAAAAAATAAATGGGTGACGTCTTTGAAATTGCTCTAGAGGGAAAATTGGACTAAAGTCACCAAAATCTTCAGGATACAGAGTGACTCCAATAATATCAGAATTACATTTGGAGCTTTTCCAGTAATTTTTTTTTGAGACAGAGTCTCGCTTTATCATCCAGGCTGGAGTATAGTGATGCAATCTCAACTCACTGCAACCTCCACCTCCCAGGTTGAAGCATTTCTCTTGTCTCAGCCTCCTGAGTAGCTAGGCCTACAGGTGCATGCCACCACACCTGGCTAATTTTTGTATTTTTAGTAGAGAAAGAATTTCACCATATTGTCCAGGCTGGTCACGAACTCCTGACCTCAGTGATTCACTCGCCTTGGCCTCCCAAAGTGCTGGGATTACAGGTGTGAGCCACTGCACCTGGCCCAGTAATTTTGAACCAAGACATACTACCATGCTACTATTCAAGAATAAATCCTCAGCCCAGAATTGAGCCCAGAGTATACCCTTGTTACAACTGCCCAACAGCCCAGGACAGGCTGATCATTTGGAGCCAGTGCTGGCCCTTGAAATTCCTTTACAACCTTAGTGGAAATCATGGAAACAACACTAAGATTAGCAAGATGGTCTTTTGAAATGCACTGTTTGAAACTGGAGAAATCAGAGGGAGATGAAACCAATGCATCATTAGTACTGTAAAGAAGCCTAGGGAACTCTGACAGAATGGCCAGCTCAGGAGACTCTTGGAAGCTAGTGACTAAACCAACCTCTAGATGGGAGGTCCATGAACCATTAAGTCAACCTTTAAAAAGAATGATAAAGAAGAAGGACCTGGCTGACTAGATATCAAGACAGGTTGTAAAACTATGGTAATAAAAAATTAATAAAAACACCATGGAACTAGTGCAAGCCCCATGCCAATGAAGCAAAATGAATAGATCTATGAATAAAATGGATCATAAATATATCATAAAGGAGTCTCTACAGTTCCACACGGAAATGATGGATCATTTAGAAGATGGTGTGGGGAAAGCTAGCTCCCAATATGGAGAAAAACGAAATTTAATTCCTCCTATACCTCATTAAATGGTGGACTCCAGAAGAATTAAAGATCTAAATGTGAAGATAATTAGTAGGAAAAAATGTGGAAGAATATCTTTGTGACCTCAAAACAGGGAAATGCATTTGTAAACAAGAGTTCAAATGCACAAAACTTAAGACAAAATTCATAAGTGTCATTACATCAAAATTAAGGAGAACAGCATGGACAAAATTAATAGAAATATCTATAATACACAAGGAATGCCTGAAAGTCAATAGGAAAAAGATAGTAACCTCAATAGAAAAATGGGCAAAGAATGTGAATACGCAATTTGAAGAGGAAAATCAATGCAAAAAGATTACCTAAGCACCCAAAGAGATGCTCAAAATCATTAGTGATTACGGTAATAGAGACATGCAAATTCAAATAGCACTGAGATATCACTTACACCTATTAGAATGTCAAAAATGAGAAAGCTAGGCTGGGCATGGTGATTCACACCCACAGTCTCAACACTTTGGGAGGTTGAGGTGGGAGGACCGCTCAAGGCCAGGAGTATAAGAAGAGCCTGGGCAACATAGCAAGACCCCATCTCTGCAAAGAAAAAAAAAATTATCAGCTTGCTGAAGTGATGCACATCTGTAGTCCTAGCTACCTT
This sequence comes from Callithrix jacchus, assembly GCF_049354715.1. Lineage (NCBI taxonomy): Eukaryota > Metazoa > Chordata > Mammalia > Primates > Cebidae > Callithrix > Callithrix jacchus. Next base: position 22,567,354 of record NC_133507.1, on the reverse strand, counting down.
GGAAGCTGAGGTGAGGGAATCACTGGAGCCCACAAGTTTGAGTCTGCAGTGAACTAGGACTGCACCAATGCATTTTACCCTGGGCAACAGAGTGAGACCTTATGTCTTAAAAAAAAAAAAAAAAAAGAAAGACTGAAAAGAAAAAGAAAAAAAAAGGAAAGAAAGTTGGAAAAATGTCAAATACACGATGTAGAATCCCATATATGGCAGGTGGGAGCTTGAGCTGGTGCAGCCACTCTGGAGAGCCATCCAGCCTTGCTCTTGGTCACATTGAGAATGTGCATATAGAGTGACTGAGTAATTCACCTGTGTATATATTCTCCAAGAATTTTTCTCATAGGCTTATGAGGGGATAGGAACACTGATGTTCACTGCAGTACTATCTGTGGAGGTGCAGGGTAGGAAGCGACTGGGATGTCTAAAACTGAGAGAGTGAATCCGAATATGTGGTAGATGTATCTGAGTGTTACACAGCAATTAAAAGCAATGAATTAGACAGTAACATAAGTGAACCCTAAATATGGCATGCTTAGTGAAAAAAAAAACAAGTGACAGATTGAAATATACAACACAAATCAATTTACACAGATTAAACATTCATGCAAACCATTCCATTATGGGATTAGAAATTAAATAACAGTGAGATACTGCTACATGTTTATTGGAATGGCTAAAATCTAAAAACTAACAATACCAGTTGCAGACATGGATGCAAAACAAAAGGAATTATTCATTGTGAACAGGAATACAAAATGGTACAGCCACTTTAGATGACAGATTACCAGTTTCTTACAAAGCTAAACATAGACTTAACCACATGATACAACATTCACACTCGTTACAACCTCACAAAAGAATTTCACATGAATGTTTATAGCAGCTTTATTCAGTCACCAAGAGCTGGAAGCATAAGGTATCCTTCAATACGTGCATGGATAAAGAAACTAGTACATCCATACACTAGAATATTATTCAATGATTTAAAAAAATGAATATCAAGCCATAAAAAGACATGGATGAATTTTAGATTTTTAAATGCACATTGCTAAGTAAAAGAAATCAGCCAAAAAGGCTACAGCCTATATAATCTTTTTTTTTTTTTTTTTGAGATGGAGTTTCACTCTTGTTACCCAGGCTGGAGTGCAATGGCGCAATCTCGGCTCACTGCAACCTCCGCCTCCTGGGTTCAGGCAATTCTCCTGCCTCAGCCTCCTGAGTAACTGGGACTACAGGCACATGCCACCATGCCCGGCTAATGTTTTGTATTTTTAGTAGAGACAGGGTTTCACCATGTTGACCAGGATGGTCTTGATCTCTTGACCTGGTGATCCACCTGCCTTGGCCTCCCAAAGTGCTGGGATTACAGGCTTGAGCCACCGCGCCCGGCCCTATAATCTTAATTATATGGCATTCTGGAAAAGGCAAAACTATAGAGATGGTAAAAATATCAATAATTTCCAGGGGGATCAGGGGGTTGAGGAAGGTAAGAATAGGTGAATCATAGATTTTTTTTAGGGCAGTGAAACTATTACAATGGATACAAGACACTACACATTTATATAGAACTTTATAGCACAAAGAGAGAACCTTCATGTGTACAAATCTGGAAAATTGTTTAGGACTTCAGGGCAACCCAGGGTAGAATGCACACTGTGACAAAAAATGCTAACCATGTTATGAGACTATTCATCTCCCAGAAGGGATTGGGAGAAAAAGGTACCGACCTAAGTAACTTTGGAAATGACGCCTGTAAGGTTTACAGAAAAAAGAAACTGTACATAAACACTGTACTCTAGTTGATAAAGTTGTTTTCCATGGGAGCAATCATTGATCACTGTGATACTGCAATACAGGTATACTGAAATAGGACAGTTGAATAAGTGAAGAGTAGATGGTAGAAGCCAGGTTTCTCATCATTAAGTGGGAGGTTATAGACATGCAAGAAGAGGCAGCCTGAATGATCCATAGAATAGTAGATTGTAGTTGGAGACATGAATTGAGTAGAGCTCATATTGAGGTTAATAGAGATACAGAAGGTTACATATATATATATATACATATATATATATAATATATAACATTTATATTTATATATTTTAAAAATATTAAGTGTATGCAAATCCATACACACATATATATATTTTTGCCAACTGAGAGGGCCTAGAAGGAACAACAGTCCAGTAGCAACACACACACATAGTGCCAAGGTTTTGGTTTTTAATACTATTCTCAATTTAAAACAAAACAAAACAAGACTCCTTCTAGAAATGGCTGATTCTAGGACAGGGGCAGGGAATCTACAAAATGAACTTGGAGCATCTTGCAGAGCCAAAAGGAAGGAAATGGTAAAGAGACAGAGACACACACACACACACACACAGAGAGAGAGAGAGAGAGAGATTGAGATTGAGATTGAAAGGACAAGAAGCCAATTGAAAGCATTCCCAAAAGCCAGAGCTGAATCAATTTGAGAAACAAGATTAAGTGGTATTGGATTATTACCCAGAGTATAATACAAATATCCATGTCGTATATAAACGATTAAGCAAACAAATAAAGGTGAGAAGAAGAGATAAATCTCTTCTGAAAAAAATTCAAATAATTTTGAAGCTACTCCACCCTCAAGGAGATGGAGCAGAGCTTCTCACTCCTTAAGTGTGGACTGTATAGAATGACTTGTCTTCAAAGACTGTAGTTTGGAAGGGAGTAGAGGTGGGAAAAGAGGAACATGATAGTGAAGAAACCTAATGCTACCTCAGGCAGGAATCAAGGTTAATATCAACAGTGACAAGTCATGAGATGGTGTGGACCCTTGAAGTGATGTAATGTCATGAGAATGACTTTACCTGTGTCATCTTCCTACCTAAAACTGTAACTTTAGTCTAATCATGAGCAAAACATCAGATAAATCTCATTTGAAGGACATTTCACAAATTACTTAACCAATGTTCCTCAAAACTGTCAAAATCATTAAAAGTCATCAAAAACAGTCTGAGAAATTGTCAGAACCAGGAGGAGCCTAAGGAGGCATGATAACTACATTCAGTGTAGTATCCTGAATGGAATCCTTAAACAGAAAAGGTATATCCTACTTTTTAAAATAAGGATACTGAATGCATTATGAACTTTAGCTAATAATGTATCAATAATGGATGATTGTGTCTGATGTATCATACCAAGGTAATATGTTAATAGGGCAAATAGATGTGGGATATTTAGGAATTCTCTAATATCTTTGCAATCGTCACTCTAAAAATCTATCAATCTAAAACTGTTCTAACTTTTAAAAAAAATTTAAATGCATAAAACAATATATAAATACACATTATGCAAGAATATATATAAAGTAACAGATCCAGTGCAAGGGGAGATGTGCCTCTTTGGCTAGGAGAAAAAAATGGCAGCAGGTTATAGAGATAAAAAAGGAAGCAGGAAGGGAGAGGCAGGGCTAACTCATCTGTTAGGTCCAATAAACACAATGCCTTAGGTCCAAGATAGTTTTTAAGGAATCATGAAAATATTTAAGTTTCTTTTAAACTCAAAATAAAACTAAGAATGCTGGGTTGATGAAAAAGTTTTAATTTGTTTTTCACATATCTGGAAAAGAATGGAATTTTAAGAAAACATAAAAATCTATTATAGTGAGAGAGACCCACAAAAACAAAAGTAACTAGGGCCCACAAAAGTCATGGTATGTCTCTGGGGAAAAGGGGGTGGAGAAGGAGCTGGAATTGCCACAAACCAGAATAATAATGTGCTGTGAACTAAGAAGATCCACTAACTCATTCCTCTGCACCTAAGGCAACAAATTAAACAAAACTGCTAACAACTAACACTCTCACAACTGAAAGGAAGTACCTGAAGAAGTCAGAGTTACCCTGAGAGGGGAAGAGAAAAGATGTGGCAATTGTGTCGGAGATGACTGGCCTTCCTAGACACACAGTTCTTGATGGGCCACCAAGCAAGTGTTGAAGGCCATGGCTGAGACATCATCACACACAGCCAGCCCTGTGGGGAGGGGTGGATACTACACTGATTTACACTGGTGCACAGTGGGGCTTGGGTGTCACCATTTTTAAGAGAGTCCTAGGTTATTCTGAAATCAGCCATAGTTGCTAGTGTGCCATTGAACTGTTTCAAGAGTAGCAATGGGGATTAGAAAAATCTTGTAGATTTCAGCATTTGGAGAATTATGTGGTCACATGACGAGCAATCCAGCCACCTTGGCAGGCAAGTGTCCAACACTGAAACAGATAAAGGAGAACATGGAGAGGTATGCCCCCGAGGGAGGGAGAAAATACACCAAAATGCTTTAATTATGCATTCACACTTGTAGCAAGCCACTGTATAAGCACGGAGTCTAACTGGGAAAATCACGCTAGTCGGAGCACATCAGGTAACCATTTACAGTAGAGCCAAGGGACCCTCAAGTTCTCTCCATTCCCAAAGATCATCTCCAGGCTTGAAGGAAGAACTGTAACTGGCTCCCCCCAGGTGCCACAACGGAACCACTTAGGACCAGTGTCACAAGGCAAGTCTGAGGATTGAGAATTGTTCCTGGAGCCACTCAGACCTCTGAGGGCAACCCCTGACCTCAAAAGGAGTCCCTTGCTCTGATGGAGTTGAGTTGAAGGCCACAGATTTACTTTCATTATGGCAGCCCTGATGAGAAGTGGGACCTAGGAACACACATTCTTGTGTTAATGACTTCCAGGTCTAGGGTGATTCAGTATGAGAACATTTTTTTATCATAACTCACATTTTCCAAAGTTTTTTTTCAGGGAAGAGTCCTATAAGTAGATAAGGACGTGTATTAACACAGTATCTGACATAAGTAGATTAAAGAAAAAGAAATATGTTCTAAGGATACATGATTCTCAGCATAAGTGGATTAAAGAAGAAAAAAATTCAAAAATAAAGTACTTTGATAAAATACTAGAATAGAGGAATACTTTTACCAAAATAAAGGCCATCTATATTGATCTTAAAATTCATATTCATGTTAAAATAGAAATAAAATAAATATATCCAGTTTTACTATTATTCATATTCTAGAAATTCTATTCACTGAAAGCAAAAATAAGATAGCAATAAGATATGTGTTAAAAAATAAAAGATAAAAAGTTTCTGAAAGTATGATTTCATAGTCAGATAACTCAAGAGAATAAGCTTGGAAATTACTTTAATTAACAAATGTTTGATAGGTAGCCTGATGAATGATAAATGAGTACACACACACAGAGAGAGAGAGAGAGAGAGAAAAGAAATTCTCATACAGTTATAATGAAAAAACTCTAATTCACAATATCTTCAGAAATGCAATTATAAGGAATAATTTTAATGAAAGACATCTGTGATGTATTTGAGTAAATCAATATTTTACTGAAATTCACGAAAATTTGAATAACTGAAAAGTGGCATCATAATCTGAGAAGATCAGCAACGTGTTTTCAAAGTACCAATTTTCCCAAATCAGAGAAATCCAATCCAAATCTCAGCATTTTTTTTAACCTGACAATATGCCGTAAATGTTACCTGGAGGAAAAGTTCATAGAGTAAACTTAATTTTGAAAATGTATATTTAAGATAACAATCTTATCACTAATCATCAGATAATATGCATATTATAAAAATGTACAAAAAAGTATATGACACTGACAGGAACTAGACAGACAGAAAAATTGAACAGAAGAGTCATATAGTAACACAGATTTACAAACACATGTGCATGCGCGCTCCCACACACACACATACAGACACACGTGCATGCGCACACGCGCGCGCACACACACACACTCTCTTAGTCAATAAGAGTTTTGGAAAGGAATAATAATCTTCCAAGTTATTTAGGTTCAAGGTACGATGTGAGGGATAATAATAGAAAGAACCTGTAAGACCTGAGAATTAACAGTGCTAGTTTGATAATAATTGTTCCAAATTATTATCCCTAACATTTTATCTTGAACCTAAATAAGTACTAGAAATATACCAAGCACATAGTTGACAGTAAATAAATATTTATTAAATGTGAAAGTTAACGGTAAAACTTAAAACCACATGAAAAATAAAAGAAGAAAATTGTATGTGATATCTATCAGCCCTCTGGAGAGGGAAAATGGACTACCCTACAGGAGAAAGAAGATATCACAAGGGAAGGAAGGGATAAACAGATTTCATATGAAAACATTTTAAATGTGTATATGACAAAATATAAAAGCATAGCCTTGGGAAAGAAATCATATCAAATATAACAATGTGTTTATACTTTAACTTACAGAAATGTTTATGTAATGTAATGAGAAAAACACTCAACTGTAGCAGGCACAATAAAATTATGGACAAAAGAGAAATACAACTAATTGAAAAATTTAGAAATTGATTCTCATTAGTCTAGCAGTCCCCCTTACCCAAGAGAAATATGGTCCAAGACTCCCAGGGGATGCCTGAAACTGCTGATAGTTTCATACTATGATTTTTCCTGTAAAAGCATAGTCGTGATTAAGTTTAATTTATATATTAGGCACAGTAAGAGATTAGCAATAAGCATTAATAAAGTAGAACAACTACAATATACTGTAATAACAGATATGTGAATATGGTCTCTCTCTCTCTCTCTCTCTCACTCACTCAAAATATCTTATTGGACTGCACTCACCCTTCTTGTGATGATGTGAGATGATGAAATGTCTCCATGGTGAGATGAAGTGAGGTAAATGGCATGGGCATTGTGATGTAGTGCTGGGCTAGTACTGTGCACCTTCTGATCCTCTGTTCCAGGCGATCCTGGACCATGATGATGAGGACTGCTGGGTGGGTGGCATCTACAGCATGGGTACACTGGACAAAGGGGCGGGGCTGAACAGCATGAGATTTCATCACGCTATTCGCAACAGCACATATTTTAAAATGTGTGAATTGTTTATTTCTGGAGGGAGGGAGAGAGAGAGAGAGAGAGAGAGAGAGAGAGAGAGAGAGAGAGAGAGTGTGTGTGTGTGTGTGTGAGATGGAGTTTTGCTCTTGTTGCCCAGGCTAAACTGTGATGGCATGATCTGGGCTCGCTGTGACCTTTTTGCCTCCTGAGTTCAAGCAATTCTCCTGCCTCAGCCTTTCTAGTAGCTGGGATTACAGGCACCTGCTACCATGCCCAGCTATGTTTTGTATTTTTAGTAGAGAGGAGGTTTCACCATGTTGGCTAGGCTGGTCTCAAACCCCTGTCCTCAGGTGATTCACCCATCTCGACCTCCCAAAGTGCTGAGATTACAGGCATGAGCCACTGTGCCCAGCCTATTTTTGGAAATTTTATTTAATACTTTCTAACTGTGTTTTACCACTAGCAACTGAAACTGGGGAAGGCAAAACTGTGGATACGGAGGGATCTACTGTATTCTCTCCTGTTCTGTGGGTTGTCTTTTCACTTGACAGTGTCCTTTAAAATGCAAACTTTTTTTTCATTTTGAAGATGCCCAATTTCTTTACATTTTTATTATTTGTGTTTTAGTGTCATATCTAAGAAACCATTGCCTAACACTTTCCATGCATTTTTTAAATGAATGCATGTAGTAGAGGAATTTTCCGTAAAGACTGATTTCCTGGCTATATGAACTCTCTGCCCATCCTATCTCCCCATTTCTGGGTAAATGTGTAGTTGCCCTGTCAAGGGACCCTTGGATAGATGCGGCACAATATAGAATCTCCAGAGACCACAGAGTAGTAGACAAAATCCGACCAGATACCATGGCAGCACCTAGCAGGAAGCTGGCACTCCTTGTGTCTTAGATATACCTATGATATGATTTCTAGTAAAAAAAAAAAAAAAAATCTCAACCACTGTTTTTCTCCATAGTTTCCTACCATGGAAAATCAGAATGACTGGCTCCTTCAAATACGTTTATCTGCAGGCTTGCCAAGTCTTCATCTTGGGAACAATGAGCCTGCTTTATATATTCAACACTAGATAGACTTTTATATAACTCTGCTGATTATGAAGCTGACATGGCAGCATGCAGTAAAGCTTCATAGATAACACTGGGTAAGGAAAGGAGAGTAATCTGTAAATGCGAAGAAAAAAAACTGGAAGGAAGTACACCAATCTTTTGGTACCAATGCTGGAGGGAATAGCTGCCTTTTACCTTTACTTGTACTTTAGAAAATACTTCAAGATAAATAAATCATGGATTTTATTAACTTACACTGAAAACAATTTACAACCTAGTTTCCAACTCTGTTCAGTATATTTTTCAAGTGTTTCCCCAGATCTGCTACACTATCAAACTACCATTGTTAATTCCCAGGGCTCACAGGTTCTTTCTATTTTTATGCCTTTGTTCCCAATGTTCTCTCAGCTCCTAATGCTCTTCCCTCTCATCTCAGCCTGACAAAAGACTGTTCATCTTTCAACACCTAGTTCTGAGACCTTGCACTATCTCTTTGAATTCTCCACTGAAAATAAGTATTCTTTCCACTAGAGTTATTTTATAACTTCGTTCTTATCACATTCTCCTGTTTCTACCTTGCCATGGAGGGAATTGTGTGTGACTGATTTCTCCTTCTAGAAATGGAAGCAACTTAGTGGCAGTGCTTAAATAGTTCTGATTTTCTTCCAGTCCTTAGTAAATGTCTCTTAAAACTGCATTGACCATGAAGTAGCATGATGGCGTGGAAAACAGCAAAGAAGACACAGAAAGTCAAGTGGACATCACAGAAAAATTGTGGGCACGTGTACTTCTGCATTGGATCATTCGTTCTGCAAAAAAAACTGCTGTTCCCTGCCATATGGGGCAAGCACAGGATGTGACTATGTGTCTGCAGCATGCAAGACCACCATTGTTTGAATTCAACTTACATTACAAATAAGAAAGGAGCCGTGATACAAGCAAGTCACTTTCCCTCTGATAGCTGGCTAGAAACCTTTCCTCATCTGCAGCAATTCCTGGGAGTGGCAAGTTTTTTGCTAATAATGATAAAACTCATAGTGTTAGTTCTTCAGAACAAGATAATCTCCAGGGATCGTAATTACCGCTCGCACTCGATACACCTGAAAATAGTGGAAGTTGTGATTTCCTAAGAGCCATGCCGTTAGCCCTCAATGCAGTTGGTACTCAAGTCTGAGTCAGCTGACATCATGCCCACTATTTTCTCTGCTCTCTCTCTCATTCATTGCCTTTAGAAAGTCTTGGGAAATGGAAAGTGATCAGCATGGGCCAATGCTTCATTCAAAGCCTATGGTAGAACAAGGAAGAGGAAGACAGAAATAGTAAGATATCGTTCTACCTCTCCTCATTCAAGAGATTTGTAAATATAAATTACAGCTTCTAGCAATGAGCAAAAAGCAGTCCTCTTCCAGTTTAAATGGGATCTACCTCTTAGATTTCAATTAATAGCGTACAGAATAGTCTGAGTAACAAATGTTAAAATGGTGACACATTTTCAGGCATTGGATCACAGAAACAAGGCAGGTCTTTAAAAGTACATGAATGTATTTTCTTGAAATTATGCTGCCCTGTGGTCTCATGACAAACTGAACTCTCATTCATTCACACAGCCATTCATTTAACAAGCATCTACTGGGAACATCTACAGGGTGCTATGTGCTGAGCAGCATCTCAGTTATATATAAAGCTTCAGAGTTCATGAACCCCAATTTAAGGACCCTTATCTAGAAGGGGCAAGGATCTTGTCCTCATTGAAGTTGAAAGAAGAGGGGATTAACAAGCACAGGAGCTAAATAACAGCTTCAGAAATTAACACATAAGCTTCTCTATGGACAGCCTAATCTTCTGGCATCAGTTTACTTACATAAGTGATTCTGAACCAAATTAGCTAATAAGCTACCTCCAGAGCCATGATTGAATTGGCCTCAGAACAGGTACCTTCTGCTGAAAGGAGAAATGTGTTCAAAGCACGGGTGCCCTGCCTCTTCCCCCTCTCCCAGTAGAATTTCTTTTCTGTTTGACTTTATATTATCCCAAGTGTCATCATCTAAAATCCTGTCTATTGAAACTGATGTTTTAAAGCTGATCAAGTTCCACATCCACACAGAACTGGAGCTGTAACAGCAATGTTGGCAAACATCTGTCTCTAATCAATAATTACCGGCAGGCATAAAGAGTTGTTTTTACAAAACGGAATAGTCTATCTTTATATTTCACCTTCAGGACTCGTCATTGTTATGCTGAGAAGCAAACACTACATTGCAGACTTCCCCTAGAGGTTTCCTTCCCACCCTACCCCTGCCAGATGGTACCCAAATAAATGGATGTGCCGTGCAAATGCGGAAGGAGTCAGCCAGGGAGTTGGCTACTGAGAAATTGAACAAGGGAGACAGAGAAGTATGTGAGAGTCCAGGAGTTAGAGTGTAGGTGGGAAAACACTGGGAGTAACCTGATTAGAAGAGAGAAGGCCTGATTCTAGATGGATTAGTGGTCATCTGGAGAGCAGGTCAAGGAGAGGGGCTAACAGGAGCCTGGGGCTCACCACCTGGGAATGGTCCATGCTGGACATGGAGCAACTTGAAAAAGGAAGAGCTGGGCAAAGTGATAGGGACACCGCCACAGAGGTGGGTCTATTCCAGCATGGGGATAGAATGTGAGTAAAATTAAGAACATCTTCCATTTAAGATAATTAGGTAGAGAGAAACAGGGGCTAAAAGAGCTTGATTTAGAAGACAAACAGGAGGCTCTAGCATAAAAGCATTATCCTTTAAGATCCAAATTAAACTGGACATAGTTGGCCTTTATATCTAGTTGAATACAATTTATACCCTGACAGATGCCTTACTGAAATAAAGGGGCTTAATTTCAGCCAGAGAGCATGGTTACCAATGCCTCATGCAAAACATTGGATTTCATTAAGAAATATACCAAGTGTTCAGTAAAAACATATTAATTAATTCTGTATCTGCAAGAAAGGATACATCTGTCCGAATGATTCTTCCTAACTTTCTGATTCTTTCCTATTTCCCACTCAAGTGCCAAACAGGGAGAGAATGAAAATAAAATCAATGTACCTTTCTCATTGAAACCTAGATATTTCAGATTTTGTTTAGCTCTTCTAGTTCCAATTCTTTCATTGATATCATGGCAGATATTGTATGTTGTCTCATTTAACACACATCTAAAACCTCCTTTTCTAAAAATTATAATATCAAATACTCAGATCCCCAGACTCCCTTGCAGGTCAGGATGATTATGTAACTCAGGTATTGCCAATAAAATGTAAGACGTTTCTGGAGAGGGTTGTCTTTCTTGATTCCTGAATGGCTACTTACCAAGACTTCTTGCAACCCCAAAAAATATATAATAATAACCGAGTTGTTCATTTCACATTGTCAGGTTTTATAAACTTTGCAGCTCAATGTATTAGTGACTGTTAGAGACAGTCTTGTCAGCTCAAGCTGCTATAACAAAACACCATAGACTGTGTGGCTTACGCAACAGAACTTTATTTTCTCACAATTCTGGAAGCTGGAAGTCCAAGATCAGCACACTGGCATTGTTGAGTTCTAGTCAGAACTCTCTTCCTGCCTTGCAGACAGCTACCTTTTCACTGTATGAAGCAGGGAGAGACAGAGCTCTCTAGTTCTCCTTATAGAGAGACTAATCCCATCATGAAGGCCCAACCCCATGACTTCCTCTAAACCTAAGTACTTCCCAAAGGCCCATCTCCAAACACCATCACAGTGAGGCTAAGGCTTCAACACACAAATTTGGTGGTGGGTGGGGGGACAAACCTTCAGTCCATAACATTCATTTGTGATAGTTAATTTCATGGTTCAACTTGTCTGGTGCCCCGACATTTTGTCAAACATTATTCTGGGTACGTCTGTGAGAGTGTCTGGAGATGAGATTGATGTTTGAATTCACAGACTGAGTAAAGCAGATGGCCCTCCCTAATGTGAGTGGATCAGCCTCATCTAATCAACTGAACACGAGACGAGAACACAGAAACTGAGTAAGAGGAAACTCCTCCTGCTTGACTGCTTCGAGCTGGTACATTGGTCTTTTCCCGCCTCAGACTTGGACTGAGATATTGAGTGTTCGCAGGATTTGAGCCTGCAAGCTTCTGCACTGAAACGAGACATCAGCTCTGCTCTTCAGTCCACTGAAGGAATTTGGGTACTATTTTCTGGTTTGCAACTTATAAAATATACATACATACACACACACACACACACACACACACACAAGTACATAAACACAGACACTTTTTTTCCATCAACTTTTAAGTTCTGGGGTACATGTGCAGGATGTGCAGATTTTTTAAATAGGTAAACAAAACACAGACACATTTTAAAAATAGTTTGTTAAGAGCCAATTCTACTTATGATTCAATTCCAAGTTGACTATGAGGACAAGTGAAAATTTTACTCTAGTATCTAGTGACAAGGAAAACATTGCCTGAGGATGTAGCACATTTAGAGAAGTGGTCATAAGCTTGCTCTCTGAAATCACTTGTAATAGATGTGCTTCAATACCTTACCACTTACGGACCACCTGAGGTCAGGAGTTCAAGACCACGCTGGCCAACATGGTAAAACCCCATTGCTATAAAAAATACGAAAATTAGGTGGGTGTAGTAGCACATGCCTGTAATCCCAGCTACTTGGGAGGCTGAGGAAGGAGAATCACTTGAACCTGGGAGGTGGCAGTTTCAGTGAACCAAGACTGTGCTTCTGCACTCCCCAGTCTGGGAGACAGTGAGACTCCACCTCAAAAAGGAAAAAAAAATACCCTGCTACTCAGAAAGTAATAAATACTTGAATTTTCATTTCCCCTTCTGTGAATCATTTTCCTCATCTTTAAAATGCGGCAATGCCCTACCACACTGAGCTACCAAGAAGCTTAAAGGAATTTTTCTATGTGATAATAACCATATTCACACTAATGTTTGATTTTTTTTCTGCTTTCTTAACTCTAATTTTTATAATCCAATTTAATTGACCTTATTTTTCAAATTATTCAAGGAAATGTATAAGGAATGACTGAGCAGGTAAAGATGCCTTCCTGTAAATGCACTTTGTTAGTTTGCATAGTACCTAGTGACCAAGAATTCCAGGAAATAGCCTCGGTTTCCCTACTTACATTATTTGGCACAAGAACAAATGTGGATCAAAATGTCCCACTTGAACAACTTAATGCCCACAGCCAGTATGACTGCAAGGATGCATTATGCCTTACATGACTTTCAGTTCTTTCATCTTCTCACTAAACTGAAACCCCAAGTGTCTCTTCCAGAGTACAAAAACAGAAGAGATTCATTCCCAATCTCAAATACACCACCATGTATTTTTGTTCCTACACATTTCTAAGTCATCATGAAAACAATGGCTTTTGAAACAGCATGGTGTTCCTGCTCTCAGTATTGCTTTATAAAAAGGTTGAGGACCATTACCTCATGAAGTCAAAGGACGTTGACAGAGTGTGTCAGGGGTGGGGAAGGAGAGAGAGAGGTAGAATAAAATGAAACTCTGATGACCTAACTCGAGGACTATAATAGGGAGAGCTTTCAAATTACAGCAAGGTACAAAAGAGGCAATCCCCCAAAGCAGTTTGTCAACGTTTTTTTGTGCTAAAATAATACGCCTGGAGATTTTTCTTTTTGATTGCAAACAGATCAAACTTAGTTCAAGCAGTGGGTAATTCTAGCATTTTCAAATATACAAGACACTATCTCACCTCCCACAACATCTAAAGTAGACACCCCGCAGGTAGAAATGGCACTGGCATGCAGTGGGTATCATTACGGTTGGGGGCTACCAGCTGCCTCTCCAAACACAGTATTTCAAAGCAGCAATTTCAAACCACGCGATGTAAAGTTTCTAGCTCTGCTTTTAAGTTACTTTCTATTTGTTATCATCCAAGCAGAAAGCCTGCAATAAATCACTTTTGTTATTAATGTTTACCGGACTTCTGTTCAGGAGAGAAAAGATGTATAGTCAGTTGCCATGTACTTTGTTGGTATTCAGGTAAAATCTCGAGTACAAATCTTTGATACACCTCAAACAACTGAGGAGGAGGCAGCAGTAAGGCATATAAATAAACCAGCATCATTTCATTATCCATTTGTTCAGACAGCTTGGAGTCCTGTCACACCTTTGAGTGTGGCAATCCCTGAGTTGTAAGAGTAGGCTCCTGTCTACCACAGTACCTGCCATGGGTTCTCTCACCCAGTCCAGAATCACTACACTCAGCAGTGTTTTGTGCACAGTAAGTCACCAAAACCCAGACACAAAACAGAGGAATGGACTCCCTTTCAATTTATAACATACAAGGAAGAGGCTATCTTCAGGGAGAGATTCTGAAGAAAGGATGTGCAGGGAACAGCAGTGTCTTACCCACCCATGCCCCGCTTGTAGGAGAGGGCAGCACTTCCCATCCTAGAAAAAAGGGGGTGAATGATGACCGGGGTCCAAAGGCCACAACATCAATGCTGGCTCTGCTCCTTCTTACCTTTGTGTCCTTTGCCAAGTCACTTCCCCTCTCTGAGGCTCAGTTTCATAACGTCTAAATGCGCACTGATAATAAAAGAAACATTAAAACACTCTGAGTCCTTGTATGTGTTAAGCAATATGCAAGACACTTCATTTGAAGTATCACTTCCAATTTTTCAAGCAACCCTATGAGAGTCATGTTATTACTGCTCATTTATAAATATGGAAACTGAGGGTTAAACAGGTGGAATAATTTGTCTAGGTAATATATGAAGTCTGCAGCATATGTAGATTTGAATGAGGCTCCACGTGTCTCCCAAACCCATCTCTCTGAGAGTAGCACTGCCCCTCTAGAGATGATATTCTTCCTCGTTCCCCAGGTAGTCATAAAAATCCCATGAAACATGAAAGCAGGTATAAAAACTGCCCTAAATATATAGTGTGAGTGTCACCTAGCTTTGTAGAGTGTCTTCATATAATATGTTACCAGTAATTACAGGAAAATGGAGGGGAGGAAGGAGGGAAGGAAGGAGAATAGGGAAAATGGAGGGGAAGGGAATCCTTTTTATAAGAGGGAAAAAAAAGATGGGGCAAAGACAACTTAGGCCAGAGTGGTCTTTGATTCCAAGGATGAGTAAATTATCGCAGCTAAGGGTTTAGTAAAGGGATTCATGACTCTAGAATCATAAATACTATAAGAGAAGAAAAGTTCAAAAACAGCCATGATCAGGAGAATCTGGCCGCTGCTGTGGAAAGTGTTTCCAGTGCATAGTGCCCATGGGTAACCCCACAGCATCCCTGGGACCTCCTGGAGAATACCATTTCCAGCAATGCCATGATATGATTCCATAATTATAGTGTGTTGGTGCCAAAAGGAAAACCCTTCTTTCACGCAAAGTTGGCCCCCCTCATGCCCAAAAGGAAAGCTCACCAAACACAATAATTGACCAGTGGCTTCTGCTCAAAAGAAGAATGTAGCCTTCAGGAGCCAAATTACATGGTTACAGTGTTTCCCAGACGTTAAGGTCCATTCAGCAGCATTTTATGAGGGCTTTTGCTCCCCTTCTGGAAGAGAGCCCTGACAAGTCGCAAGTATTTGAAACGTTCTCCAATATGATTTCTCGCAGCTCTGACTAATCTATAGAGCATGCCCAACTGGGCGGGGAGAGAAGAGGGGACTCCCTGCCTACTTTGCTTTTTGTTGTTTTAATCTGATGACCTTCCAGAAAAACTAACTTGGGGAAAATGCCTTTATCATTATTTGGCATTCTCCTCTTATTTCTATGGCTTTGGAATGGTAGTTTGCACTTAATTGATGACTAGTTTCTCTTTTCCACTTGAAACATGTGGTCACCTAATCAAGAAGAGCTTTTCTTGGAATTTGACCACAGAAGTAAAATATATATATGTATTTTATTATATATAATATATATTATATAAAAATATTAGAGATGAGAAATGTGTGTGTGCATTTATATAGTGTTTACATATACTTTATATCTATATACACACATTGCATATGTATACACATTACACAAACACATATGCATATATACACACACAGCAAAAGCAAGAGTGATTCTTAAAATCTAAGAAAATTGTGTATTCCTAGTTTCCTTTCAAATTAAAAAAATTGTGTGTGTGTGTGTGTAGTGTGTGTGTATAATCTTTTTTTAATAGACTTTATTTTTTAGAGTAGTTTCAGGTTCACAGAAAAATTAAGCATAAGGTTCAGATAGTTCCCATATGTCCCCTGCTCCAACCAACACATGCACAGACTCCTCACTATGAATACTTGCCACCAAAGTGGTACATTTATTATGTGTGATGAACGTGATTTGACACATCATTATCACCCAGACTCCATCATTTACATTAGGGCTCACTCTTGATGTTGCCCATTCTATGGATTCCGGCAAATATATAATGACAGGTACCTACCATTGTACTCTTTAAAAAAAAATAGCCAGAGTCATTTGGCCTTGGTGGCTCCATGTACATGACAGGGAGCCAGAGAGGCCTGCCTCATCCCAGCAGCAGGGCCCATGGCAGCTCTGAGAGTCCCAGAACGTGGACCATGTTGACAGAGCTACTGCACCTCAGGCAGGAGCAGGACTAGTTGCAGGGAATAAAACCAACAAACTCAAATGTCCCAAGCTCAAAATATAAATCTGTCCAAAACCAGAAATAGAAAATTGAGTGTCTTTGTCAAAAAATCAGCTACTCCTAGAAAGGAGTAGATGATGAGAGCCAGAGAGAAACTACATGAGAGAATCAAAGATATCAGGTGGGCTGAGCTAGAGTGTCTGTAGCTCCTTCTCACTATATTGTTGTGCAGCTCAAATAAGGTTTTTGTTTGAGAACTCATGGTTCTTTGAAGGCATGAGCTGACTCTATGTCTGGGCTATAAGAGGTATCAGCATTTATATCAGCAAAAACAGGCATTTGTCTAATAGGAGCTCCAGGGGGTCGGAAGAGACAAAATGGGGCTGGGCATAGTAGCTTACACTTTTAATCCCAGCACTTTGGGAAACTGAGGCAGGTGGATTGCTTGAGCCCGGGAGTTCAAGATCAGCCTGAGCAACATGGCAAAACCCCATCTCTACCAAAAATACAAATATTAGCCTGGCATGGTGGCACATGTCTGTAGTTCCAACTACTCAGGAGGCTGAGGCAGGAGGATGTGTCAGCCGAGAAGGCAGAGGTTGCAGTGAGCCAATGCAGCCTGGGCGACAGAGCAAGACTGTCTCAAAAAAAAAAAAAAAAAATGAAAAGAAAGGTAATACTTAGAAAATCCCTGAGAAATTTCCAGAATTAATGACATAAATCCTTACATATAAAAAGCATTTCAAGTTCTGAGAAAAATGAATGAAAAATAAATCTACATAATAGTGAATTTGCATAATAGTGAAATTGCAAAAATTATAAAACAAAAACAATCTTAACACTAACTAGAGAGAAGCGATAAGACCCATAAAGCAGCCCACCTGATTCTGCCAAAGGACCCACCTAGAGACACATGTGTCATGTGTCACTTAAGGATGGAGATATGTTCTAAGAAATGTGCCTGTAGGCAATTTTACCACTGTGCAAACATCATAGCATGTACTTACACAAACCTAGATGGTATAGTCTTCTACATACCTAGGTTACATGGTGTAGCCTACTGCTCCTAGGCAACAAACCTCTGCAGCATGTTACTGTGCTGTAGGCAACTGTATCACAATGGGAAGCATTTGTGTATCTAAACATATCTACACATGAAAAAGATATGGTAAAAATCTATTGTAATCTGAAGGGATCACTGTTGTATACACAATCCATCACTGACCAAAACATTGTTATTTGGTGCATGCCTGTACCTTCAACATGCTGAGGGAAGATATGGTCAGTCCAGATGGTATACCATGAACTACCATTCAAATGTGAAGACACTGCAGACAGGCACTCAGAGTCTACCTCCCACAAACTCTCTCATTGAAAGTCCCATTAAAGCAGGGGCATTTTCTGTCTTCTTCCCCACTACAATCAGTATTTGTTCAAAGAAGGAAAAGACAGGCTCCCAAAGGATGTACTTCAGTCACATGAAAATTGCACCCAGTAAATCTAAATAAGCAAAGAATGTAAAAAAATAATAATTATAAAACCACTAGTGGTTGGATAAAATATGCAGAACCATAAGTTGTTGGATAAAAATGACCTAGAAGCTATAAAGAGGTAATCAGAGTACAACAGTCTAATGCTCTCAATAGAAAAACTGAGGCATTGAGGCTTTGATGTCCTGTCAGTCAGGTATGCAACACTGAGCAAGCAATAACCTTGTCTGAATCAGTAAAATTTGGGAAATGTGATTCTTAACTGGCAAAATATAAATTTTAAAAACCTCAAGGGGCAACTACAAAGAACAGAAGACATGACATAACTCTAGAACTACTAGTACTAGAAAGAGGAAGAAAGAATGTGGAAAACTCAAGCAGTTTAATGGGAACTATAAAGGTGGAGGAAATAGGAAATAGAATGCAAACCACACAAAATGAAACAAATCCAAATATGAATCAAAATACGGTTAGACTAAAGGGGCAAAACATTTGGTGATGTTCTAGAGCTTGTACAGTGCTTCTCACACATCAAGTTGGTGCTTCAGATCCTTACCATTTTTCAAGCACCCCCTGACTCCTACATACTTTTGCTTCCCACAGCAAGTATCTTCCATTCATTCTTAGCAGGCTGCTACCTAGATGACTGGAGCCACTCTACCCAAGTGGGTGAAGTGTCCTGGAGTGATAGACAGGAGCAGAGTACGCAAGGCACCTGCTGTCAGGCTGGTGGCCTGGAATGACTGTGTAACTGGCACTGCAGAGTTTCCCGGAGGGGTCAGACTGAAGTTTTTCCCTCTCTAGACTTTGGCTCAGACCACACCCTTGCTGGGCTCTCTTGTCCTTCCTGCCTCCCCTGGACCCCTACCTTACAGGTATCTGGGCTTCCTGTGAGCACTTCCCGAATAAGCACTGGCATATGAAGCCTTCACTCTAAGGTCTGCTTTTGGGGAATCCAACCTGAATCAAAGTTCTATCTCAGCACATTTACTAAATAGAGAATTTTATATTCTTCGCAAAAGTACCCATCACTGATTATAAACTTAGTAAAAAGGATGAGTGATTTCAACGCACAAGAAAACATAATAAATAGAGAAAGGAGAAAAATCCACACTATTTTGGCTGCCATCTTAGCTAGTAGACATTGGCTTTTTTTTTTTTTTTTTTTGAGACGGAGTTTCACTCTTGTTACCGAGGCTGGAGTGCAATGGCGCAACCTCAGCTCACCGCAACCTTCGCCTCCTGGGTTCAGGCAATTCTCCTGCCTCAGCTTCCTGAGTAGCTGAGATTACAGGCACTTGCCACCGTGCCCAGCTAATTGTTTGTATTTTTAGTAGAGACGGTGTTTCACCATGTTGACCAGGATGGTCTCGATCTGTTGACCTCGTGATCCACCCGCCTCGGTCTCCCAAAGTGCTGGGATTACAGGCTTGAGCCACCGCGCCCGGCCAACATTGGCTTTTGCTAAAGGACTTTACTTCTTATATTATTACTGTACAAATAAATTTTAAAGTATGCTTCTGGTAAAGAAAGACATTCTACCATTGGTTGTAGTCTTTCTCAGTCTTCACTAGTACTCCCTTGCTCTATGAAAGAAAATGTCAACACCTTAGAAGGCTATGCAGAAAGCACACAGAAGTATGTGCATTCCCACAAAGAGTCATTTAGCTACTGGAATACTAGATTTTTCTTCCATATCTTATCTTTAGAAACCTGACTTGACTTTCATATTCA
Organism: Callithrix jacchus; assembly: GCF_049354715.1. NCBI lineage: Eukaryota > Metazoa > Chordata > Mammalia > Primates > Cebidae > Callithrix > Callithrix jacchus. The sequence goes on along the minus strand of NC_133507.1, from coordinate 22,547,596 downwards.
GCTTAGGATTGGATTGTAAAACTGTCAACACGGCTTTAAGGCAGGTCAGATGACAAGTTGCTTTTCCTTATACCTTTATCTCCCATTTAATATCTTTCAGTAATTATAATTTTATGACTCCCACAAATTATTTTGTAATAAATTATGATGGTTTGTATACTCATCATCTTCTATCATGCAAAAAGAGAACCCACCTTCTAGGACATAAACTGTGGGTATTTATAAAAATGATGTCTTATATTGGATTTGAGGTATAATTTACATACACTGAAATGCAGAGTTCTAAAGGACACAGTTTAACATGGTTTTAACAAATGCATACACCTGTGTAACCAATGCAAGATATAAGGCACTTCAATCACTCAAGAAAGTGCCTTCCCACACCTTCCAGCAGTATTCAAGATTTTAAGTCAACTGTTTTTATTCCTTTCTTCATAGTGTGGTTTTTCTCTTCTAGAGTTTTACAGAAATAAAACTAAATCACGTATTCTTTTTTGTCTCACTTTCTTTACTTGGCATGTTGTTTTTGTGATTCATCCATATTGCTTTACATATCAGTAATTTATTCCTTTTTCTTTCTTTTTTATAATATCTTAAGTTCTGGGGTACATGTGCTGAACATGCAGGTTTGTTACAGAGGTATACATTTGCCACTGTGGTTTCTGCATCCATCGCCCCATCATCTATGTTAGGTATTTCTCCTAATGATATACCTCCTCTGGTCCCCAATACCCTGCTAGTCCCCCATTAGACTCCCACCCCCCCAACAATGCCCAGTGTGTGATGTTCCCCTCCCTGTGTATTTGTGTTCTCATTGTTCAACTCCTACTTATGAGTGAGAACATACGATGTTTTGTTTTCTATTCTTGTGTCAGCTGAGAATGATGGTTTCCAGCTTTATCCATGCCCCTGCAAAGGACAGGAACTCATCCTTTTTTGTGGCTGCATAATATTCCATAGTGTATATGTGCCACGTTATCCTTGTCCAGTCTATCATTGATGGGCATTTGTGTTGGTTCCAAGTCTTTGCTATTGTGAATAATGCTGCAGTAAACATATGTGTGCATGTGTCTTTATAACAGAATGATTTATAATCCTTTGGGTGTATATCCAATAATGAGATTGCTGGGTCAAATGGTATTTCTAGCTCTAGATCCTTGAGGAATCACCACACTGTCTTCCACAATGGTTGAATTAATTTACACTCCCACCAATAGTGTAAAAGTGTTCCTGTTTCTCCATGCCCTCTCCAGCATATGTTTTCTCCTGATATTTTTAATGATCGCCATTCTAACTGGCATGAGATGATGTCTCAATGTGCTTTGATTTGCATCTCTCTGATGACCAGTGATGATGAGCTTCTTCTCATGTTTGTTGGCTGCATAACTGTCTCCTTTTGAGAAGTGTCTGTTCATATTCTTCACTCACTTTTTGATGGGGTTTTTTTCTTGTAAATTTGTTTAACTTCTCTGTAGATTCTGGATATTAGCCCTTTGTCAGACGGGTAGATTGCAAAAATTTTTTCCCATTCTGTTGGTTGCCGGTTCACTCTAATGATAGTTTCTTTTGCTATGCAGAAGCTCTTTAGTTTAATTAGATCCCATTTGTCTATTTTGGTTTTTATGACCATTACTTTTGGTATTTTTGTCCTGAATTCCTTGCCCATGCCTATGTTCTGAATGGTATTGCCTAGGTTTTCTTCTATTTATAAGTCCCATCAGGGACTTTTAAATAAAGCCCCCACCTTCCTGGGACAGAGAACCTGGGAAAGGGGTGGTTGTGGGTACAGCTTCAGCAGACTTAAATGTCCCTGCCTGGCAGTTCCAAAGGGAGCAACAGATCTTCCAGCACAGCTCTCGAGCTCTGATAAATAAGGGACAGACTGCCTCCTCAAGTGGCTCCCTGACCCTTGTGTATCCTGACTGAGACACATCTCCCAGCAGGGGCTGACAGGCACCTCATACAGGAGAGCTCTGGCTGGCATCTGGTGGGTACCCTTCTGGGATGAAGCTCCCAGAGGAAGGAACAGGCAGCAATCTTTGCTGTTCTGAAGCCCCTGCCGATGATTCCCAAGCAAGCAGTTCTGGAGTGGATCTGGAGCAAACTCCAGTAGACCTGCAGCAGAGGGACCTGACTGTTAGAAGAAAAGCTAAAAAACAAAAATATCTTCAACATCAACAGAGAGGACATCCATTCAGAGACCCCATCAAAAGGTCACCACCGTCAAAGACCAAAGGTAAATAAATCCACAAAGATGGGAAGAAACTAGGGCAAAAACGCTAAACTCCAAAAACCAGAATGCCTATTCTCCTCCAAGGGATCACAACTCCTCACCAGCAAGAGAATAAAACCTAGGCTTTATATTCTATTCCATAAATCTGTCAATCTTTATGCAAATACTATACTGTCTTAATTTCTATAGCTTTAAAATAAGTCTTGACATAAGGCAGGGTAAATCGTTCAACACTGTTCTTTTTAAAAATTCTTCTAGCTAGGTCCTTGAACTTTCATATAAATTTTAGAATCAGCTTGTAAATTTCTACAAAAGGTTTTACTGGGATGTGTAGAACCTATAAATAAATTTAGGGAGGAGTGGTATTTTAACAGTATTGTCTTCCTTTTTTCTTACTATTGCTCTAAAAACAAACAACTAAAACACCTGGACTTTAAAACTTGAAATAGGAAGTAGATGTGGGTGAAAACTTTCCTAAGTTTAAGTGGAAATTTGATCGCTTGTTCAAAAATTAGCTTCCTAAAATCAAGTTCTGTAGCAAAGGGAACAAATTGCAACTCATTGCCAGGACACTTTAAAATAAATGTAGGATTTTCTCTCTGGACCTATGCCTTAACCTTCCCTTTTTATTGAGTGCCTGCTATGTGTCAAGCACTGCTCTCGGCACAGAGAACACTGCTATGACCAACACAGACTAAAATTTCTGCCTTTATGGAGACTGCATTTTTAGTGAAGACTTTCCAACACCTCCATGCTGAAAACCTATGTAAGTGGTCCCCAACACATCTATATGGTTCCAAACTACTACATTTTGGAACACATAAAGCATGACTGAAAATAAGCCGTGTGTGTGTGTGTGTGTGTGTGTGTGTGTGTGTGTGTACAAGATTCTCAAACTTGCTCCCTTATGATTTTAGGATAGGAACATTTTTGACATTGGCTTTTTGTAGAAGAGCAAGGCTCCATCCAGTTCAAGAAAAAATAAAGGTGATTTCCAGAAGCCGTGATGGTTGGCTTCTTTACGGTTTTCATATGCAGAAGGCATTCTTCTGACAGCTATTTGAGTATAAACAGTGCTTTTTGCTACCAGACAATCCCTGTTCAGACAACTACGTTTGGTATTCTGTGTGGATTAAAGGGAACAAAGAAGGAAGGGGCTTTTCACATGGGTACTAAATCGAAAGAGAAACCAGGCAAGAGGCTGTGGTAGGGAGAAGACAAGGAAAGAGTAAAGCCAAGAGAATAATTACCATCAAGAATCAGACTGTTCTGATTCCACATATTCCTCAGGTACAAGCTCTGTTGAACCATGTATGACTTCCTCGAATGCCTACATACTAATTTTTCTCCCTTTCTTCTGAAGGAATAAATATCATTCTGTTTATTAGCCAAGTATGAAATAACTGTTTACTCATTATTCATTTCAGGGATTCTGATCTTCAAACCTTTGAGGAAAGACACATTTTCCTCATAAATATGTGTGTTCCTTTTTAATAGAGAGGGGACAGCAGGAGCAGAGGAGGGAAAAGAAAAGATTATCTTGGAGGAAAAACTACCACTATATGCTCGCATATCCCTGCTACTAATAGACTCAGCCTTGAACACAGACAAGCTATTTTATGCTTTCTGGAAATGAAAAGGGAAGATACAACCATGCGTATGTGCAAATTTTCCATAAAGAATCTACTAATAGCCACATATTTATAATCTGTAAAACATGTGACTATCCAAATCTTAATTCTCTGCAACACAAGAAATTCATATATGCTTTAAATAGAAAAAAAAAATCAACCAGTTTTAAATAAAATGGCTTTAAACTCCCTAATTTTAATGAGACTGTAAGTTCAGGCTGATTGATTTAGTAACATAATGTACTTGAGCTCCAATTTTTAATAATTAATTGTTCATTGCAAGATACTGCTTTTGGGTCATCCCATCCCATTTTGATCATCACCTCATTACTGCTGAGTTCGTCACATCAATTTCTCATTCATTCCACATGCAGAAATTAATGAACAACTCAGAACATCTTTTATTTTCTTTGGGGGGAAATAGTTACTTTGGCAGGAAATGGATATGAGCAATGGAATGACAGTCTAGAGCAAAGTAGCCCTTTTCTATGTGGGATAAAAGACAAGAAGATGAATCATGAAATGTCTTGGACTGGGACTTTCAGAGGGAGGCAGCCTTCCAAAGGCCAAGAGGAAGGAAACTTGTGACCCTTCCTCTAGTTCCAAAAGGCAGACATTAAAGGAGACAATTAGACCAGAAGTAGAGACCAGAGCACCTTGAGAGCTTGATGCAAATCAGCAGTAAAACTTGAGGGTAGAGCAGGGTTTTCTCCCAGGACACAATGATACAAGGTCTATTTTTATATAATGAAAAAGACAGCACATCTGTTACATAAAACCATCTGAGTGCCAGGGATGACAAAGCATATCGCAGGGCAAGCCAAACACATTTTGCTGAGGCAATGTCTGTCTCTATCTCTAGCTCACTTCAGTGATCCACTGGGGAAATCAAAGCGGAAGATGGAAACACATCCAGCACACTTGAAGCTACAAAGTTAGCAATAAGGATTCTTAGAGAAGACCTAGAGGACATCTGGTTCAACATATCTGTTGAACTAATAAGGCATAGAAAAGAGAAGTGACCTGCTCAGTCTCAGTCTTTGGCAAAACTAGGTCTAGAAAGAACACAGGTCTCTTGATTACCTGTGATGTGATGAAATGCTGTTCCTCATGTCCATATCGATACTGTGTAGCCTACCGTATCAAAGATAAGCTTTTTAAAGACCTTAATTGAGATAAAATTCACACACCATGAAGTTCACCTATTGAAAGTGCACAGTTCAATGGGCTTTTGGTATATTCAGAGTTATGCCGATTGTGGTATATTCACCACCACAATCAATTTTAGAATATTCTCACCACCCCAGAAGGAAATCACATATCCATTAGCAGTCACTCCAAACCACCCCCCAAACACCTGGTGCTAGGCAGCCAGTCCTCTATTTTCTGTCTCTCTAGATTTGCACACTCTGGACATTTCTTATTAACTGAATCATAAGCTATGTGGTTTGGATTGGCTTCTTTCACTTAACATGTTTTCAGGGTTCATCCATGTTATAGCATGTATCAGTGGTTCATTTCTATATATGGCTGAAGAAATGTTCATCCATGTTATAGCATGTATCAGTGATTCATCTCTTCATATGCCACATGCTGTTTTTCCATTCATCAGTTGATGAATAATTAGGTTGTTTCCCCTTTCGGGCCATTATGGCTAATACTTCAATGAACATTGCATACAAGTTTTTGTGTAGAGATATGTCTCTATTTCTCTTTGTTATATATCTCAGAGCAGAATTACTAGCTCAAATGGTAACTCTATGTTTAAACTTCTGAGACATCAAACTGTTTTCCAAAGGGGCTACATCACTTTACTCCACACCAGGAATGTAAAATGACTCTCCACATCATTGTTAACACTTGTTTTTATCTGTCTTTTTTATTATAATGATTTTAGTGGTTGTGAAGTCGTATTTCAATGTGGTTTAGATTTATTTTCCTGACGACTAATGATGCCAAGTATCTTTTCACATGCTTATTGGCTACTTTTATATCTTCTTTGGAGAAATATCTATTCAGATCATTTGCCCATTTTTAATTGAGTTATTTGTCTTATTTAGTCATAGGAGTTTTCATATATTCTGGATATTAGATCCTTATAAGATGTATGATTTGCAAGTATTTCTCCACAATCTGTGAGATGTCTTTTCACTTTTTAAAAGTTGCATAAAAGTTTTAAATTTTGATCAAGTACATTTTATATTTTTGTTGTTGTCGCTTGTGCTTTGAGGATTTTGTAAGAAACCATTGCCTAAGCCAAGGTCATGAAGATTTGGCCTCATATTTTTTCTAAGAGGTGTTCAAAAACCAAACACTATTTGTTGAGGAGACTGTTGATTCTTTCCCATTGACGCTGGCATCCTAGTTGAAAATCAGCTGGTCATAGGAGGATGGGCTTATTTCTGGACACTCCATTCTATTTCATTGAACTGTATGTCTGTCTTTACGCTAGAATCACACAGTCTTAATTATTATAGCTCTGTAGTAAATCTTGAAGTTGGGAAGTGTAAGTCATTCAACTTTGTTGTTCTTTTTCAAGATTGTTTTGGTTACTCTGGGTCCCTTGAATTGCCATATGAATTTTAGGATCTGCTTGTCAATTGCTGCAAAGAAGCCATCTTGGATTCTACTAGAAAATTTTTAAATCCATAAATTTTGACAAAATATTATTAAAATGCAATAAAAGAATCAATAATCCATAAGTCTTTATCCCTTTATTTTTTCAGATTATAATCATTTTATTCATATGTTATAGTGAAAATCTCAGGATTTTTTTAACCTAATAAAAAATGAAATGTACCTAACAGTCTGTAACTCCCACTACCTTTGCATCCCCATGTACACCCTTTTAGATCAGTTTTGCCACATTGAATTATCATGACAATCCTATCAGAGACAAGTGGTATTATCTCCATTTTAACTACAAGGCAAAAAGGTTCAGATGAGTTAGGTAAATGCTCAAATCTCCACAACCAGCAAAAAGGAAAGCCATATATCCAGCCTAGCCCAATGTTGTATTGTCATGCCCAAGTGCTTGAAAAGCCTGCTATTACTTCAAAAAGCCGTCTTTTCTAAAGGTAGCCCTGTGACTCTCCATTGTTGAGCTGTAGAATAACCTTCTTTCTGGAAAAGAATACGAATGAGGCTGGGCACGGTAGCTCATGCCTGTAATCCCAGCATTTTGGGGAACTGAGGTAGGCAGATCATCTGAGGTCAGGAGTTTGAGACCAGCCTGACCAACATGGAAAAACCCCATCTTTACTAAAATTACAAAATTAGCCAGGCATGGTGACACATGCCTGTAATCCCAGCTTCTCAGGCTGCTGAGGCAGGAGAATTGCTTGAACCCAGGAAACAGAGGTTGCAGTGAGCTGAGATCACGTCATTGTACTCCAGCCTGGGCAACAAGAACAAAACTCCGTCTCAAAAAAAAAGAAGAAGAATGCAAATGAAACTTGAATGTTCTCAATAGATTATTTAGTAACTGGCTGATGGGTCCAGTTACTAAAGCATGTGTTTTATATTTTAGTCAATGCTATGACATTCAGGGACTCTTCAGAAAGTTAGGCATGAGTGTTCATATTTTGGATTTGCATCCTATATTTGCACCCATCAGTGACTGTTTCTCAGAAATATTTACACACTCTTAAAGCTGGAAAAGTTCTCAGAGAGAAGTCCATTACCACAGGATCGTAACAGAAATAAATAATATTCTTTGAAAATGCTTTATTCTTAAGTTTGGAAAACAGTAAATTGAACAAAAGAAGTCAAGTTTCTTTGTTCCAGAGCTTCTCACTTAATACAAAGCTCCTGTGTATTCTAGAATCTGCAAAGTTTCTCAAACATGTTAGATGCTTAGCATGGACCTAGCAACTCACAGAACACAAATTATCTTCAGGAAATGCCATGAATGTCCTGTATTTTCTCATATTTCTACAGCAATATTTTCTCTGAATAAAGTTAATTGTTTATCACTCCCCATTCCCCAGTCCCTAGGACCACCATCACCTTTTAAATTTTTAAATAGAAGCATTTAACAAATATCCACTCTAAAAAGTTTCTAAATATGTATTTAATTATACTTTAAAATGTCCTCACCTGTTAAATTATCAAATGTACTGCATACAAGAAACCACAGAATAAATACTACCTGAAAGTCAATGCCAAGAGAAGGTACACCCCTTTACAGAAATGCATATACATCCTTTCATAATGAAAGTTACATAATACAACGTATTTTTTTCTTTTTGCCTTGGCCGCTAGGAATTTATCTAATCTAAGTATCTACTCATCATGTATACTGATCCCTAAAGCACTTATACTCACCTGCTGTTTAAAGTTGTATTTGTAGCTATCTTTTTGCCTTGATTTATGTGTTCTAATATAGAATTCTACCTTAATTTTTATTTGTAATTGTGGCAAAAAGATATAACTGATAAATGAAAAAATAAAAAATTTATATGAAAACAAAATTAAATGTTTGTCACTTTTCTAATTACAATGTCAGATGAAAACTGCTGTACATATTCTTAAAATATGCAGTGGATGAGTTTGAGATTTGACGTATTCAAATTAAGACTCTAATATATACATAAACATTTGCATTTAAGGATCTTGAGGGGGGATGCAGTTCTAAGACACACCCTAGGCCAGCTGAAACTCAACTGCAATGACAGATTCACATCCATAGGGACTTGCCACATGTACTAAGAAACTATGGGCACAACAAAAAGCAAAAATCAAACTAAAAAATCCCAACAGTTAACACATGAGCTTACAAACAACAGCTACAAGGACATACCAAATTGCAGACGTGATGTGTGACGGTGCTTACTTGTCAGATGGCAACTTTAAGAAGTAGGTTGCAGGATGAGTTACAATTTATGTATCGAATAACAGCCAACATTTCTCCAGAGCAAAGTGAAAAATGCCACGGAGTAGGTGGAATAATTAGTAAGCAAACAAATGTGCTATAGATAAAATTCAGTGTATACTTGGGTTGGCTTGTCATAAAGCTTAAAACTAGACCTTTTTGAAAAAACCTGAATGGAAAGCTTTATAAATACATATAAACAAAATTTGGTCTAGAGACTTTCAAAGTTGTCTTTGATAACTGAATTATTTTTTATTTCTAAGGTAAGGATTGAGAGCCACTTTTAGGACATTAATACTTTATACAGTACTAAGAGAGAAGTGGAAATAGTCTTTTAAGAAATCACACTCATAATAATGAGGAAAACACCCACAGGAGAAAAGGGTGCTCTGAAAGACTCAATTTTTAAAGTTCTCGTATTGATAAATGATTGCCTTGGCTCCACCCAACCATTAACATTCCCAGTGTTAATGTCCCTTGTTACTTATGGAAGCGTTTTTTAAAATATATGAAGTCTTATGATGCCTGAGAACCCACACTCTCATCCCAGAAACTGATGAAAAGTTTGTTTTCTACCATATGACCCTTGGACCAAGGTTTACTACCCCCTGAGAATTGGCTGAACTGAATGAAGATGCCTCAGATGCAAAGATTGGTCAGGTCTATGAGTGTTTACTTGGGATTAGTGAAGCAGTAAATTCAGGGACGGAACACTTTTTAGGAGCAAAAGCTAAAATGTTTTGAAAGTTTCCAGATATAGACAAGGTCTGAGAAGGCACAGCAGACTTCAGTTACAAGTGAACAAGATAAACCATGAGTAGGCAAGTGTGTTCTGAAGAGAGATCAGAAAGTACATGTAGAGAATTGGAAGAGTCTAACAAATAGCTTCAACCGTAAAGCATGACTCCTCTTTGGACCATCCTTGGGACTTTTAATTGGCAGGTCATGCTTAGAACCATTGGTGAGGGAATGAGCTGTTGTTTGAATTTGCCCTGAGAGAGAAGGAGAAAAACTAAGCTGACTTTGGGAGAGACTGCAGTCCATTCTTGGGTAGTTCCTGTGCTGGAGTCCTTTAAATTCCTGTTGCACTCACTAGAGTCCTCATTAACAAACCCTAGAAGAAAACCCAGGAGACTGCCCATACAACTTATGGATGGGTAGAATATGTTAACTAAGGCCAGAAACCCAGAAATTATAAAAGAAATAATAGACTTTTAAACTATGTCAAAACTTACAAATTTTTGTTTATCATAAATATACCTCAATATGTAAATGTAAGAGCTGGAAAAATATTTTCCATTCAAATGACAAAGAGGTAATATCTATGCAATGCAAAAAGATTTTACAAACTGACAAGCAAAAAAATCAACTAAATAGAAAAATAAGAAAAGAATACAAATAGAAAGTCACCAGAGGCTGAATCTAAATGGTAATTATACAAAAATAAAACTAAGCATTGAGAAAATTATAATTAAAGTAACAGTGATATAACAGTTATAATCATCAGATTGGCAACATTTATTTTTTTAAAGTTAACATTTATTGCTGGTGAATATATGAAAGGAATCATGCTTGCATATTTTGCCAGTTGAAATGTAAATTACTGTATGTAGACTTTTTAGAAAAGCAAACAAAAAACATCTACTAAAACTAAAAATATACATATCTTTTGGCCTAGAAATCCCACTCCTGGTTGTCTATTCTAGAGAAATGAAAACACCAATATGTATATATATAATCAACACCTATGCACATAATGTCAAAGGAGTAGAAATGAAGCAAAAGTCCATCAATAAGAAAACAGTTAAATTGGCCAAGTGCCTATAATCTCGTGCCTATAATCTCAGTGCCTATAATCTCAGTACTTTAGGAGGCCAAGGCAGGTGATCGCTTGAGACCAGGAGTTTGAGACCAGCCTAGCAAACATGGCAAAACCCTGTCTCTACTCAAAATACAAAAATTAGCTGGGAATGGTGGCACTTGCCTGTAGTCTAGCTATGTGGGGGGTTGAGGCATGAGAATTGCTTGAACACAAGAGGCGGAGGCCTACAGTGAGCCAAGATCACGCCACTGCACTCCAGCCAGGGTGACAGAGTGCAACTCTGTCTCAAAAGGAAAATGGTTAAATTAATTACGGTACTTCTGTATCACAGAGTATTGCATACTCATTACAAATTACTGCTCAAGGAAATAACAGAGGACACAAACAAATGGAAAAACATTCCATGCTTATGCATAGGAAGAATCAATATCCCGAAGATGGCCATACTGCCCAAAGTAATTTATAGATTCAATGCTATCCCCATCAAGCTACCATTGACTTTCTTCACAGAATTAGAAAAAACTACTTTAAATTTCAGATGGAACCAAAAAGGAGCCAGCACAGCCAACACAATCCTAACCAAAAAAAAAAAAAAAACTGGAGGCATCATGCTACCTGACTTCAAACTATACTACAAGGCTACAGTAACAAAAACAGCATAATATTGATACCAGAAAAGATATATAGACCAATGGAACAGAACAGAGGCCTCAGAAATAATGCCATACATCTACAACCATCTGATTTTTTATGAACATGACAGAAACAAGCAATGGAAAGGACTCCCTATTTAATAAATGGTGTTGGGAAAACTGGCTAGTTATATGCAGAAAACAGAAACTGGGTCCTTTCCTTACACCTTATACAAAAATTAACTCAAAATGGATTAAAGACTTAAATGTAAGACCTAAAACCATAAAAATCCTAGAATAAAGCCTAGGCAATACCATTTAAGACACAGGCATGGGCAAAGACTTCATAACTAAAACACTAAAGCAATAGCAATGAAAGCCAAAATTGGCAAATGGGATCTAATTAAACTAAAGAGCTTCTGCACAGCAAAAGTAACTATCATCAGGTGAAATGGCAACCTACAGAACAGGAAAAAACTTTTTGCAATCTGTCGATCTGACAAAGGACTAATATCCAGAATCTACAAGGAACTTAAATTTATAAGAAAAAATCAACCCCATGAAAAAGTGGGTGAAGGACATGAACAGACACTTCTCAAAAGAAGACATTTATATGTCCAACAAATATATGAAAAAAAAGCTCATCATCACCTGTCATTAGAGAAATGCAAATCAAAACCACAATGACATACCATCTCACACCAGTTAGAATGATGATCATTAAAAAGTCAGGAAACAACAGATGCTGGAGAGGAAGTGGAGAAATAAAAACTCTTTTATACTGTTGGTAGGATTATAAATTAGTTCAACCATTGTGGAAGACAGTGTGGCAATTTCTTGAGGATCTAAAACTTGAAATACCATTTGATCCAGCAATCCCATTACTGGGTATATACCCAAAGGATTGTAAATCATTCTACTGTAAAGACACATGCACATGTATGTTTATTGCAGCACTGTTCACAATTGCAAAGACTTGGAACCAACCCAAATGCCCGTGAATGATAGACTGAATAAAGAAAATGTGGCACATATACACCATGGAATACTATACAGTCATAAAAAGGATGAGTTCATGTCCTTTGCAGGGACATAGATTAAGGTAGAAACCATCAGTCTCAGCAAACTAACACAGGAACAGAAAATCAAACACCACACGTTCTCACTCATAAGTTGGAGTTGAACAATAAGAACACATGGACACAGGGAGGGAACATCACACACTGGGGCCTGTTGAGGGGTGGAGGGCTAGAGGGGAGAGAGCAGTAGGAGAAATACCTAATGTAGATGATGGGTTGATGGGTGCAGCAAACCACCACGGCATGTGTATACCTATGTAACAAACCTGCATGTTCTGCACATGTACCCCAGAACTTAAAGTATAATTAAAAATAAAAAAAGGAAAAGGAAAATGAATTAGACTTAGAATAATTCACTCAGAATGATGTCTCCAAGGTACTGTTGAATGAGATTGGCATAGTGAGAAAGATTTTTCAGCAAATTACAGTTTTCTAGTTAAGATAACGGTAAGTGACATTCAGACTTTGCCCACACTAACTTCTCGACATTCTTTTGGAGTACAGAATTTTTGAACTATTTTAAAAGATTAATCAACATTTACAATCTGTCCCTAGCTCAACTCAATCTTAGGAGGAATAAACAAAAAGCTGTTCATTCACAGTGAACTCTTTGGACACAAGTTGACCATCACTCCTGTCCACTGAGGAGTTCTGAGTGTTTCACTAATAAATAATCAAGATAATGAACAGTGATCAAATTCAGTTTCACTACTCTTTTTACTTGGGACTCTTAGAAGCTGGCTTCTTTGTTACCCTTGGCAGAGGAATTTGAAAAAGTAGATATTGCTGCTTACAATACAAAGCGTTGTTATTTCCACTATGTTAACAGTTTCTCAAATGGGAAAAACAAAAAAGTTAACAGCTTATTTTAAAAACAGTTTAGAGGCCAGGCACGCCTTAGAAGGCCAAGGTAGGTGGATCACTTGAGGTCAGGAGTTCAAGACCAGCAAGTTTAAGACCAGCCTGACCAACATGGTGGCCTGGCCCAGTTTCTACTAAATATACAAAAATTAGCTGGGAAGGATGTTTGCTATGATCTGAAAGCATCCTCCAAAATTCAAGTGCTAAAAACTTAATCCTCAAGGCAACAATATTGGGAAGCGGAACCTAATGTGAACTGTTTAGGTGATGAGGGATCTACCCCCATGAAAGAATTAATGCTGCTATAGAAATGGCCTGTGGGAACAGGCCCTTTCTCTCTAGCCCTTTCAATATGTGAGGATGCAGCAAGAAATCCTGAACAGATTACAGTGCTGTGATCTTGGACTTCCCAGCCTCCAGAACTATGAAAAATAAGTTTCTGTACTCTATAAATTACCAGTTTGCGGTCTTCTTTTTCTAGCAGCACAAAACAACAATGCTCAGCATTGCCTTCAGTAGATTTTTTTTGTGCCAACATAGATACAATAGAAATATATTCCTCAGAATTCCATTCACTAAGTAGCTCTAGATTAGCATGTACCATAAGACACATGGCATATAGGATTTAGAGAACAGCAGGTTAGTAGAAAATATATTCTCTTTTCTAAGATTTATTAAAGTATATTTGACAAAAATTATGTATATTCAAGGTGCACAATATGTTTTGAAATATGTGTATACACTGTGAAATAATTACAGCAATCAAGCTAATTAACATATCCATTCCTTCGTATAGATATCTTTTTTTTTCTTTTTGTGGTGAGAATACTTAAGGTCTACATTTTTAGTATATAATACCTAATTATTCATTGTAGTCAACATGTTACACACTGGGTCTTATTAATCTTATTAAGAGTTTGTACTCTGCAGTCAACATCTTTCCATTTCCCTCACTTTCTTCTACTCTCTGTTTTTGAGTTTGACTTTTTTAGAATCCACATTTAAGTGAGATCATGCAGTATTTGTGTGTCTGTGTCTCGCTTATTTCACTTAACATAATGTCCTCTGGGTTCATCTATGTTACTGCACATGGCAGAATTTCCTTCTTCTTAAGGCTGAATAATATTTGAGAGAGAGACAGACAGAGAGAGAGAAAGAGAGAGAGAGAGAGTGTGTGTGTGTGTGTGTGTGTGTGTGTGTGTGTGTGTGTGTGTGGTGTGTGTGTGTGTAAAACATCTTCTTTATCCATTCACCTGTTGATGGACATTTAGATGTTTTCCTATCTTGGCTATTGTGAATAGTGATGCATTGAACTCAGGACTGCAGATATTGTTCCAACATGGTGATTTTATTTCATTTCAATACATATTCTGAAGAGGAATTGCTGGATCATAAGGTAATTCTATTTTTAACAGTTTGTGGAACCTTCATAATGTTTTCCATAATAGCCCACACCAATAGACATTGCCAACAATGTATAAGGGTTCCTTTTCCTCCACATCCTTGCCAACAATTGTTATGGTATGACTTTTTGATAATGACTAGCCTATGACTAGCCTAACAGGTGTAAGGTGATATTTCATTATGTGTTTGACTTGCATTTCCTTGATAATTAGTGATACAGAGCACCTTTTCATATATCTGTTAGCCATTTTACATTTTATTTGAAAAGATATCTATTCAGGTCCTTTACTCATTTTTCATGGTCAACTAATCTTCAAAAAAAGTGTCAACAATCACAATAAGAAAAGGATAGCCTCTCTCTTCAATAAATGATGTTGAGAAAACTGAATATCCATAGGCAATAAATAAATCAATAAATAAAATTGGCTCCTTATCTTGTACCATACATAAAAATCAATTCAGAATGGGTTAGAGATTTAAACATAAAACCTAAAATCATAAAACCTGTAGAGGAAAACAGATGGAGAAAGTTCCATGACATTGGTTATAGCAGTGGTTTTTTTGGATATGACACTGAATGAACAGACAACAAAAGCAAACATGAGTTGGGCTACATCAAACTAAAACACGTCTACACAGCAAAGATTATAATCAACAAAATGAAAAGGCAACCCAGAGAATGGGAGAAATGTTTGCAAACTATATATAAGAGATTAATATCTAAAATATA
Source organism: Callithrix jacchus (assembly GCF_049354715.1). Classification (NCBI taxonomy): domain Eukaryota; kingdom Metazoa; phylum Chordata; class Mammalia; order Primates; family Cebidae; genus Callithrix; species Callithrix jacchus. The sequence goes on along the minus strand of NC_133507.1, from coordinate 22,532,331 downwards.
TCTAAGGGCAAAACCATACAGCTCAACAGCAAAACCAAAACTAACTTGAGTCATGCTCTGTTTATATTCAGAAGGTCGGTGCAAAGTAAAGACTCTGCTGCCACTCACAAACACTGTCTCTTACCTGTTGGTTTACCTAGTGGTGGATCTTCAGCCAGGCTCCAGCAACTCCCTCTCTTTCCGGTTTTTTGCCTTTGACTTCTCATTCTCCTGAGCAAAAGGCATTTTAGCTTCATGTCAAAGGGAAACAATTTCCCTGCCGCTTTCTCTCACCTACTACCCCCGTCCCCTACCACAACCATCAGAGGCTTAGAAAAGTTAAGAGACTAAAGCAGGTTCCAGTCCAGTGTCATGGGTTCTGGCTAATTCTCACAGGTTCCTGTTTGTCATTTCTTCCCACATTCCCTGTTCTTTATTCTTCTAAACTGCCTGCCCTGTGGACTTTAGGCTCCAGTACCACACACAGAAGCAATAACCACACACAAATTGTTTAACCAGCTCTCACGGTTGCATATGGTCAAATGTGTAATATCATGGCTTATTACATGTGTTTCCCAGTGGTTTTGCCTTTTTGAACAAACTCTTATTGATGCCTTACTTAAAATAAGAGAAGGCAAATTAAAATTTCACTGAGATAAAATTGGTGAACATCCAAAAGTTTGATCATGTATTTTTATTTTGGATGAAAGCTATGCCAAAACAAGCTAAGTCATATATTGTTAAAGAAATGAAAAAATACTGTAATACCTATGGAGAAGAAGTTGATAGCATCTCATGAAATTATATATAATTCACTCTCAGATCCTGGACTCTATTTCAGAATTTATTCTAAAGATACACTGGCAAAAACACAAAATAGTGTATGCACAAGCCTATTAATTTAGGCACAAATTTAATAACAGAAGACTTTCAATAACCCAAATGTGCACCAATATGGAATTGGTTGAAAAACTATACTAAATCTGTACAATGAGAGTATAAAGTTCTCAAAGAGACTGAAGTATATATAAAGTATATATATTACCACAGATAGTAAATAGAGCAGAATGTGAAAAATGTAAAGTAGAAAAAAGTGTGTGCCACCATGTATCTAAGACTATATATATTCATTCACTGGTGGAAAGATAATGCAACATGTTACTCACTAGAGAGGAAGAGGTAAAGGGTAAAGATAGAAGCTACACCTCTCGGAATATTGATTAATTTGATTTTGAGCCTATAACATTTAATATAATTATAAAATCAAATTATAATTATATTAAATATAATTAATATATTTTTAAATCCTGGAAATTCAAAACAAAATAAAATAGATGTAGCTAATAAATAAATGTATTGAGTTGAGGATATAACAATGCAGAGAAGAACTATTCCAATTGACATCAACATACAGCTATTTCTGGGGTCAACCCTGCTCCAATACTCTCAGGTCAGAAACCCTGCTCCGATACTCTCAGGTCAGAAACCCTGCTCCGGTACTCTCAGGTCAGAAACCCTGCTCCGGTACTCTCAGGTCAGAAACCCTGCTCCGGTACTCTCAGGTCAGAAACCCTGCTCCGATACTCTCAGGTCAGAAACCCTGCTCCCATACTCTCAGGTCAGAAACCCTGCTCCCATACTCTCAGGTCAGAAAGAATGCTTTAAAAAAAAAATCCAAGCCTGTTTTCTGCAACCATTTTGTTGTTGGTAGTAATGGTGTTGGTCTTTTGAGATTCTTTCATAAATACTGTGAAAATTACACGAGTAACCATTTTGGTGTTATTGAGAATCAGAATTTTTGGCATAGCAGAAAAGAGATTCTGATGTTAGACTGATGAAAAATGTTTAAAACTTCTGTTTATAAACTTGAACTGAAATATTAGAATGATTGCATCATTTATTTTATCTTTTAAAATATATTTCCTAGCTCTGGCCTAGAAATAATAACCAACTCGGTATCAATGAGCACTTTAGTATGCAGACTATGGTATCTGTGGCAAAATTATCACTAGTTTGAGAACAACTGCTTTAGCCTGTGATCAGTGATATAAAAAGGAAGCCTCATATCAGTCTCATCACTGAGAGGGCTGATTTAACTACAGATTGCAGAGATATCAAAATCACAATCAGAAAATATGAAAACAAGAAAATATGAATGACTGTATGCCAATAAATTTGACAACTTAGGTGAAAATGAAAAAAAATACATCCTTGAAAGACACAAACTACATATGAAACTGATCTAGTAGTCTTACCTATAGACAGTTCTTTTGGATAAACATGGAAATTGACCTTTCTGGTCTTAAGGCTTGAAATTTGTGCTTGTTTTATCTGAGTTCATTCCTTAGGAAAGGACCTTCCGGCCTCTTAAAAAAAAAAAAAAAAAAAACCAAAGAACTGAAACTCACCAACCACCACATCCAGACAATGAGACTTTGGACCCCTCATTCATCATGACTGCTTCGTTGCCCCTCCCTAGTTCCTATTTTCTCACAAATTTTACATTTCTTCCCTGCTATTTAAACCCCTGATTTTAGTCAGTCACGGAGATGGATGTAAACTGAGCTCCTGTCTCCTCAGCGGCATCACCCGATTAAAGCCTTTTTTTCTTGGCAATACCTGTCACCTCAGATTGGCTTTGTGTGTGGGGAGCAGCAGAACCTAGCCTGAACCCCTGGCGTTTTGGTAACGCATACACTCACTTTTAAAGACATAGATAATCACTTCTAGAGACATTTTTGGTGGGGTGGGGACCTATGGGCATTTAGTAGCTAGAGGCTAGAAACGCAGCTGGCCATACTACGATGCATAGGAGAGTCACTACAAAGGATTCCTTGACCTAAAATGTCAGTAGTGCCAAGCTTCCAAAACCCTGCAGTATTTCCACTACAGAAATTGAATTTGCAATTTTAAAGTTTTTGACAAAAAAACCCTGAACTCATTAATGAATTTACTAGTGAATTGAAGCAAATATTTAAGGAAAAAAAAACAAACAAACAATTCTACATAAACTAGTCCCAAAAATTGAAGTGAAAGAAACACTTCCCAATACATTCTCTGAGGCCAGCATTAACTTAATACCAAACCCAACAAAGACATTATTTAAAAATCACAGACCAACATCCTCCACAAACATTGATGCTAAAAATTTTAAATTTCAGCAAACTAAATCAAACAACATACAAAATCATAATACGCCATGGACAAGTGGGACTTAAACGGAAATGTAAGATTTCTTTAACATTCCAAAATTCATCCATGATAATTCACAATATTAAAAGATGTTTTTAAAAACCATATGATAATCTCAATAGATTTTTATAAAGCATCTGGCAAAATCCAACATCCATGCCTGGCACACACAAGAAAACTCCTGGTTAATTAATAATGGGAGGGAATTGGATCAACCTAAAAAGGTATCTTCAAAGAAGTTACCACCGCTGACATCTTACATAATGCAGAAACACTGAATGCTTCAGTTGCCCTAACATCAAGAATAAGGCAAGGCATGTCCACTCTCCTATTTAATAAAGCTACAGAAATAAACAATTCATACAAACATATAAGTGATATCAAGACTGGAAATGAAAAAATAAAACTGCCTTCATTCGTAGATTACATAACTCTCTACGAATAAAATGCTAATAAAGCTACAAAAATGCTTACACAGCTAATAAGAGTAGTTAAGTTTTCAGAATACAAGGTCAACATTTGAAAATCAGTTGCATTTCTCTACACTAGCAACAAACAATCAGAAATCACAACTAATTCTTTTCAGTTTCGATTTTTGATATCATCAAATAGAGATATGTTTTAAAAACAAAAAAGACTTCTATATTGAAAACCTCAAAATACCACTGAGAGAAATTAGAGAAGATGTAAATAAATGGAGACATATATCAGGAGGGTTTGTTTTTAATGAGAAAATGACAGACTGACTATAAAATTTATGTGGTGGCTCACGCCTATAATCCCAGCACTTTGGGAGGCCGAGACGGGTGGATCACTGGGTCAAGAGATCGAGACCATCCTGGTCAACAGGGTGAAACCCTGTCTCTACTAAAAAATACAAAAGTTAGCTGGGCATGGTGGCACAGCCTGTAGTCCCAGCTACTCGGGAGGCTGAGGTAGGAGAATTGCCTGAACCCAGGAGGTGGAGGTTGCGCTGAGCCAAGATCGCACCATTGCACTCCAGCCTGGGTAATAAGAGCGAAACTCCGTCTCAAAAAAAAAAAAAAAAAATTATGTGGTATAGGACCAATTTGTAGGAAATGTACAACATAAAGAATCTAGAACAACAAAAACAACTTTGAAAAAGAGGAACATATTTAAAGGAATATCACAAACTGATCTTCAAACTCAACAGAAAAGTGTAGTAATTAAGACAGTGTGATACTGGCATAAAGATAGAAAAAGAGATCTGTGGAACATAACAGAGTGCAGAGCTGAATTCACACCTATACTGTTAACTGGCTTTCAACAGTGAAGAAAGAAGAGTGTCTTGAACAAATAATGGTGAAGCAATTGGATACTATATGCATTTTTAAATAAGGAATAAAACAACTTCAACCTATACTTTACTCCCTAAACCAAAATCAACTTAAAATGGATTATAGACTTCAATGTAAAACCTAAAAACTCTTTTGGAAGATAGGAAAAAGCCTTTGTAATCTTGGGCTAGGCAAAGATATCTCATCTAGAACACCAACAGCATGATTGATAAAGGAAAAGCTTGAAAAATCAGGTCACATTCAAAATTCAGAACTTCTATTTGTTGAAAGACACTGTTAAGAAGAAAGAGAAGCTACAATTCAGGAGAAACTATTTGCAAATCACATAGCTCATAAAGGATGTGTCCTGAATATATAAGGAACTCTCAAAATGTAAAAAAGGTGCAAAAGCCCTGAGCAGGGTCTTCCCCCAAAGAAGATGTACAGGTAACAAACCAGTACTTGAAAAAGTGCTTAACATTATTCATTATTAGAGAATGCAAATTAAGAATACAGTGTATTCATCTCTAGTTGATCATCTCTAGTTAAAATTACGAACATACACAGTGTTTTCAAGGATATAAAGCAACTGAGACAAACTTTGAAGTCAAAAAGTATTTACCATTCTTGACTTCAAATTTTACTACAAGCAACAAAAGCCAAAATAGGCAAATCGCACTTGATCCAAATTGAAAATTTTTGTTTTTAATCAGAGGAAATTATCAAGAAAGTGAAAAAACAACCTACAAGTGGAGGAAAATATTTGTAAGCCATATACTGATATAAACCTAGAGTACAGACTATATTGAAACTCTGATAATTCAGCAAAAAAAAAAGACAATCCAGTTAGAAAATGGACAAGGGATTTGAAAAGACTTGTCTTTAAAGGTAAACAAATACTCAGCAACACATGAAAAGATATTCGCCATTATGAGTCACTAGGGAAATGCAAATCAAAACTACAATGTAGCACCAATTCACAACCACTAGGATAGCTATAATTAAAAACAAAACAAAACAAAAAAACCAGAAAATAACAAGTGTGGGAAAGGATGTGGAGAAATGTGAACCCTCACACATGGCTGGTTGGAATGTAAAATGGTGCAGACGTTACGGAAAACAGTTAAACCTAGATTTACAATATGATCAACAATTTCACTCCCAAGTATACATACAAAATAAATGAAAACAAGTATTCATTATGAACACATTGTCCATGTGTTCATAGCTGAATTATTCACAAGAGCTAAAATGAGAAAAAAACCTGAATGTACATCAACAGATGAATGCATCAACAAAATGTGGTGTATCCATACAGTGTAATATTTGGACATAAAAAGGAATACAGTACTGCTACATGCTTCAACACGGATGAACCAGGAAAAACACGATGCCAGGGGAAAGGAGCCAGACACAAAGGGTCACACGTTTTACGATTCCATTTACATACAATATATAGAACAAGTAAATCCACAGAAAGCAGTTTCATGGTTGTTGGGGGCTAGAAGGAGAGAAAGGGAGGGACTGCTTCATCAATACAGGGTCTCCTTTTGAGACAATCAAAATGTTTTGGGACTAGATAGAGGTGAAAGTTACACAACGTTGTAAATATATTTAATGCCACTGAACGGTCCACTTTGAAATATTTATTTTATGTTATATGAATTTTATCACATGAATAAAAGAAAAAAATACACACTGTATAATTTCATCTGTATAAAATTCTAGAGAATGCAAACTCACTAACAGAGACGGAAAGCAGATCAGTGGTTGTCTTCCAGTAGGGGTTGAGGGTAGGCAGGAGAGGAGGCAGGAGAGGGGAATTACAAAAAGACCCAAGGAAACTGTGGGGGGAGGTAATGGTTATGTTCATTATCTTGGCTGTGATGATAGTTTCACAGGTATATACATATGTCAAGATATATGTGCAGTTTATTGTATGTTATAATATAATACAATGCAAAATTAGTCATATCTCAATAAAGCTGAAAAGGAAGACCAACAATGACCAACAATTCCACTCTTAAGTGTATAACCAAAATAACGGAAAACAGGTGTTGAGACATAACCTTTTCCATGAATGTTCAACACATATAATTGAAATTTTCTGTAATAAAAAAATTTAATTAAGGTAAGTCTGCAACATATTTTCTTAGCAGGAGGAAAAATATTTCATAATATGTTCAATTAGTTGGTGTTTCTTAGCTCTTAAGTAATAAATGCCAATAATCAGTGAAGTCAAAATAATGACTAAACTCACATGGAGACACCGGTGTTAAAAGCCTGGTTGGGCCAGGTTACCAATTAATGCAAAAAAAGGAGAGCAGGTTGATGAACAGATGGTGCATAGCATTCAGTATTAGCTGAAAATACGATAACCAAAGATTCATTTCAACGCCTTATGACTCAGACATAGATATTGGTGATTATATCAAGAATTAGAGTAACTGTTAAGTATGAAGACGCTGTATTGCAGAAGAAATAATCACTTGACTTTTGGAGTTTCGCAGACAGCAAACAGATCAACAGAGAACATTAGATTGCACATTTCATGGCTCATTTCAAGATGCATCCTATGACATAGGCCCAATCTCAAATATCTGCGGGATCAATAAGTAACAAAAGTAAGTGACACGGGCCTCAGATAACTAGTGCGCACACTTGTCTTCTAAATTCTCAGAAGGATTGGCTATGGAATCTGAAGTTCAGTGCAAAATGAAAATGCAAGTTCCTTTGTTCATAAAGCAGATAAAAATTGACAATAAAGGTACTAAACTATAATGCTTATTTCCTTTCTCCCCACTCTCTCTCTGTCACTTCCCAGATACACTCATCAAGGTATCTTTTGTTATTTTACACTGTGCTCACTCAAGCACAGGGATACTCATGAAGTGCAGACTCTGAGGTGGAAGGCCTAAAATTAAGGTTCAGTACTGTGTGCTTCCTTGACACCTGAAGGTAGGAGGGCCCCAGATGATCTAACCACAAGTTCCCCTGCCCTCTCTGCTCCTGGAAATGAGGTCACCCAGCCAACCATCTTTATCATGGAACCAGGCACAGTGCCTGCTTATTCTTGGGTAGCAGATCTCAATTTCTGCCAGCCCAGAGAATTACTTATACAAGCCAATCACATTCCATGGGACCAGCAATCAACTCACCCTCTCCTCACTGCAAAGCCTGCATTCCAGAGCCCCTGTTTGTTCAGTCTATTCCCAAGTGCAATCCCGGGGTAGGGGAGCCTGCATGGCATGTGATGTCCTCCTCCCTAGAGCTGTGAGCACATGTAGCCAATGAACTACTGTTGATCTCATGTGTCTAGTGTCATGTGTTCAGACATTCCTATAACCCTAGGGTATAAATCCTCTCTTACCAACAAGGGAAAGATGAGGTGACAAAAACACATTCTCACCAGCCCCTCCCTGTGATTCCATGTATACACTGACACAAGTTCCAACAACTTCTAGGATCCTTCCCCCATAAGTGGCTGGACCAGCATACCCTGCCCCAACCAGGGTTGAGGAAGTTGAGCCAGCCATCTTCTCTTACTACCTACTACCCAACTCACGGCAGACCGGCAACCCTCAAATGTGTTCCTATCTCTAGGCCAGAACATAGGAGGTAGCAAGCTGGGATAGATAAGCGTCTCAATCTGCCAAGTCACCCATCAAAAACACCATGGCACTGGCAGCCCAGCATGGAGAAAATTGCCGTGATACCCTCTGTGGCTCTGAAATGTGTGTTAAACCCTGACCCTCCCCACATCCATGCCTAGATCCTGCTAGGGGAAGAGGATGTCAGCAATCACAGGGTAGGAATGTGGAGGGGAGAGCTGGACAAGACCTGGGGCACCAGGATATGAGCAACAGGCAGACAAGAATCCTTCCCAGGGACAGAGGCGGGGAGACGCTAGAGATGGGGCTGCTCGTGGATATGGAGGCTCAAATCTGGTGCATCTTCCATTATCCCATCAGACAACACTCATAACACACAAATTCAATGATAAAATCATTAGGAATTTTAAGACAGCAACCACAGGGCATTAAATCCTAAGCATGGAGCCATGCCCATGAAGTTGGCCCTGGTTTTCAAGCACTTAACACACTGAGAGGATGTATTTCTATGACTATTCATGATATACACTTTCTGCTGCACCCAGAAAATCCTCTTTTATACACTTACTATCTCTTAAAAGCCATAATAACCATACAATCTTTGTCATTTACTGAATTTGACAGCATCGGAATTTGTTTTCATTCAAATGTAAAACCTGTTGAAATTTCAGTAATTTTATTCTCACTTTAGTCCATGGTTCTTGACGTGGTTATTTCTGAAGGACGTTTTAAATTATGTCACTTTGCACAGACACAACTGCTTTGCACATTAAACACCAAGGAGTGTGTTTTAAACCTACAAGGACATTTGCCCTCTTCCTTTCTTGCTTGAAATATGGTGCCCTAAGTGCATCTTCCATTGTTTAAGTTTTGATTGGCATCTTGAAACTTTTGGGTACCATTGTGTTCCCCTTGGCCAGACACTGTTGCCCACAGCAGAAGCCGCTTGGGGTACATCTGGTCCAGCTGCAGACTCACATGGAGCTGGAGCCAGTGCTTGTGCCTGAGCCTGGAGCTTTCCACCCCGCTGCAGCCAGCATGCATGGCTGTGGGCAGTGGCCAGACCCCACACTCGCTCACTCGCTCACACAACCCTTGCTGCTCTGCACCTGGCTCACCTTTGGCAGGCACGAGAACTCCAGTAGCATGAGCCCAACTCAACCTGCCAGGCCAAGTAGGCAGAAGGAGCCCAGTGGACACAAGTAAAACTCAAACAGAGCCACTGCTGGCCACAGAGGTTTCCAGCTGTTGAAGGAACACCCAAAAGATCTTGTGACAAAGCAATACTTATTTGTAAATGCTAATGACAGACTTTTAAAAATGCTGAAATTCTGGGTTGGCCTACCCTGGGAGTATCAAATAAAACACAAGTGCAGATAGCATCCAGCTGCAGACCACGATTTGAAGGTCTCTGATATGGAGGAAGACTGTTGCTCTCATTTAAAAAAAGCTCCTGTTTATTACTCATTAATGACATAAGCCACGCCACGCTGTCACTGTCTTTTTTCCTGTCTTTTTCACTAGACTCTCAATCCCCTATTGAAAGGAATACATCTGCAGCTGGCAAAATGGCTAGCACAGACCAGATGCAACAGAATTCTCCACAAAATGAATTAAATTCAGTTAACACTTACTGAGAACTTACTATTTCCCAGGCACCGAGGTGAACCAAACAAGCAATGGAACTCATATTCTATGAATTAATCTTTCATCTTAAAGCCTTTTTTTATATCCTCAGCGAGACTTTAAAATCTTTAAGTTCTTTTTAAGGTCACATCTATCAGCAGTAGAGGATCAGATGTTGGAATTTTTGTTCCACAGAACTGGGCCGTCTACCAAGAAATACATTAAAAATTACCCTTGATGGTGGCTCACGCCTGTAATCCCAGCGCTTTGGGAGGCTGAGGTAGGCAGATCACCTGAAGTCAGAAGTTCAAGACCAGCCTGGCCAACATGGTGAAATCCCATCTCTACTAAAAATACAAAAAATTTAGCCAGGTGTGGTGGCAGGTGCCTATAATCCCAGCTACGTGGGAGGCTGAGGCAGAAGAATTGCTTAAACCCAGAAGGCAGAGTTTGCAGTAAGCCAAGATCATGCCACTGCATTCCAGCCTGGGCAACAAGAGAAAAACACTGCCCCTCTACGAAAAAAAAGTAAAAAAAAAAAAAAAAAATCACCATTGAATTTTGATGGAACTATCCCAGGATTCTTTGAGTTCCTTATTCACATAATACATCCACAGTATGCAGACGACATGGTAACAGAGGACTAAAGTCCATATTTGGCCTCCTGGACCTTGTTTTAAAGTCAAAATCTTCTAGATAGGCCCCCTTCTGCATGATGTTAATCCCCAGCACATCTGAGATTGCCAAAGCATCTTCTGTCCTGCTCCATCAGATTGGGCCCAAATCCTTGTCTATAAGCTTTTTTTCAACAAACATTAATTGAAGGCCTAATATGTACCAGGCATTGTGTAAGCTTTTGGGGCTACAAGTCTGGATAAACATAGTCTCTCCCCTCAAGTTACTCTCAGATCTAGAAAAGACTATCTTACGCTTATATTATCAGACTTGCTTTTTTGGTCCACAAACCCATTTTGCAAGAGCATCACCTTTATCTCTCCATCCACTTCAGTCCTTTTTCCAAGATGTGGTCCCACTGACTCTCAGCTTGCCACAATATGACAAGTTTGGGCCAATCCAGGGTGGCCTGTGTCCATGAGTTAGCACTGACCTGTTCTGTCTTAGACTATGGTGCCATATTTACCCTTATGGCTGCGCCGATAAAGACGTCACTACTTTCATTCCATACGATGACTGCCCCACATGCTCATCCTTTATTGCACCTATAAACAACCACACCCACACCAGAATTGCTCTTCACACAATATTTTTCAGATATATCTAGGTGATGTTCCCAGAGTAATCACAATGATACTTTTCGCATTTCGTTTTTTGAGACAGACTTTCACTCTGTCACCCGAGGCTGGAGTTCAGTAACATGATCATGGATCACTGCAGCCTCGACCTCCAGGCTCACGCCATCCTCCCATGGTGCACACCATCATGCCTGGCTAATTTGCTAATTTTTACATTTTTTGAAGAGACAAGGTCTTGTCATGTTGCCCAGGCTGGTCTTAAACTCCTGGGCTCAAGTGATCTGCCCACCTCAGCCTCTCAAAGTACTGGGATCACAGATATGAGCCCCCGCAACTGGCCCACACTGGTATTTTTCAAATCAACTGCTACTTCCAAATTAAAAACCAGTAATATTAGATGCCATTTACTGACTTTTTGTTCTCTTCAACACCCTGTATTAAACATATGGCATAAGTAGTCCTTACACATACACACCCGGTGTCTAAAGTAATCCTTACAATAATCTGGAAAGACATCCTTTCAAGCAATCTGGGTTATGATACCAATCCTTGTTTGTACTGCACACTGTTTATAGAGGACACAAACTTAATTATCAGCTATACTGCAGGCCCCCTGACCTTGAGGGTCTCAGATATGGGCCTCTTACATACCACACACAAGTCATGGGAACTAGGAGGACTAGCTCGGGGTCTCTCTGCCTGACCTTTGCAAACATCCTGTATTCAACAGTAGTCACAGCCACGTGTTTGCTGGCAGCCCTCTCCTAGGTGCTCCCCCCAGAATTCAAATAGGAGGACAGGCATAGGTGGTAGGGCGTCAGTGCCCTGTTTTCCTCCAATCCTTTACCTTTTACTTCTTTCCTCAATCTATCTGCCCCACTTCCTCCAGGTAAGAGTCACGGTCCCTCTGAGTGACCCCATAAGCATTTTCACCCAAGTTGTTCTCTCTGATTCTTGCCTCCACTGGTTGGCCTCCTCCTTCTCATGGTGGAAAGGCTTCTACCATGTCCCACATCATAGGGTAGTCCCTTAAACCTTGTATTTTCTCCTCTCAATACTGTGTCTTGGCTCTTGGTATGTTAAGAAGTATGAGTGGAATTGAGATAAACATTTTCTCTTTCAACACATCCTAGCTTCCAATGTAGACTCAACAAAATCTACTGGAAACTCAAAAGTGAGTGCTGATCTTCCTGATCTAAGTGTCCCTGGAGAAATTAACGACTTGGGCAAATGAGTTGCCCTTTAGATAGCATAATTTATGGAGAACAAAAATACATTGGTATAATATACTTTAAAAATATTTTCCCAGCATCATAACACTCATAGTACAAAGAGGTTAAAGCTACATTCATTCCTTTCTGCTTCAAAAGAAATACCAAAAGTAAGGAGTCTTCAGAAAGAATAAAATGCAATTCATCACCTTCATCGGCACCTACCTTTCTGGGTGCCAAGGGGAAGATGAAGGAAGTAGATATGCATCCACTGTCACTCTGCCTCCCCTTCCTCTCCCACCCCCGACTTATTTTATTTTTCCCTTATCTCTATTTAATCTGCTGTTATTTCTATTATTATGCCCTAAAAATTACCTAATTCACTCCTTTCTCCAGGTGATACTTTTATCTTTTTGCCTCAACATAATTATTCTTACATCAGGACAAGATTAAGTATTTTTAAATTAAGAATGAGTGACAAAGCCTATATTGTTTATTACTAACGGCATGCTTATTAATTGATATTTAATCATTTTCGGGTAGTGTGGATGAATCAAATTTTTGAATAATGGGTATCTGGAAATGGATCTCTACTTTCTAGTATTCATTGTGTTTAAAATAGGCACTTTCAGTGTTTTCACACTAAAGCATTCTTTACAGAACATTACATTACGATATAACAGGAAGAACCTCTCTGTTTTCCAGATGGTGACATTAAACCTTTTGCCCCAGGTGACTCAGCTAGTAGGTGGCACAGCCATGATTCAATCTGTCTTACTCTATAATCCACATTCCTAAGCACTAAGATAGAATGACTTCCTATAAAAAGGACCCTGGTTTATGCCTACAGTGCTATGCTTTGGGACAGGAGGGCAGTTTGCTTCACACCCAGAACACTCCCACCACAGTACAGTCTATGGCTACCTGCGGAATATCCTGTGTCGTTCTTAATCATTAGTCTCTCAACACACCCTCCACCATAAAGCCAATGAGAAATAATTATCTGGGCCGGGCGTTGTGGCTCACGCCTGAAATCCCAGCACTTTGCGAGGTCAAGGTGGGCAGATCACAAGGTCAGGAATTTAAGACAAGCCTGGCCAACATGGTGAAACCCTGTCTCTACTAAAAATACAAAAATTAGCTGGGCACAGTGGCTAATCCTAGCTACTCAGGAGGCTGAGGCAGGAGAACTGCTTGAACAGGGACCTGGGTGATGGAGCTTGCAGTGAGCTGAGATGGCACCACTGCACTCCAGCCTGAGCTACAGAGCAAGACTCCATCTCAAAAAAAAGAAAAGAGAAGAAAAAAGACAAGACAAGACAAATAATGATCTGGCACAGTTCTGCAAATCCCAATCTCTAGACCACATATCAGCAAACAAAAAGTGACCTGTTGACTTGTTACAAGGATGTCCTAAACAAGTAAAGAGTCTTCAGGACAGAGTCTCATCTGGCACCCCGTTTGGCCCAAAAATCTCAGCAGCAGGTCCCTGGAACCCGTCTCTGCCAAACTCGTGGTATTAGGTTGCATGTCTACTCAATTTTCATTTATAAAAAGATTAACATTAGAACGAGAGAGAGAGAGAGAGAGTGTGTGTGTGGGTGTGTGTGTGTCTTTGACCACATTGTGCCAGTTAACTGACTAGGTTAAATTCTTTATGCATTAACAAAGGATGAGGGCTATTATGTGGTTTGGTGTTCATTGAACACAAGCCAGTCCTTGAGCCAGAACCTCCAACTTCTGTTGAAGGACCTACTACATGCTGATACTTTTAACACACTCCCTTGTTTCACACACACAGCATCCCTGGAAAACGGACTGTGTAGACCGAAGCACAGACAAGTTAAATTTATCTTATATTAAGAAAATAGACTGGGAGGTCAAATCTGATCTCCTTAGCCTGTGGGCTTTCCCAGAAAATGTTTTTCATTTTAAAATACTATGTGCTACATGAAATGTCTTGATTTAAAATAGTATAGCAGGTTTCAAATGCATTCTATTAAACTAACCCATGCATAAAGAGGAGTTGTTAGGCAAATAAAATCAAGATCATTCTGCATTTAAGGAATTCACAAAGTACATTCCTTTTAGAATAAATCTTGAGAAAATATGTTGGCACTGTCAAACATAGAAATGTGAAGACAGAGAAAAAAGTGAAAGCAGTAAGAATTGCTGCTGTGCGCTATTTCTTGAGAGATTCAGAAATGTACATTTCACAGCAAATTTGCTAAGTGTAGAATTTGTTGTTCGGTTTTCTTCTTGCTATATGTGCTAAAGTTAATTTCGTATCCCCAAAATGTCCCAGATCCGTGTGTAAAAATGTTTCTCAAAAGATTTTGTAGAAACACAGGTGTTAATAAATGTATGTAGATCCTGTTAAGGAGGATGTAAGGGCAACTGTGTTAAAATACACCTTCCTCTGGTGGTTGTAAAAGAATGCCAACTTGGTCACCAAATGATGAAAGCTTCACTCATCGCTTCATGTTCTCATGTGTGGTGTGCCTGGTCAGTGAGTCCAGTGAGGGTCTGGAGAGAAGTAGGCAGGCTGTCATTAGAATCTGGCAGTCAGGCAACTGTTGGAGCCTGAGATTCGAGTTGGAGGTGGTGGGCCAGAAAGGCAAAGGGGCAGGATGAGGCTAAGACCTACACTGAGAGGTTACAGGAGATGCCAAAGCCACACAGGGTGGGTCAGGAGATAGTAGCCAACATCCCCGCACACAAAGCACAGGAGAAAATCACTAGGTGCACCAGCAAATCTTCAGGTAGACATCTCTTAACCAGAGCAGTGCTTACCCCAACATATGAAGGTACTACCCCAAACACGACATTCTGAAAATTGTATTGTTCTAGGCATACTCTGCACACGCCATGAATAAAATGACTTAAGTATCATCCTCTGGTCCACACTGCCCAAGACAATGGCAACTCCATCTACTCTTTACATCACTTTTCCATTTATTCTGTTTGACACATTCTATTACACCTACCTGCCAAGGGTCTCCAGAATCCCTTCTCTCCTTCTCTCTCCCTCTTTCTTTCTACCATAGGTCTTGTCACATGCTGCCCAGATTAGTTTCCTTATGAGCAGACCGCCTACTGCTGTTCTGACCTATACTCCCCCAGGAACCCCCTTTAATCATATTATTTCTCTGCTTAGAGATTCAGAACATATGCTCTATAGCCCTTTGCTATTGAGGTTCGTGCTGGTGCTGATACGGATGAGATGCCATGTGTCTGGCAGTGTCACAAGCATACAGGATACTTCTTCATCCATAGAGTTCGCCATGTTGTGAAGGGTGAAATCCAGATTCATCTCCTGCCATTCAACCCTATTCACATGATATTCCTGCCATGGCATATTCATCCATGCTCTTCAATACCTGCTGGCCTCTTTGTATTATTCCTGTGCTTGTCAAACTCCTGCTCATCCTTCAATAGATAACTCCCTAATTTCATTGTGCATAAAATCTTTCTCAGTTCCCTAAACAGAATTTGCTCTCTGCAAATTTCCAGACCCCTCCCTCTCTATAGAGCACTAATTGTAAACCCCACTAACCATAAATATTTGTTTAAAAATTGTTCTCTGCTACTGGACTTCATCAGTTTCTTAAGTGCATGAATCATATTCTGCCCACATTTGCATTGCCAAAAAACAAGCAGAGTGCTAAAATACATCAGGCATATAAAACATGGCTTTGGAAATTAGTTTGCTAATTAATGCAAGAATGCAGACAAGGTTTGGGAAATTAGACTAAAATGTGACACAAAATTACCACACCCACATCTGTATTTCACTTAGTGTGTCCTGAATATTTCAGATGGAATGCAAGGGGAGACACCCACAATGTTTGTGGGGGAAGGGTGGGTGGGGAGGCTTAGGAATGCAGCAACCATATTTCTAAATGACTTGAGAGGAATCTATTACATAAATTATTTTCTCCGCAAATATTCAAATTGTATTTCTAATTCTTAGCCACAAGATTAACTATTCCTGTCTCCTCAATCTCTTCACTGACCTGGCGTTGAATTGATTTTATTAATTTTTCCTTATCTAATTGAAGCCATATTTCAGGGAGGTGGAGAGTGGGTGCTGCTCTCCCTTGTCTCCTGCACCATCCTGTGAGCATCCCTCAGCAACATGAGCTTGGATACCAGAGGCGGAGAGAAAGTCAGTAACAGACAGCAAAGAAAGAGGTCGAGGCATTGATCAGCTCATCAGACTTAGGAGAAAAAGACAAAGCTACAGGATTCAACATCACATTAACTCTGCTTGTGCTGGAAGGGAGAAACATTTTTAAATAGATTCAGGTTAAAACGTGGGCTGCATTTTAAGACAATTTAACCTAACCCAGGGTTTCTCTCTCCCTCCCTCTCTCTCTCTCTCTCTCTCTCTCTCTCTCTCTCTCTCTCTCTCTCTCTCTCACACACACACACACACGCACACACACGCACACACACACACACACACACACAGTCGCCTAGGCTGGAGTACAATGGTGTGATCTCAGCTCACTACAATCTCTGTCTCCCGAGTTCACTCGATGCTCCTGTCTCAGCCTCCCGAGTGGCTGGGATTACCGGCACACACCACCACACCTAGCTAATTTTTTGTATTTTTAGTAGAGATGGGGTTTCACCATTTTGGTCAGACTGGTCTCGAACCCCTGACCTTATAATCCACCCGCCTCAGCCTCCCAAAGTGCTGAGACCACAGGCATGAGTCACCACACCCAGCCCCCAGGGTTTCTTGACCTTAGTGTACTTGACATTTTGGACTGGATAATTCTCTGTTCTGTGCATTGTGGGATGTTTAGCAGTATCTGTGGCCTTACCTACTAGATGCCAGTTGCAACCCCAGTTGTGACAACTAAAACTTTATCCAGGCATTGTCAAATGTCCCCTGGCGGGGGCACAAAACCAACTCCTAGTTGAGAACCCCTGATCCAACCCACCAGGAACAATCAAAAATGCCTCCAATTCCATAAAGAAAGCTGCCTTTCCAAATGCTTTAATAATAAAACGTAGAATAGTGTCACATTCATATTTGGACAAAAGATGCTGTACATATTATCCTAGAGATAATCCCTAAACACCTCCGACAGAACCTGGAGCAGAACCTGACAGAATCTCAGTCAACTGAGGTCTATTTTCAGAGAGTAGTTGAGGCAGTTCGCTATGCCAGGAGGCTTCTCCTTCTTTGCTATATCTGGAGGGCAGGTTGCTGCTTGCTTTGCAGCTAAATCAGAAGCAAATAACATGATTTCTGATTTAAACATAAAGCAAAGTTCAAATGAATGGTTTTTTTTTTTTTCCTGAAAAAGCAGGCTGCAAGAAACCCTGATTTACAAATGGGAGCCCTCATATACCATGCAACTGACTCAGCCCCCCTCTAATCCACTGTGCCTGAAATCAGTGAAAATCAAACAAATGGCCCAATTAACATTAACTCAGCAGAAAAAGAATTATCTTTATAAACATGATCTTTTTATAAATTCTCCAGGCATTCATTCTCTTACCTCTAAAATCAGGTCATAAGACCTGTTTCATGAATTTATATAAAAATTAAATGAGACATTGCCCACGAAGTCATCAGTTGGCACTTGGTATGCATTTCAATAACGCTTAAGGGTGGGCACAGTGGGTCACATCTATAATCCCAGCATTTTGGGATGCTGAGGTCATTTGGATCACCTGAGGTCAGGAGTTCAACAGCCTAGCCTACATGGTGAAACCCCATCTCTACCAAAAATACCAAAAAAAAAGCCAGGTATGGTGGCATGTGCCTGTACTCCCAGCTACTTGAGAGGTTGAGGCACCAGAATCACTTACACCAGGGAGGCGGAAGTTGCAGTGAGCTAAGATAGCACCACTGCACTCCAGCCTGGGAGACACAGTGAGACTCCATCTCAATTTAAAAAAAAAAACTTAAATAAGCAATTTTAATTTTTGCAATCAGTTTTGCTGGTATCATGTGACAAGTAAAATTAGAATTTGTTTTCTTCTTTTTGTAGAGATGGAGTCTCACTATGTTGACGAGGCTAGACTTGAACTCCTGGGCTCAAGCAATCCTCCTGCCTTGGCCTCCAAACGTGCTGGGATTACAGGTATGAGCTATAACACTATGCCTTAGAATTTGTTTTCAACCTCCTCTTGCCTACCTAAACAAACAAAAGCATAGAGAAAACAAAAGTTGGACACAAATTAAGACATGAATCACTTATTAATGTATGTACTTTTGTGCCTCAAGAAGATACAAAAGGTATTGAGCAAATGTTTTGTGTAAAATAATCTTCTAACCCTAACTTCTTAAAATGTAGCAAGTATTGGTCTTTGAGCTGGTGGCGGGCCTGATATTTCATCTCCTAAAATCATTTAACTTGTGGGATGTGTTACTTTAGAGAATGGCAATTTTATATTGTATTTGTTTATTAATATACTGTTATCAAACTCATAGCAAAGGGCCTGTAGGTTACAAGGTTTGTGGAATAAAAAATAAGAACCAAGGAAATGAAGACAATACAATATGGGAATCAATGGGATCCTTTTTTTCTCTCTCATTTTAGAACAATGATAAAGTACCTAATTGTTTATTACAAAGGATATGTATGCTTATTTGAATATTTGTAAAACATAGATAGTAGCATCAATTAAAAAGTCAAGACAATCTTCAGGCCTAGATTATATGATATATGATATTATTTTCAAGTATCAAATTCAGAGAATGGCCTTTTTTTTCACTTGTTATTTTATTTTTTGAGATGGAGTCTCACTCTGTTGCTCAGGCTGAAAAGCAGTGGCATAATCTCGGCTCACTGCAACCTCTGCCTCCCAGGGTCATGCAGTTCTCCTGCCTCAGCCTCCTGGCCTGGGATTACAGGCACACACCACCACCGTGCCCAGCTAATTTTTGTATTTTAGTAGAGATGGGATTTCACTATGTTGGCCAGGCTGGTCTCAAACTCCTGACCGCAAGTGATCTGCACACCTCAGACTCCCAAAGTGCTGGGATTACAGGCGTGAGCCACTGTGCCCGGCCTCAAAGAATGGCAATTTCAAACATTCAAAATTACATTTCCTTTCAACAAATATTGAAACTCAACAAATGCAAGGAAAATAAATCAAAACTAGGTCTACAAGAACCCATTTTTAATGTGCAAGCATCAATAAAAATAATCGTGCTAAATAGCTGGGTGGGGGAAAGTGGGGGCAGGCTGAGGCTGAAACAGGCGCCAAGCCAAGCCTGAGACATAGACCTTTTGGTGTTTTACTGTGTGTCATATTGTGACCTTATCCCCATGGCAATTTTTATTATTCCATCTTCCAGATGAAGAAAATGAAGTTGAAAGACAATGAGTAACTTGCACAAGCTAACACCCCTTAGTGGAGCTGGGATTGGAGCCAAAGCACCCAGACCCATGAGGAGTGATGCCTCAGCAGACATCGACTGAGTACAAACAGACTTGTGAGTTTTTCTGCCACCAAGTTAGCACTGAGGCAATGACTGAGACCAATTCTATACAAAGGACCACCTAAGGATCATGCTGATTTCAGTGCCCAGCAAGTAGTCTTAAGCTGAAACCACCAAATTTTCCCATAGAACTAACATTTATGATTTTCGAATAAACATAGAAATTGACCCTCCCTTGTCTTAAAACTTGAAATTTACATTTGTCTCACCTGAGTTCCTTCCTCAAGAAACTGACCCTCAAGCCACGGGAATGAAACTCATCAGATCATTGCATCCAGACAATAAGATGCCAGTTTTCTCATCTATCATGATTGCTCTACCACCTGTTCCTAATTCCTGTTTTCCTACCTTCCCTGCTATATAAACCCCCCAATTTTCATAAGCTGGAGAGACAGATTTAAGAATTTCTCTCCCCTTCTCCTTGGCCATAGCTCCTGATGACAGGTGATGAACACCTTCTTCCCTGGCAATACTCATTGTCTCAATGATTGACATTCTGTGCAGCAAACAGCAGGGCTTAGACAGAACTTCTGCAGTATCGATAACGAATCTGGCCCCAGGTAATGAAAACACAAATCATGAAATCTGAGTTTCTCATAGACAAGCCTATCTTCGCCATAGATGAGTCACCAAACAGGAAAATCAAATGGATTCCTCTTTCTAAAACATTATTCTCAGTTGGAGATTTCTAAGTAGGTCGTTCTCTTGGAGGGACTCCACAAAGTGTACAGACCCTTTATTATTCTGTGCAGGATGTTGCATGCATCGGGTCTCAGAATTTTTTGGCAATAAAAAATTTGTCCTAGACCCAAAGAGTACATGGGTCATGAGCCTGTTAAGAACCTTTTAATGCCAAGATTGAATGGAATCTAATTTTAAGATAACATAACTTCCATGGTCAACCCCCAAATAATATCAATAACCAATAAATATTAACTTATCAATATGTCATATGCATGGATGTTCAAACCCAAGATAAATGTGTCTCAGATTTAAAGTTTCAACCCAGACTTTTGTCAAAGCACCTATTAAACAAATAGGCACCATAATAGGCACCAGAAATCCAAACATAAATCAAGGTAGAGTTCCTGTCTTCACCGCTTATTACAGCAGATGATATGCAAATAAATATCAATAGTAAAATAACCCAGAATGATAAACATTATTGTAAAATATGTGCAACATTATAAGGGATCAGAGAGGGATAGATTCATTAATTATTCATGCCAAGGAAGCGTGAAGAATTACAGAAATGAAATGACATTTGAGCAGAGTCTTGACAGATGGAAGGAGCCTGCCATACAAATGAGTAAGAGTACAGTGATGTCGGAGTTGAGGTGAACAGTTCTACCCTCCTTGAAAAGAAATATATGGAAAGGAGAGTCCAGACATGAGATGTGGCACACAGGCTGAGACAAGGATGCAATGACCCAATTCAAATACTTGGGAAATACCCTAATGACAATAATGAGAGATACTGGAGGAGCTCAATGCTAGGAATAAGAATGAACATATCTGAGTTAGAATGAACACAATGAAGGCAGAGGACTCAATTAGAGACAAAAGAATAGGGACAGAAAGACCAACTAGAATGCACTGTGACCATAATTCAGGAGGGAGAAAAGTCTCAGGGCACACCAGATAAACAAGTAGGGGGTGCTGGAAGTTGCTGAAAGAGAGATCAAGGAATAAGGGGAAACCCCACAAGAGAAACTGGATGCTCAATGGCCCTTTGAAAGGTGCCAAAAATAGGTCCATATTTCAAAAGTATGCCATGTGCCTATACGGCCGTGAGTAAAATGGGAACACACCCATATTAATGTCAATAGAAGACTTAGATGTCACCGCATTAGAGAAGAGTGCTAACCCTCTGCCAGGCACTGGACTGGATATTTTCCACAAGAAATATACTCCAGGAACTTCTTGGTGTTCTTGCCCACTGGCAAGGGTGGCCATCCATCTCTCACATGGGTTGGCCCTAGGGATTCATCAAGAACAGCCTCATTTTGCTGCTTCTCTAACCCAGCAGCAAAATAAATCACTCTTTTTGTGGCAACAGCCCTACAAATCAATTCACTTAAAACCGGCTCTGCTAAAACAATACACCAGCCAAGGCTTCCAGGTTGCTTCCTCCCAATGATTTGCACAGATCAAAAACTGCTCCAAGATTTCTAAAGAGAAGAGCTTGGGCTCCCCTGCCCAGCACCACTCTGGGCTTGAATGAGATCAGACCACCCTGGGGGACAACTGCGATGCTCCTGAAATGTCAGTGGCAGCACTGCAAGCCTCTAATCCCCCACCACTTCTGTGCTATGGATATCGATTTCAGACGCTGTTATAAAACATAACAAAGTCTATACCTTTACTGCTTGTTGGGCATTCGGGCCAGCCTTTCAGAAGGGACTTTGCACTAGCAGCCTTGTGTCTGGTACCTTTGAAAGCAGAGACAAGCCTTCCGAGGCTTGTTTCTTCACTCCATGAGGTCTGATCAATGACACAGGCAGACATTTTCATTATTTTGACAAGCATTCATAGAGCGCTCAGACCAGGAGACAATGGAAGGCCTCTAGCCATTGGTGTGCACAAGAATTAAGAAGAATAAAAATGTCAGCATGCTCTGATGTCCCCATCTTGACACTTTTGAGGGAGCTGTTATCCTTTTGAGACAGCCTGCTCTTATTGAACAGACCTGTGTTACACACTGCCATAGACTTTGGGGTGGGGAAGAGAAGGTGAGCAAGGGAAGTTCATGCCTTAAAGAAGCTTGCAATCTAGTTTCTTTAGAAACTTGATTGGAAAACAGATGTGGCTATAAATGCTACAAGAAAGCAAATCAAAGTGGGTGGGGAATGTGGTCTGGACCGTGTTGGTGGTGGGATAAGTAAAATTTTTAGTCATGTCCCAACTGCCTTATTAAAGGGAGAGAACATTAGGATCAGAGAAGAGGCCAGTGTTCTGCTGCCCATTTGATGGCAAAATGCCAATATCAAAAAAGAGGCTTCAATCTTGAACTCATGGCCACATAGCATCTCTAGCTGAATATCTTCCTCACATTTAACATCCAAATGGCACTGAGTGGTTATATTGATCCTAGTGTCTCAAGTTTTAGAACCCTATGCTATAAGGATAAGATATGGTTGTTTGCAAACCACATTTTTATGAAAAGCAGCAGAATGGGAGAATAAAGAAGCCTATACATAGGAATGGACGCCCTGAGCAATGAGACTGTCTGATATTGAAAATGACCTTGAGGTTTCTCTCTTCAACCTCAGAGGACCACAGGAAGAAGCAGCAAAACTAATGGTGGAAATAAAGTAAGATAAGTGTTTAAAATGTCTACAATGCTATCTATTTTTAATGATCTCGGATGCTAGAAACCAAGGAGAGAAAGGTTCAAAAATAACCTGTGAGCCTTCACTTGGTACCATATTTCACAAAGTTTTTAAACTTCCCCGAATCAACTTTCATGAAATTGTAAGGCTATTAGCAGCCCCAGTGCTTGGGATTAGACAGAGATGAGGAGGAGGATTACATAGGAGAAAGCATATAATCAAAGATCACTGAATATAAGCTAAATTAATAAATAAATGGAGCCAAAAGTCAACCTACATTTTTGAAAAGGAATCTCCACCATTTGCTCACACATGCTTTCATTCAGTCAACAAAACTGAGTTGGGTGTTTGGGATTTTAGAAGCTTCTCACCTGGTAAGGACATGCTAGGAATCTCTACTGATCTAAAATTGTGGGCAAATCATCTCCCCTTTTTCCAAAAATTAAAATGTGATAGTCATCCAACCTCCATTTCTCTCTCATTCATTCAGTCAGTCAGTCACTTACCTTATAAAACCTAACCATTCAATCTGTACCAGGCATTTTCCTAGGCTTAGAGGATGACAGAATTAATAGAATACAGCAACTACCCTTTAAAGGAGCCAGTCAAGAGCCAGCCATTCCAGTAATGCCAGTTAAAGATGATTGATATGGTTTGTATGTGTCCCCACCCACATTTCAACTTGAATTTTATCTCCCAGAATTTCCACGTGTTAGGGGAGGGACCTGGGGGGAGGTAATTGAATCATGGGGGCCAGTCTTTCCATGCTATTCTCATGGTAGTAAATAAGTCTCACAAGATCTGATGGGCTTATCAGGGGTTTGTGCTTTTGCTTCTTCCTCATTTTTCCCTTGCCACCACCATGTAAGAAGTACTTTTCGCCTCCTGCGATGATTCTGAGGCCTATCCAGCCACATGGAACTGTAAGTCCAATTAAACCTCTTTTTCTTCCCAGTCTCAGGTATGTCTTTATCAACAGCATGAAAATGGATTAATAAAGTCATCAATACAATAATGTTCACATAAACAAAATGCTATAATAGGTACAAGTGGTAGTGAGGAGGGACTTTTTGCAAGAAAAAAAAAAAGAGTAGCATTTGAACTGGGTCACCCAATATGTGCAGAAGTTTCCCAGGCAAACAGAAAAGAGGAAGGGCATACCCCATGGAGAGCCAGACATGCACAGCAGAGGGAAAACAGGGCATGGATCTTCCAGCAGGAATAAGGGATAGGTTGCCTGTCACTGGGAGCAATGTGAATTGGGCAGGTGAGCTGATTCCATACCACAAAGGTAAGCACTAACAGGAAGATCTTGGCAGCTCTTCCAAGGTACTTAGACTTGATTCAGGTCAACAGTGGGGCTGCTATCAGACATCTTCACCCCTGTTCTCTCCGGTGAAGCCCAGGAAGTTTAAGGAACTCGCTCAAGAACAAGTCTGTCAACAGGCAAACGGCTATCAAATTTTACTTAGAGAATTAAAAGCTGCCATCCTCCAAGCTGGGCTGAATTTTTAGTCGGTTGAAATGTTGAGCTTATGGTGACATGCAAGGCATCACTATAATGCCCTATCCTAAGATGTGTGTGTCATTCCTCCATGCACGTATTTAATAGCATTATATCAGCCTCTGCTTGATGTCAGGCACCATGTAAGGCCCTTGAAGTACAACTGTGATGGAAATAGACATATACGTATTTGTAGTAAAGCTGAGAGGAGGCCAGGCAATATAGTAAGAGCATGGCATCAGAGAATCCCCCACAGCAGGGACCGTTGACCTGACCAAGGGGAGAAGTCCACTCATTAGAGGTGCAGTGCCCTGGAGAGTTGCCTTCTGTGCCTCACTCAGCAAGCTCACTTGGATGCGGGCCAAACAAACCTAATAGCCAGCATCCCACCAATCAGGACTGTGACATGGAGTGGCTCCATCTTTCCCCTTGATGTGCATTCCTCCCTGAATGTGCACTGACAGGAAGCAACGCCAGTCCTGCATGTGACAAAGCTACCTCCAGTCACCACTTTCTCTCAGTCTAGAGTGACCTTTGAATCTTGCCCACAAAACTAATTGAAAAGGAAAGCAAAGGCATTTCACTGGAAGGAAATCACAATGCTATGATCGATTCCATCATTTTTGTCAGCGGATGGGAAATTCAAGGGCAACTCCTATATACAATTACGCATCATGTCTTGAATACAAAATTATAGCTTCCACAAGTTAGACACATTTCACACACAAATAATGCCATGGTATAAAATGATAGTTCGGCAATAAATTCCATAAATGGAGTGGAGGAGTAGAAATGTTTTTGACCAGTAATATATTTTATACATTATGATGATATGCATGCTACAAATTTGTGATGTCCTTTGGGATATGATTTTTATATTAGAGTTCTTTTCCAATGATCACAAAAATCTCTCCCACCTTCATTTATCGCCCCTTAAAACCTTCCTGGAGATGCCAAAAGAGTATTAGAATAGTAGTCAGGGAATGTGCACTATTTCTTAGATTCTATCACAAATCCCTTTTTGTTGGCAAATTATTTAATCCCTGCTCGATGTTCTCATCTGTAAAATGTGAACGGTGGCACCTACTCCACTGAACCCCCAACCTGCTGGGAAAAGCCCTAGATTTGGAGTCAAGAGGCTGAAGTTTGAGTTTGACTTTGCCACTGGCAAATGAGTTTGGGTAAATCACATAAACTCCCTGAGACCAAGGTAATTCACCAGTAAAAGGGGGACTAATTCCACCTGCCTCATTAATTTGTGCTGAGAGTTAAATAAAGTAAGCCAGAGTGCTTTATAAACCACAAGCACTTACAGTAGCATAAGGTATTATTAATTAGGATCAAATAAGATCACCATTAAGACCTTGTAACTGCAGTGCTTTCAGAAGCACATAGCGCATGTGTCACTGAATTTCTTATGCAGCCAACCATGCTGCCTGTATTTTCCACAATCAACCTTTAACCTCTGGGACATTTTAGGGTTATCTCCTTTTATCATCAACTGGGGAAAGAGCAGAGGATCCTAAGACAGCAGGCTGCCTGAGCAGCTCAAGTTGCCTCACACTGAGCATTTCACAGGAAGCCTAGATGCCCTCGAGACTCAGTGACAAAGGAGCTATGGCCCAGCACTACTCCTGTGCTGGGAAAGGTGGGATGGAAAAATGAGGAACTCCTTCCTGCTCCAGGAATTATAAGGCGTGACAGCAAAGGGGGTTTTGTGTGATCTTCCCTTGCTACAGCCAAGCAAGTTCAGGGCTCAGGCCAAGACCTGTCCAACGAGAATCAGGTAGAACCTTTCGACGCTAATGACACGTGAGATTGACTTCAGAGCAGAGTCTGATGAAGTTTCATTTCCTAAACCCAAGTTCATTCACCTCACTGCCCCACTTCAATCTGTCAGATATTCTACAGTACTCAGCTTTCTCTAAACTGACCCATTGATGCATAGCACAGTTGGCCAAAAAGAGAACATGCTGTGTAAGCATCTCCGAATGTCCCCCGCATGCCAGGTGCCTTGACCAGGAGCAGTAGAAATGGCACTGGCATGTCCACCTTTGGCCTTGATTCGCAGCAGTGCATGGGTGGCATCCACAGCCCCTGATATCAATGCAGAGCATGAGGACCTGGGCATCAATTTCACAGCTTGAGTTCCCCGAGGTAACTTTTCTAACTCTGCTATAGTAGTTACTTTTTTTTAAAGGTCAAGATTTACATGTTTATTTTGACTAGTGCTTCTTGGAATAATCCAGATTAAAAAAAAAAAAAAAAAAACAAGAAAGAAATGGACAGAAATAGTTTAATCTTGTTTGCAAGTGAAATCTACAGCTCATTTTAAGAAATCTCCTGTGAGAATTCTTCTTGATGTCATTGAAAGGGGGAAGAAAGAATGACATTTCAGTTCAGCATGGGGCACCCAGGGGGCCGAAAGAGCCAGTCCCACAGAAGAACATCTGGTTGGCAAACACAAAGGAACATAACACCTGTGAACTCCTCATGTGTTTATTCTGTAACTAGTTGTCCATTATCCACACAAAATATGTTTTGGAGCTGGAAACCAGTTTGTTCCTGCCAAGAAAGTCTGGAGTGATAACGCAGCCTGTTTACCTTGGAATTCTCCCCCTCCTAGCCTGGGCGGGCCCTGCTGAGCCAAGGCAGCTTTGGAACATTCTTGTGCCTCATGCCTGTTTGCTGAGACTGAAGCCTCTATAAGTTTGGAGCTGGCAATTGGGACAGGGTTTTGGAGGATGAGAGTGTGGAGAATAACTGCTGGGCTTCAGGAGAGGGCTATATTATTTATTCCTCGGTGATGATTTCTGGCAGGACTTTTCATGTCTTAGCCTCTGGAAGGAGTTGCATGTAGCAAAACAACACCAAAACAAACCATGTTAACACCCACACTTACAGGAAACTCTACCCCAGGGGTTGAGAGTTCTGCTAAAGGAACGAGGAGGCCTGCCGTGTGCAACTCTGCCCTTGCCAGTGTGGTTGTCAGCCCCCAGCACAATTTATGGGTCCTTCTTTGAAGCGCTCTTGGCCTCTAGAATGAAGCACCCCCCAAAGAGACCCAGCAGAAAGCAGTCCCTGGCCAAAGAGTTCCCACCATAATTCAATCCCTCTCATTGTCAGTTGGGGCAGCCAAACACAGCGTCACTCCCTGTCACCACCTTGAGTCAAAATTTTAGCAGGAGACTAATGGGAAGAGTGAAGGCCATTGGCTTGGGGACAGAGTGAAGGCCATTGGCTTGGGGACAGACTGAAGCCTACAATGAAGAAGTGAGAAGAGTAAGTGAAAAAATAGCAGAACTCACATTTATTTGAGTCCCAGGTTTAAGCCAGTCTCAATGATTACCGCTTCGCATGCTCTCTCTTTCTCATATAATTTTCATAATACCTCTATTCTTCTACTCATTTTGTAGGCTAAGAAAAGAAAGAACTCTCCCAGGGTCAAGTTATTTAGCCAAATGGAAAAGCTGGGGTTTCTACTCACGTCTCTCCGGCTTTTTTCTGCTACATCACACGGCCTGAAAAATGAAGGTTGACAAGCATTGATATTCCTTTGCCTCCGAATATATCCAAAAAGTCCCACTGTCGTGCTGGGTTGCTTGTCTGTTTATTTCAGACAGCTTAGCCTAGTCTCTGTTCCTCCTTAACCCACCCTGAGAACAGGAAGAAAGTTAAAAGACCACAGGGATTGTACTGAAATAAGAGTCAGAAGGGCTATGTGGCAGGCTTGCTCCTCTCACACTGCACGCAGGTTTTCAGTTCACACCTTTTCACATGAGAAAGCTGAACTATGTGCTGCGATAGCTGTTTGCTGTATTGTGTAAGATGTATTGTTCAGTGCGTCTCTAGAAAACAACAGAAACAGGTCAATGATCATAGAAGAAATGAAGTAGAGTGAGATGAGTTACACAAAGATAAGGTACACTAAGCACACGGTGCAGGCGGAAGGTAGGAAGGATGGAAGGACACCAAATATTCAGAATTATGCTAAATATACTTAGGCACCCAAAATTCACCAGGACTTAGAATGGTCACTCATGCGGGACACCCACTTTGGCTCTGCCTGTCCTCTGCCTAAAACAGGGGTCCTCAACCCCTGGGCTGCTGCCTGTTAAGAACTGGGCTACACAGCAGGAGGTGAGCAGTGAGCCGGCAAGCATTACACCCCTGAGCTCCACCTCCTGTTAGTTCAGCCACAGAATTACATTCTCATAGGAGCACAAACCCTACTGTGAACTGTGCATGTGAGGGATCTAGGTTGCATGTGCCTTATGAGAATCTAATTCCTGATGATCTGTCACTGTCTCCATCTAGTTGCAGGAAAACAAGATCAGGGCCCCCATTGATTCTACATTATAAAGAGTTGTGCAATTATTTCATTATATATATATATATATATGTAATAATAACAGAAATAAAGTATACAATAAATGTAATGCACTGAATCATCCCCCACCCCTGCCTGGTTCATGGAAAAATTGTCTTCCATGAAATTGGTCTCTGGTGCCAAAATGGTTAAGGATCATTGACCAAACACACCTGTCTCCATGCCTCACAGAAACACATGTGTGTGTCTGCCTCAGGTGCCTTCCATCTGTTGGCCCCCTTGTTATGAACTCTTGTCGTCTTCATAACCCCAGTGTCAGAGTCAGAGACAGACACAGAGAAAATGGGTGAGGGGCTGTATTGTCTCTCTCTTTTTTTTTTTTATGAGACAGAGTTTCACTCTTGTTGTCCAGGTTAGAGTGCAATGGCACAATCTTGGCTCACCACAACCTCCGCCTCCCAGGTTCAAAGGATTCTCCTGCCTCAGCCTCTCGAGTAGCTGGGATTACAGGCATGCACCACCATGCCCAGCTAATTTTGTACTTTTAGTAGAGATGGAGTTTTACCATGTTGGTCAGGCTGGTCTTGAACTCGCGACCTCAGGTGAGCTGCCAGCCTCCAGCTCCCAAAGTGCTGAGATTAGCCACCACACCCGGTTTGCATTGTCTCATACAGCAGTGGTCCTCAACCTTTTTTCCAGCAGGGACTAGTCTCGTGGAAGACAATTTTTCCAAGGACTGGGGTGGCAGGGTGGTAGTTTCAGGATGATTCAAGCACATTACATTTATCAGACATTTAATTTCTATTATCATTATAATATATAACAGAATTATAAACTCACCATAAGGTAGAATCAGTGGGAGACCTGAGTTAGTGTTCTTGCAACTAGACAGTCCAATCTAGGGGTGATGGGAGACAGTGACAGACCATCAGGCATTAGATTCTCATAAGGAGCACACAACCTACACCCCTCATGTGTACAGTTCACAATTATCATAGGGTTCATGCTCCTATGAGAATATAATGCCACCATTGATCTGATAGGAGGCGGAGTGTGGGGGCAGTGGGAGCTATGGAGAGCAGCTGTAAATACAGATGAAGCTTTGCTTGCTGGTCCTCCCACTGCTCACGTCCTGCTGTGTGGCCCGGTTCCTAAGAGGCCATGGGCTGGGACCGGTAACAGTCTGTGGCTGGGGGGTTGCAGAGCCCTGTAATACAGACTCCGAGTTTGGCCCTTTCAATGCTGCTTGTCCTCCACCCCAGGGGTGTTAGTCTTCATCTCTTTCTCCTTACTTCTGTGTGTTTGAAACCAGTTTACTAAGCTGCGTGATGAGAACATCTTAATTTGGTATTTGAGGCTTTCTGTTCCTCGCCTCTGGGTTGGCTTCTTTGGGGATGCACTTGAAGGGCCCCGTTGCATCCAGGAGGGCTCCCACTTCACACAAGATCTCTGAAACGCTGCCTGCCTTTAGCATTCTGTGGCTCTCGAGCCTCAAAAGAGAGCAAATCCTGGTGGAATAACTCAATGGCAAAGAAAACCAAGTAAACCAGAGAAGATGAACGTGATTTTTTTTAAAGACAATGCTTATGAATTACCTCATGTCATTTGGAATTTGTATTAGTTTCTTTAAAACCCGCTCAGTGTACTTTGGACTTAGCCCGTCAGTTGGCACTTTCACCATCTCAAAGCCCTCTCGCCCTGTGGCACCTACGTGAGCATCACACTAACCAGTATGGTTTTCAGAACAGATACTATTATTCCTGTTTCACAAGTGAATGAACTGTGCTCAAACAAGTAGCATGAATTGCCTGAGGGCAGATCACCACTAAAAGATGAGTTCAGACCTAGAATACTAAACAAAGATTCTTTCCATTGTGCCATGGATACACTGACATGTATTTAGATTCCTATCCTCATGCAGTAGGAACTGAAAGACAGGAAAGATAAAGCTAGGGAGGGAGGGAGGGAGAGACAGGGAGAGAGAAGTAAGATGGATGGTCGTGGATGATACCTATTTTACGTATGTGGTAAATATACTACCATCTGTCGAAGCCCTATTTTGTGTCCTTCAACCATTTATAGAAGCCCTATTTTGCATCCAGCAATGTTATATGTGTTTTATTCACAGCATCTCTCTTTCTCGAAGTGCTAAGAGATCATATCAATCTCACTTCACCGCTGATGAAAGGGAGCCTCGGAGATGCTCCTTCAGTAACACGCTTGATGACAAGGAGAAGATGAAGATTTCCCATGTCAGTCTGCTGACCCAAGACCTGCTTTCTAAGATGTACCATAACCATCATAACGATCACTCCCAATTAAGAATCCATAAACTTTTTGATTATGTTCCGTGTACTGGGTGACGTTAAGCATTGTACATGCACCATCTTAGTTTTTCTCATCACAGTCCTCAGAAAGTCCCTCCAACAAAATGTCTCTTTTGTGAAAGAATGAAAAGTTGATATGTTAAAGTGTAAATCCAGGAGTTTAGACACTTACAAATATGCCATGGAGAGCAATCAAAACACCTATCAAGACAGGGATGATCTGTAACTCTTGACCTTGCCTTTGACCCCTCCCAAACTGGGATAAGAAGAGGAGAGTATGAACCCACCGATCAGGACTTGTTATGGCAGAATAAATTGGGGAAGGGCAGATTTGGTGGTTGAAAAAACCAAAAGTAATGTACGGACTTTATTTGGATTCTGATTCTAACAAACCATGTATAAAAAGACATTGACTATGGACTGGGTGTTAGATGACATTAATAAATTATTGGGTTTTTATTTTGTACTGTGTGATTAAGTTACTGTGAATATTTAAGATATTCTTATTTTATAGTGATATATGTGTATATATATACATGAATGAAAAACTATGAATGAAATTCATGATTGCTTAGATTTGCTCTCAAATATTTTAACAAAAAAAAAGATGAAGATTATATGACAATGAGTATTAATAATGTTGACAGTTGTTAATTTCAGTTGATGGATATATAGTGTCCACTGTAATGTTCACTCTGGACTACTCCACTTTTCCTTTTTATTTTGAAAATTTCAAACACAAAACATTATGTTGGTGGCAGGATGAGATTAGAGAGCCAGGAAGGAAACACTGGGGGTATCTAGAAAGACAGGGAAAATAACACAAATAAGAAATGAATTCCCTGAATGAAGGGCTTAGCCTGGTGAAGTGGGGCATTTGGAAGAGTATACTTAGATTATGACTCAGCAATTCACTTAAGCAGTAGTATTGACAAAAAATAAAGATGGCCATTTAGAACCCACCTCACAATGAGTCAAGAAAGAAAAGACTAATCGACCATTCAGTTTACAAGTCAGTGGGTATGGACTGTTTCATTCATCCCCACCAACACCCCAAGAGGTGCATATCGTTGTGCCCAAAAGACGGATAAGAACATTGAGGCTCAGAGAGTTAAAGACCTTTGCCGAAGGTCCCACCAGGCCCTGAGTCACAAAGGCAATGCGTGGAGAACGGACGGGAGAAGCCTGCTGGGCAGGGGCTTTGACCCCAATGGAACTTCTATGAAAGCAGCAACCAGTGGGTTTTCACATTAATCTTCACTTGAAGATAAGGTTCCTGCAACTTAAATAGATAACAAAAATCAAAAGGTTAGGGGACTGAGCTGAATGGATTAGCCTGACTTAACCCAGAAGTCACTGCAAACAAAAAGGAGAATCACAAATGAGAGCGGCCATAAGGTGTTTTTTATATTTTCTAAATCTGTGTCAATCTCAACCTCACTGCAACTACCCGTAAGAGTTCACCAGCAACTGCATGCCATTTCTACCCAGAAATTCCCCAGCACGGTAGCAGCTTGCTCATGAACTTGAAATTGCAGGGCAGCGGAGGAACGGAGATGAGAAGGCCAGTGAGAAGAGAAACCATAACTTCACTGGGCAAGGCCACACCTTGGGGTGTGGACTTTGAAGAGGATGAAATAAAAAATGCAGCTGCACTGGAACAAGGGCCTCCAACTGGGGGAGGCCTTTGAATGGGTAGGGGTGCCTTCCCTTTTCCACTGGGGAAATCGAGTCATATATAGCCCTGGAGCCAGATGCAGAGTTCTGCACTGAAGTTCCTTGCATATATTTTCAGTGAATGTGATTAGCATCCCATCTGCCACGACTCTGGAACTCCCAGAAGCTTTGCAATTTAAAATAATAATAATAAGATTGGGTTTGTGTTTTGGTGGAATTTTCTTCTGCTCACTGTGTGGCCCTGAGCCAGTCAGGTGACCTGTTTGTGTACTGATAAGCCAAACCAGCTGGAAAATTGAGTCAGAAGCAAGGACTTCACTAGAAAACAGATGCAACAGCTGAGCTGAACTTTTTTTTTCTTTTCAGCAAATAAATTGGGGGCCGAGGGGAGAAGTGAGTGGTGAGTTGCTTTGAATATTCAAGAGCAGCTCCAAGCTGAGAAGCAGAGAATGTTTATTAGATCCTCCTTCCATCATAGATTTTCTGTGGTCAGCCTGGCTGCCCACTCCAGGAACAGCAAGCACAGCCGGTGGCACCATGAAGGTCCAGGGATCCTTTGCAAACTACAGGACCACACTTGCCCTCCCTTTAAACAACTTAGCCCTTGAAGTGAAGGTCCCTCCGGGGTGAAATTTGTTAAAATAATGCCTCATTGAGGCTTTACTGGCTCCCCATTGTACACTGCAAGCCCCTTCCCCAGTGTTTATTTTTCACTAGCGCCTTCATTGCTACCTATCATTTAATGTGTAGGATTGTTTACGTTCTATCTCCTCAGTAGAATGGAAGCACCTCAAGGGAAGAGACTTTTGTCCATTTCATTCACAACTCTATCCCTAGTGCCCGGAGCAGTCTCAATATCTAGTTTGTTTTCTCTGGACTTGAAGGCTGGGAAGAGTGAGTGTCAGAGTCAAGGTATACAGACACGCCACCAGTATGGTTAATAAATAATTGGTCCAGCCAATCTTTAAGTAACAGAATGCACTCCATCAAGTGATCTCAGATTACACAATGCCCCTGATGTCATAGCAGACCTCCCCAAAGCCACGTGGCTCACACTTGGGATGCTGAGACCAGACTGGACTTTTTTGCTCTGTTCCTGCCTCCAGGCTCACTACCCTTCAATCCACCTCCATCCTGGTACCAGCAGGCTCTTTCTAAAATACCAGCCTGAACCCATGGGTCCCCTACTGCTACTCATCTCTTGAATGAGAACTCCAGGCTCCCAGAAGGCCCTTCCTGGTCTGTCTCTATCCGCATTTCCTGTCCTGTTCCTGCCCTACCTCCATAACACCCTACATGCCAGACGTACTCTCTTCTCACTGCCCTTTGCTGGACCTACTGCTCTCTCTGTCTTCAAACATTGTCTCTGCTCTGCCCTGCCTAAAACTTTTAGCTTCCAACACATACCAGCTTATACCACTGAGCCCCACCATCAACTCCTTTCCAAATTCTTCCCTATTTATTGTTCCCCTTTCCCCCAAGGTTCCTCCTGCATCTTGCGCAAACATGTATGATACTGTGCTGCATTGTATCGTGATTGCTTAGATGTTTCTCTCCCCTGGTAAATGGGTAGGGTCTTGAGGACAGGAATAGTCTTATTTATGCCTGTGCTTAGTCCAGGGCCAGACCTACACACAGAGTCTCTGCAACTATCAAATCAATGGACAATCGACTTCTTTTTCTTTCTCCGTTTTATTAGTTCCCTGGTTTTCTTCACCCTCCCCGATCATGCTAATGTATCATATGGGTAATGAAAGCTGAAACATAGTTCTCCATCAGTCTGAGGCTCCACCCAATGTGACATTCTGTGATTATCTAACTCCCAGACAGAAAGTGAAGCTTAGAGAGGCTGAATTTCTTTAGCTTAAAGAACTAAATCAGGTTTGCCATAGCATGTCACTGGAAAGCATAAATATACAGGAGAAAGGGGGTAAGGTGTGGTGAGAGAGAGAAGAAAGTAGACCCTGAGCACAGCAGCCCAAGGACAATCAAGGACCTATAAAGGAGTATGGATTCAATTCACCCCACAAACCTCCACCCTAGCAGCTCGCCTTCTTGAAGTTCTCAAGAGCTTTAAGGCCCCCTGGTAGTTTCCAAAGATTCCCCACAACAACTCCCACGAGAGTAGAAGCCCCCTCCCTGGGAACAGGAATTGCATGCTTATACTCCACCTGCAGAGGGGGGCTCCCCACTGGGAACCAGCCCCTGTGGGCACCCTTAGAGAAGGAGCTAATACTGAACCAGGACTTCATGAATCTTAGTAGTATCTACAAGATCTTTCAAGGCTCCATTTCTCATGCCTGCAAGTGTACATATTGCAACACGTTTTTAAGGGCTGGCCTTTGTTTCAAGAAAAATAGTTGCCAAATGGGGATTCGCTTTCAAACGTTAATTTTATTTAAGGCTGGGGGCAAGAGCTATCTAGAAACAAATGGATGAACTTTACTTTTCCAACCAAAAGCGCTGAAGAAAGATTTGCTTTTCCTCCAGCCTTTGGGGCTGACGCTGAGGGAAGAATTAACAATAGTAACACAGGCATTATTATTCAAAACACATCCTTTTCCTGCAGAATTCGCCTTCGACAGGAGATCAGGCACGTTCCTAACTGCAGGGGAGCTAACAGTGGCAGCCTGTGGATTCTGAACACTCAGGGACCTGGGATGGGGCCTATGTCTCCCGGTTTCCCCAACACTCTGCCTAACGCTTTCGCTGTTTGTTCCTCAGCCTAATGCCATTCAAATGACTAAGACATTGTCCTTTCCCACGCCTGTGAATCTGAGCTATCCTCCTACAAGGCTCAGGTCTAAGCTTGATTCTTAAACAATGCGTCTAAGTACCATGTGGGCAGGGACTGTGTGCTCTTTAGTCAACCATGCACTGGGTCTCGTATGCACCCAGCACCCGGAACAGAGCAGGCACTCAGGAAATGTTTGTTGAAGAATAAAAGCCAGGCTGCATGATTTTCTTTAATTCTGACCCCTCTGCCTCAATTTCAAGCCAAGAAAAGGTGGCCCAACGCCCCAGCGTGTGTTCTTCAAAATGTCTTTATAACTGTTATTTTCCAGTTGACTGTGAAAATGATTAAACTCCCATGACCAGTAGGAAAGAAAGAAAAAACTTGCTTCCATGGCCCCAGGCTAGCAAACCCAATGGTAGTGATGGAGCAAGTTACAAAATGCCCATCCCAGGCAGCCAGGTGGAAAAAACATTACTATTACCTTAGTCATTTTCTTTATTCAAGAGAGTAGATTTGCTTGGGCTGGTTTTCACTCACTGATCTTCCTTAAAGATCTTATCTCCTTTCTTTCTTTCTTTTTTTCTGAGATGGAGTCTCACTCTGTTGCCCAGGCTGGAGTACAGTGGCACAATCTGAGGTCACTGCAACCTCTGCCTCCCAGGTTCAAGTAATTCTCCTGCCTCAGTCTCCTGAATAGCTGAGATTACAGGCACATGCCACCACACCTGATTAATTTTTTGTATTTTTGGTAGAGACAGGGTTTCGCCATGTTGTCCAGGCTTGTCTTGAACTCCTGATTTCAAGAGATTCACCTGCCTCAGCCTCCCAAAGTGCTGGAATTACAGGCGTGAGCTACCACACCTGGCTGAGATCATATCTCTTACTTAAAAAACAGTGTTTTCAAACCCCTTCTACCTACCCACCTCTTAACAATCTTAATTTATATAACAATTTTCAATATCTACAAACCTTCCCTTAGGTCCTGTAACCAAAAATCCTTCACAGGTCTTTGCATCAGTTTCCTAGGGTTGCCGTAACAAAGTATCACAAAGTGGGTGACTTAAACAACAAAAAATGCACTCTCTCATAGATCTAGAGGCTAGAATCCAAAATCAAGTGCTAGCAGGGTTGCTTCCTTCTGAGGGCTATGGGGACGAATCTATTGCAAATTCGCTTCTTGGCTTGTCGATCATTATCTTTTCCCTGTGTCTCTTCACACCATCTTCCTGTGTGTCCCTGTCTGTGAGTCCGGATTTCTTCTTTTCATAAGGACCCCAGTCCTACTGGATTAGGCCCAACCCTGCTGCCCTCGTCTTGACTTGATCACCTTTGTAAAGCACCTATCTCCAAATAAGGGTTCATTCTGAGGTCCTGGAGGTTGGGACTCCAACATATTTGGGGAAGAAAGGATGCAATTCAACCCGTCACAGTCTTTCTGTATAATTTGAAGCACTCATGCTAAGAGTTAGACCACATAAAGACACTGTTGAAAAAGAAAAAGCCTTGTAATGCTGAAAATTATCTCATTGTGGAGATCAACTCCTATAGCTCCAACCCTCAAACTATAAATAAACAAATATATAAGCAAATAAATAGCCATATCCCCAAATGCCTAACTGAAGGAGCCTAACCCTGCCTGCCGTGCTTCTTCACCTCTGATGGCTCAATGACCTTTGCTCCTCCTACTTTATCACACCCAGTTTCTGATAAATATCAGAAATAGTAAATATCATATATATTACATATTAAATAATATTAATAAATATCAGACCCAAATTCAGGCCTGTGAACGTAAAATAAACCATAGGATTTGATTATCATTCGGTAAATCAAACCAAAGAGATGTGCTTTCCTGATGGACGGTCAGTAAATAGGCACAAATTTCACCATGAAGCCAATGAAGCCAGCAAGCAAACAGACCTGCTCGAAAGGGTTCACACGAACACTGGGACAAAGGCTGGCACACCACATCCAGGCTGAGAGGCAAAGGTCAGAGAAGGACACCAACCAATGGTAGAGGAGAATTACCCTATTCAAGTGCAGGCATGGATGTAGTTTAAATAGATAGCACCAAACAGTTTTACAAAGCTATAGTACCCACTCACACTCCCATCAGTAGGATGTGAAAGTCCCAGTTTGAGGAATAAAGCTGGATGTAAGTTGCCCTCAGCATCCCAGTGGGTAAACTAGGGGTCAGCTCAAGGGGATGGAAAAGCTTGCAGTGCATCAAGCGAATCCACATGTAGGCATTTTCTTTTTTTCTTATTTTCTGAGACAGAGTTTTGCTGTTGTCACCCAGGCTGGAGTGCAATGGCAAGATCTCGGTTCACTGCAACCTCTGCCTCCCGGGTTTACGCTTCAAGCAATTCTCCTGTATCAGCCTCCCGAGTAGCTAGGATTATAGGTGCATGTCACCATGCCTGGCTAATTTTATACTTTTAGTAGAGATGGGGTTTCACCATGTTGGTCAGACTGGTCTCGAACTCCTGACCTCAGGTGATCCACCTGCCTCAGCCTCCCAAAGTGCTGGGATTATAGGCATGAACCACTGCACCCGGCTGGCATTTTCTAATCTTCTTT
The DNA here is from genome assembly GCF_049354715.1 of Callithrix jacchus. Taxonomy (NCBI): domain Eukaryota; kingdom Metazoa; phylum Chordata; class Mammalia; order Primates; family Cebidae; genus Callithrix; species Callithrix jacchus. Next base: position 22,494,206 of record NC_133507.1, on the reverse strand, counting down.
CTAACTAACATGCTATTCCTTCCTCTAGAAGGCTGGATGGAGGAGCTGAATGTGCAAACAGAAAATACGAGTTAAGCAAACAATAACTGGATGCCAAGCTGGACTTTCCCAGCCGGCCAGCATGTGAGACCTGGCTAATGGGACTAAGGACCAGGAGAGCTGACCCGAGGTCAACTGGGTGCTGCGCGCTAATACTAGTGCCTTTGGATACCTTCTCTTGTAGAAGTCATAAAGAGCAAAATACTTCTCAGGTCTGCTTCATCAGTTATCAGCCATTCAGCAGGCAGCCACGAGCATAGGTTTTGGGCCTATCGTAGCTCCACAGGGGAGATGCCAGGGGAATTACAGTGCTCTCAAATCTCTCACACAGTCAACATCAGCACACACTCGAGAACATGTGACTTTCATATCTATCACAATATCGAGTAAGAAATAAAAAGATCAAACCCACTAGTCAAATATTCTTGCTGAGCACTCAATGGCCACTCATAGGACATCAAAAACGGCCATTCTCCCAAAATAATAGGGTTTCCTAAAAGGCAGGGCAGCCGAGAACACAGTGAATGGTGAATTCTTTAAAAATATAAAGAGTAGTAACAGAAGAAAACACTAACTATGGTCTACCACTTCTCACATATGCGATCCTTTACTCTTTGAAATGGCAATTTGAATTGAGCAGAGCTGGTATTATTATCAAGCTGCCTTCTTTTGATAAAAAGGCTTTCTTCTGACCAAAATAAATCTGAAAATGGAAGGTACAGACTTCATAAAAATTGAAAAATATCAACGATTAAGGAAATGTTAAATGCTAATGCATTTGTTTCATTTATTTTTAAAACCAAGAGACTGAACATAGGAATATGAGTGTGCAGCATATGGCCATGATAAAAATACTTTGAAATTTCAAAGTATTTGAAGGGAGTCAGGTGTTTGCCATACATCTGACCAATAACCATGAACACAAGACTAATTTAAAAAAGAGAAGGAGACCTGAATTTTTAGAGAGGTGGTAAACTTCTGCATTGCCATATAAACCAGCAGATGCTTTGAACAGAGACAATTTACTTTGGTAAGAGCTATTTCTCCAGGAGAATTTACTTTAAAACTGCCTGGCTTTCAAAAAATCTGCCTTTCTATTTTAAGACTGAAAAAGGTGTCTTTATCAAAATTTTCCAGTGTTTCAGTGTGGGTTTAATCAAGTTCAGGTGAAGAACCAGTTTGAGGGAGCTAGATTTTCATTTTATCTGTACCAGTTCATACAACCTACTTAAGAAAGAATTATAGGCAGGTGATATATGAGTCTTCTACAAGATGTGTGTGGGGACCCAGAACTGGCCTAAAAGGGACTCTCCAGGTTGACTTGCATTATGGAAATAGCTATAGCTTCAGGCTCTATTGCAGTCCTTTTATTAGAATTATTTGCTGCTGCAAAATCAGCAAGGCTCATCTCACCAGCAGCCCAATTCAATTGTCACAGGTGTTTGAACCAGAGGGACTCCATCTTGAATAGCGGCTGGGTAGAATGAGGCTGAGACCTAGTGAGCTGCATTCCCAGGTGGGTAGGCATTCTAAGTCACAGGATGAGATAGGGGGTTGGCACAAGATACAGGTCACAAAGACCTTGCTGATAAAACGGTTTGCAGTAAAGAAGCCAGCCAAAGCCCATGAAAACCAAGATGACGACAAGCGTGACCTCTGGTCATCTTCAGTGCTCATTATACAATAATTACAATGAATTAGGATGCTAAAAGACACTCCCACCAGTACCATGATACTTTACAAATGCCGTGGCAACCTCAGGAAGTTACGCTTTATCGAGGGAGAGGAACCCTCAGTTCCATGAATTGCCCACCCCTTTCCCAGAAAACGCAGGAATAAACCCCCTGGTGTTCAGCATATGATCAAGAAATAACTAAGTATCCTCAGTGCGGCAACCCTTGGGGCCGCTCTGCCTATGGAGTAGCCATTCTTTATTCCTTTACTTTCTTAACAAACTTGCTTTCACTTTACTCTATAGATTTACCTCAAATTCTTTCTTGTGTGAGATCAAAGAACCTTCTCTTCGAGTCTCTATCTGGACCTCTTTCTGCTAACACAATCACTGAGTACAAATAAGCAGCCTTCAGCCCGAGGGCCAAAAGGGAAGCCCTCTTCCCCATTTACAGGGTCATAGGGAGGGGTGAAGTTTTGAGGCTAACTTCTGATGTGTGTCTCATGATTCAGGAAAATGGATTGACCTAAGAATCCTTGCCTCATTCGGGTGACCATCAACACCAAAAGTATCTGAAAGAAACAGCAGTCATCATGGTCACATGCCCTGCTATTAAAGAAAAAAAGAGTTGATCTTTCTCTGCGAGGGTCAACCCAAGACCATCTCAGCTATTACTTCCTCATTATTGCCTTTGTCTGTGAGTAACCTTGCAGCTAAATAAAAAGGGCAGGGCAATTGCATTTCAAACATCTCTTAGAATTGAGACTCCATGGTAACCCTACCCTCTCCTGCTTCTGACCTCCTGGGGAGAACATTGGTGTCCTTTGCTTATGGTGGAAGTGAATTACTTCCCAGAGGCCCTGGGTCACAAGCTGAAATTCCACTGTGTTTGTGTACAAAATGCGTCCCTTTTTTATCATTTTGTATTGACACCAGCATACAGTATTTCATTGACCTAAAAGTGAAGTCACCAGAATTGTCTTTTTAAAAGGAAGACAATATTAAAAGTATGTTGAAATTATGATCAGTGAAGAGATGCCCAGTGCATTGCTGATCACCCACAGTTCTTTATTTCAGTGTGTGCCCTGTACAGATTTCACCTCCTACAAGGATTTCATCAAGATGCTTCTGATCAAGAGCAGCAGTATATGTTCCCTATATTTCAAATATTTATCTTTACAGAATTTTTTTAAAAATCTCTGAACTCCCCAGTCAGAGGGAATAAATTGTCTTCGAAATAAGGTCTAATATTCCACAGATCTGTTTAAGGCCACAGAGGGCTGGCTTTTATTACTGAGTCCAATGACAAATATTTGAGAGTACTGGGTAAGACATTCTTTTTCTTCACATCTGAAATCAGATCACAAAAAAAGATATAGGACCAGGTGTGGTGGCTCACGCCTGTAATCCCAGAACTTTGGGAGGCCAAGGTGAGCACATTGCCTGAGGTCAGAAGTTCAGCACCAGGCTGGCCAACATGGTGAAAATCTATCTCTACTAAAAATACCAAAAAAAAAAAATTACCCCGGTGTGGTGGCACATGCCTGTAGTCTCAGCTACTCAGGAGGATGAGGCAGAAGAATCACCCAAACCCAGGAGGCAGAGGTTACAGTGAGCCAAGATTGCACCATTGCACTCCAATTTGGGTGACAAGAGCAAGACTGTGTCTCAAAAAAAAAAAAAAAAAGATATAGAAAAACAGTCCTATGCATCCATGAAAAGGAGGTGTGTGTGATTATTTCTTTTTAGAATAAATGAAGTCACAATGCAAACAGGTACAGGGCTTCTTTTTAGGGTGATGAAAATGTTCTAAAATATGTGTTCACAATTCAATGAATGTACTAAAAACCACTGAATTGTACACTTTGATGAATTATATAGTATGCAGATTACATTTCAATAAGACTGTTACATTAACAAAGAGAATTAAGTCATATGATAGTTATAATACATAATTGTAATACAATTATTTTTAAGAATTAACAAATCACTTTCATAATATTAAATCACTAAAATAATAATATTACACATTTACATTTGGTAGTTGTATGGGAAGAAGTATTTGAAAAGACAATGATGGCAGTTTTGATATGACTCCAACGAGTGGAGGAACACCAGGGTTCTAATCTCATACCAGATTAGATAACATGACACAGACATACATGGAGTGGTTTTAAGGAGCGGAGTGTTTCACAGACAAGAAAGGAGAAGAAACGAAGAAGCTTCCCTGTACAGAGACAGACAGAGGAGGGCTCCAAAGCCAAGAGAGGAGACCCCATGTGCCATGGATACCAGCTAGTTTTATGAGGAGGCCGGAGGAGGTATTGCCTGACTTGCATAGGGCTCAGGGGATTAGTCTGACCAGGCAGGTCAATCACATAGCCTGTGAAAAAAAACTGACCCTCCCACTCTAGCTTTTTAATAGGCAAATGCAGGGCTCCATGATGTTCCACACACAGGGGGATATGTGGAGCAGCCATGCTGCCAGGCACATATTGAGGCAAGGGCAAGAGGACAATGGTGGGAATCGCCATCTTTGGGTGGACTCCGTTTCTAATGGCCGACATTTGCATATCAAAGGTTGCCTGCCTGGCTCTGAGAGCCAAGCCTGGACTTTCCTGCCAGACAAGAAACATTTCTGGAGCTGCTTTAAAAGAGACAAAAACCTTCCAAGGTACCCTTTTCCTCTCTATCTGCCTAAAATAATTTCTTAGTAACTCCTGTAACAGTTTGACTCCCTCAGCAATAGTGTTCGAAAAGTGATCCACTGAAATACAGAGCACATTTTCGATCTATATGTGCTAAGTAACAAAGTATTATTTATATTACTGTTGTGATTTTCTTTAGCCAAGCATATGGAAAAAGGACTCTATGTGGACCAGGTCCTGTGATACCTGGGACGCTGAAGCACCAGCCAGCACCCTTTTGGGGGAAAGCAGTCACTGCATTCTGCTTATATCACTGCTTATGTACAGTGAATCTGTATACGACAGGTATGACAGCAAACTGGCCCACCCCTTTAAAAAATGAATATAGCCATAGGTATGAAAAAGTTTTAGAAGATATCCATAGATGTGACTCTATTGATACACTCGTAGAAATCTATCCCAGTCAGATAATATGAAGAACTACAGCAAAAATGTCTATACGGTATCACTCATGCCAACAGACATTAGAAAACAACCCAGGCAAGTATGTAGGTATGAAAATTACGAAAAGTCCACTTTACATTATGCAGCTATTAATTTTTTCCCATTATGTTCAAAGAAATAAGACTTTAAAACAAACAAATAACCAAATATATCTTATAATCCCAATCCTTTTAAAAATACTGTGTGATTTTTTTTTTGAGACAGAGTCTCGCTTTGTCACCAGGCTGGAGTACAGTGGCACAATCTCGGCTCACTGTAACCTTTGACTCCCTGGTTCAAGCGGTTCTCCTGCCTCAGCCTCCCAAGTAGCTGAGATTACAGGCACACCCCACCATGCCCAGCTAATTTTTGCATTTTTAGTAGAGATAGGGTTTCACCATGTTGGGCAGAATGGTCTCCATCTCCTAACCTCGTGATTTGCCCACCTCGGCCTCCCAACATGCTGGGATTACAGGCGTGAGCCACTGCACCTACCCTGTGTAATGGTTTTAAAGATAGGCCCACAAATTCTCTGACGCTTTTCTTTAAGAAATGGAACTTAATTTCTCTCCCTCTGAGTATGGGTGGGACTTAGTGACTTGCTTCTAGTGAACTGAATATTGTAGAAGTGATGGAATGTCAATTCTAAGACTGACTGGAATTTCCATGTGTAGGTTCAGTCTCTCTCTCTCTCCCTGTCTGTCTTCCCCTCTTTCTCATTCTCTCCCTCTTATCACTCACTCTGGAGGAAACCAGCTGCCAAAGAGGGAAGCCACCTGCCCTGTTGTGAGAATACTCAGGCACCATGTGGAAGGGCCAACATTGTGAGAAACTGACGCCTACCAGCAGCCTCATGAGTGAGTCTGGAAGCAGGCCTTGGGGGTCTGCCAGCAGCCATGTGAGCCATCTTAGAGTGGCTCCTTTCACAGTCATGCCTAGAGATGATGGTAGCCCTGTCAAACAGCTTGACTGGAGCATCACGAGAGAGCCTGAGTCAGAACTACCCCACTAAACTGCTCCCGGGTTCTGTCTAGAGACACTGTGAAATCATGTTTACTATTTTAAACCACTAAATTTGAAAAAATCTCTTACACTGCAATAGAGAACTGCAGCATGTAGCAGAGAAAAAAATTACATGACGGTATGTGAAAATGCTAACCGAGGTTTATTAATCAGATGATAAACCCTCTTCTCTCCTTCTCTCTCCCTTTTCAAGTAATCTGTAATTAAAAGAATTAATTATGACCTGCTTGAAAGAGATTTTAATCCCTTTATTACACAAACAGTAATTTAGCTCTCACTCAACCCCTATGTATCTGAAGAATGTGAACTCTGTTCTTGTTCGAGATACAAACGAAGTAGGGGAGGGGAATGGCTGTCCTATTAAGACATGGTTGCCCAAAACACAGGCACCAATGAAGGTGCCTTTCCATACTGTTTCTTTTTAAAGATGCTATCGACTCAGCAACAGCAAGGCAAGCATTGAACTGTTTTCCTGATCATTTTAGATTTTATCCTGATGCATCCATATTCTGTTACTCAGCGGGTTTTTCACAAAGGCTATGCATTTGTAAGAAGGCCATGTAATCTTGGATCCTTAAAGTCTCTCTATTTCAGTTTCCTCGTGTGTAAAATGGTACTAATCGTACCTTGTCCATAGTGGTGAGAACTAAACATGCAAAGCATCTCATATAGGATCTGATAGACAAGGGCTTTGCAGAATTAGCTGTTATCACCGCACATTTTAAAAGAACTTTCCACAATAGGTACGTGTGAGCAGTTATTCTGATGGTAAGCTGTGGGCTAAGGAATCAGAGCAGGTAGCAACAGGCCCAACCAAGCCACGTTAACTGAATTTGCAAATACCAGATCTCTTATCTCAATTCCTTTTTCGAAAAATGATTCCACCAACTTGCTTGTAGAATGAATCTGTCACCGCTAGAAAGCTGTTGCAGGGATCTGAAGTGTGTGTTCATTTCCACTTGCCTTGATAGGATTTAAATTTTTTTAGTCCTTAAATGATGAATGTTTATTTTGTTCCTCGTTAAAATTGATCTTTGAACTTAGGAGGGTGCGCCTCCAGCCTTTCCAAAGCCAAGAAGTATGATCGATCAGGCACCCAATCTTCAGGAAAGAAGTAATGGATGAATACTGCTCCTGATTAACCATGAGCTCCCTGGGCTTACAGGCCACCTGGGCCAATTATTCTTAAGAACCAATTTGCATTTAATCACAGAGTGATCATTTTACTCCAAAGGTGGTGTGTGCTAATAACAGGGCATTCATCTTTCAGGGCACAGGACATTTTCCGTGTTTAATTAAAGACATAAAAAGGTGAAAGTGCATGAACCTGGCTAACTCAGGGAGCATGTATTTTCAAGAAATCAGCCAATGCTCCTCTTATTCAGGAAATCACACCTATTTTGGCTACACAGAGTGGACCAACCATAATCATGATAGCATTACCAGGAGGCTGGACTGCAGTTTCCACCAGGGCATAACTGAGAAAGACATCCAACACACAGAGGAGTGATGGATGCTCACCAGCTGCACTGGAGAGCGCTGTCTTCCACCCCCAGACAGCTGGTGACCTAAGCCCATTGGGTATTGAGTTTTGGAAATTGGGTATTGGTATTGGGTATTGAGTTTCAATATGGAAAAATGAAAATGAATTTAAACTTCTAAACATTCATTTTGGAAGTATAAGGAAAAGGGCTGCTCACTAAGACGGTATTCATGTCACCAGAATTAATCAGTTCAACTCATCGACTAGACTTAGTTCTAAGCCAAACAGCAGGCAAGACAGAGAACATACTGGAGAGAAAAACTGCTAAGGAGCCTAGTAACACAGATTCTAGTCCTGTTTCTGTTATTTACTAGCTGTGTAACCTCAATTAATTCTGCTACTGACTTTGCCGGAAGATAGTTAAATGGGCCCAAAGCTTGTGACCATTTCCATCTGCCTTGATGGGATTTTTTTTTTAATCTTCAGATTTTGAAGACTGATTCTTTTTCCAACTAAAACTGTTCTCTGAGCTTAGAAGGGTGTGACTCCAGCTCTTAGTTCCTTTCTGTGTATAAGAAAAAGGGTGAACTAATCCAATGGTACTTAAGAATATGAATCAGAATCTCCTGAAAATATTGTCAAATTCTCAAGCCAGACTTTATTCTGGACACCACGATCTAGCACTTCTGGGACTGTCTTGCATCTTGCTTCCTGAAAACTACATCTAGGTGATCCACCTACACATTTGAACCAATAGCAGGATGAGTTCTGAGATATTAGGATGATTAATTTTATGTGTCAATTTCACTAGACACAGAATGCCCAGATTAAACATTGTTTCTGAATGTGTCTGCGTGGGTGTTTCTGGAAGAAATGAACATCTGAATCCATGGACTGAGTGAGAAAAATCCACCCTCACCCAGCGTGGGCAGGCACCATCCAATCCATTGAGGGCATGAACAGAACAAAAGGTGGAGGAAGGAGGAGTTTGTCCCTTTATTCATGCCTCACTTGTTGGCCTGGCACATCTCATCTCATCTCTGGCCTTCCTCATCCCAATGCCATTCCTCATCCCAGACTGAGACTGAATTACACCACGAGCTTTGCTGGGTCTCCAGCTTGCTTGCAGATAGCAGATAACGGGACTTCCCAACCTCCACAATCACATGAGCCAACTTCTCATAATAAATCTCATTTTACATAATCCTCACTTCACTTCATCCAACGTGAATCCTGGGGTACTCATATCAGAATGAACTTCAACAGTTCTAGAGAAGGCGGCTTTCTTAAAGCAGGATCAGGCAAGTGTCTGGTATCACCTTAAAAATAGTCTGAATGAAAACATACCAGTGTTATGGACCAGTTTGTGTGTATCTGTGTACTTAGCAAAAATGCTTTATTCCTCAACATTGTTCTGATTCTCAGCTACTGGTCAGTCATAAGATCCAATGTCCTGATGCACTGCAATTACAGATGACAGAAGGGAGCATGTGAACAATTATTGAGCATCCAAACAGTACGGGGGCTGTTTCTTTTTATCAGCACACTACAATCCTTTGAGTAATCCCTATTTAACATGCAAGAAAAATGACAAGGGAATAATTGCATCACTTAACCAAGGTGAATAGCCAGTGCTATGAAACAAAGAACATGGACATGAGGTGCCGAACTATACTTTCCTTGTTTTTTTTCTTTGTTTTTTTATTCTGCTTTAAGTTCTGGAGTACATGTTCAGAATGTGCAGGTTTGTTACACAGGTATACACAGGCCATGCCATGATGGTTTGCTGCACCCATCACCCCATCATCTACTGAGGTATTTCTCCCAATGCCATTCCTCCTCTTGCCCTCCACCCCTGACAGGCCCCAGTGTGTGATGTCCCCTTCCCTGTGTCCATGTGTTCTTGTTGTTCAACACCCACTTATGAAGGAGAACATGCAGTGTTTGGTTTTCTGTTCTTGTGTCAGTTTGCTGTATATTCTCCTTGTTAATGCAAAAGGTCTGCATGTGGAAAGAAATGCGAAGGACTGATGGACAGAGAGAGAGAAGCTCACAACTCTCACACTTAGGTTCTTAACACATCCATCATACCTGTCTCAATTTGAAATGCATTTGTTTTGTTTTGTTTTGAGACAGAGTCTTGCTCTGTCTCCAGGCTGGAGTGCAGTGCACCCTCCACCTCCTCAGTACAAGAGATTCTCCTGCCTCAGACTCCCGAGTAGCTGGGATTACAGGTAAGTAGCTGGGTGCGCAGCTAATTTTTAAATTTTTAGTAGAGATGGGGTTTCACCATGTTGGCCTGGATGGTCTCCGTCTCCTGACCTCGTGATCTGCCCACTTCAGCCTCCCAGAGTGCTGAGATTACAGGCATGAGCCACTGCACCCAGCCAAATTTCATTTTTTGAATGAATACTGACCAAGTCTTCATGAGGAAGAGACCTGAGCCTCACAAGTAATCAAACTGAGAGAGACCATTACATTTGAAAACGGAGTCAGAACAATTTGTTCAGGAACATGGAAAGGCATACGATGTGGAAAACCTATAAAAGGGTCATGACCAGGGCCAGCTTCACTTTGTACTCACAGCGTTTCCTGTGGTTGGCACTCTGGGGCTGTCAGAGCCCTATAGAGATAGCCAAACTTGCTAATATGCTAACTAGAGTTAGCCTAGCCAAGAAGAACATAACCCCTGTCTGATCATCATGTGCTTCTTTGCTCCACCATCACCATCTTGAAGCTCTGAATGCTCTTTTCACGTGAGGCCCTGAATTTCCATTTTGCACTGGCCCCACACATTATGTAACCAGTCCTAGTCATGGCAATTGTTCAAAGAAATAAAATGTTAAGGATATTCTCCATTGGATGAGATTTTAACATGGAGAGTTGGTGACATAAGTCTTGTTGACTGTGGGGAGACTGATTTCATCCCCACTAGCAGGCTGCAGGGCTAGGCTGTCGAGGCTGGGTCCAGAGCCTACAAATCCAAAGCTGAGAGGGAAAGTGACTCTTTCCACAAGGACCAGCCACCAGGACCTGAGCTCTCTGCTGCTGTTAGCCAGATCTGCCCAGGCAGCCAGCCCTGGCCTTCCAAAGTGACACTGGCTTCTGCTAGCAGGGAGTGTTGGAAACAGATGCTCAATGCCATAAAGAAAAATCAGCACTGAGACAAAGAATCTTTCAGCAACGCAATGTTTATTTCCTGGACTGCAGGAAGGGTACTCTCACTAGCCATCTTGCCATGAGAGTACAATGAACAAAGGAAAGCAGACATATTTATTCCCTACGCATTTGGGGTCGTCCTTACTGCTGTGTCTGATCTCTGTTGGCTGGAGCCAGACCGCACGATCTAAACTAAAACCCAATTGGCTAACAACTTAAAACTTTTCTAGATAGATAAAAGCAATGGAGAGCTGGGACACACCTGTGAGTACATCCAGCACAGATATCTTGGTTAAAGTACAAGGACACAGAATTTACTACATGACTGTAAGCATAGCATGTCTAACAGCTACATAAGATAGGGCTTAACAAAGAGTTATTAGCACACTTATGATTTACCAAGAAAGGAAACTTTAGAGAGGAACTTTTTTACTTCCCATAGGGAGCCTGCAAAATTTCTACCCTGGGCAAAGAAGCACACCATGATCAGACAGGGGTTATGTTCTTATTGGCCAAACTAACTCTAGTTAGCATATTAGCAAGTTTGACTATCTCTCTAGGGCCCCTATAGCCCCAGAGTGCCAACCACAGGAAAAACTGTGAGTACAAATGTAGGTTGGTGTGCAGGGATGGAGAGTAGAAACAGATGAGGATGTCAGAAGCCCAGGCTTGGAGTCAGGATGGAGGCAACCAAGCCAGGGACTGTGGGGAGGTCTCATGTCACAGTTGCTACTTGTCCAAGGTTCCCTTGCTTACCCCATGCGGGTGCTCCTCATCTCACTTAGGAAAAGTGTAAATGTGAAACACAAACCTTGAGTCAAATCCATGAGGTCAACTCTGAGGAATGAGCAAAGAGGAATGGACTGAGGGATAGTTGATATCAGGGTCCCAAGAGAACCAGGGCTCCAAGGGCAGGGTTGGGGGACAGAAGCAACACAGCAAGAAAGAGCAAGGATGAGATGGTCACATGCTCCAGGGAAAGAGGGAAGGAGGGTTGGAATGACACCCTGACTGCAGGAGCCCAGGAAGAAAGCTGTGGAAGAACACAGCTCCCAGTGGGCACTCGACCCCACAGCCAGCCATGTGAGCAGGCCCTATCTCAGGAGCTGCATGCCCAACAGAATGCCCTGTGGCCACCACCAAATAATGTGCTTGAAGTGGTCCAAAGGAGCAGCCCCTGTCCATGCAGTTGAGCAAGAGGCCACCGGAGCATTCTGAGTCTTCTCAGTAGGATTGGCAGATAAAACACAGCACACCCTGTCAAATTCACATTTCATATAAACAACTTTAGGGGTGTAGGGATTTTTTCTTTAGTGTGAGTTTGTCTCATGCAATATGTGGGACACAGTTATACTTTAAAAATACGGACTTATTTGTTGTCCAAAGTTCAAATTTAACTGAGTGTTCTGTATTTTCTTTTCTTTTCTTTTTTTTTTTTTGATATTGAGTCTCATTCTGTTGCCCTGGCTGGAGTACAATGGTGTGATCTCTACTCACTGCAACCTCCACCTCCTGGGGTTCAAGCCATTCTCCTGCCTCAGCCTCCTGAGTAGCTGGGACTACAGGTGCGCAGCACCATGCCCAGCTAATTTTTGTATTTTTAGTAGGGACAGGTTTTCATTATGTTGGCCAGGATGGTCTCAATCTCTTAACCTTGCGATCCGCCCACCTTGGCCTCCCAAAGTGCTGTGATTATAGGCGTGAGCCACCGCACCCACCCATGTTCTGTATTTTCATTTTCTGTATCCGTCACCACTTCTCAAGGAAGGCACCCTACTTTGACCCTCGGCTCTATTCTCCCCTTGGCCCATCTCTTTCCTCAAATCAGAGAACAGACTTGCACTCAAGGGTATAGCAAGATATTGAGCCTCTCAGATCCAGGCAGGTGAGAAATATATACACTATGTACCCTTTCCTCTCCACTCCATCTCAGTTGTTTTCCTGCTGCTATCCAGCACACACACACACCCCTGAACACGAGCCTGGCCTCCTGGCTTCTCTCCTGTGGAAGACGGCAACCACTTTCCATTATTAACTCTCAAGCCACCTCCCTGCATTGGCCTTTTGGCAACAGAATGGTGACCATAGGGTTCCCCCACTCCTGCCCATGCCTTTTCAGATGCAAGCGCCTTAAAGAGACAAAACAATGGTTCTCAAGCAACTCTGTAACTCACTTTCCCTAACACTATCATTACCCAACATGGACCAATAACATAATACAATTAATTATGCAGTTTTCAGAAGACACAGGTCTCTCTTGGCATTCACCACCTACTGAATGCATCATTTATCTGTCAATCAATTTGCCTTGAAGAGTGATCTTATCTCTCTCACCACTGCAGGTCCCAAGCAGAGTTCACTTTCCGGATGCTTATAAAAGGAATAACTGTCATATCTTGCACACTCAATATCCATAAAATGGGAAACACAGCACCTGTCCCATCCATTTGACAAGGTCAGCAGAGATCATAAAAATTAAATAGTTTTGTGACCTCTAAACTTTGTCAAAACAATCAGGTAATATCATATAAGCTTTGCAAAACCTCTCACCCAGTAGCAAATTTGAAATGCTATCTCCCTGATCTAAAGCCAAGACTCAGAGGTAAAAAACAGGAAAACACTGATTAACAGTTGTGGTTTCCAGTCCATTATTTAAATACACGCTTTAAGAATCAACCAAAAGAATGTGAGCCTTTGGGAGGCCGAGGCAGGTGGATCACAAGGTCAAGAGATCGAGACCATCCTGGTCAACATGGCAAAACCCCGTCTCTACTAAAAATACAAAAAATTAGCTGGGCATGGTGGCGCATGCCTGTAATTCCAGCTGCTCAGAAGGCTGAGGCAGGAGAATTGCTTGAACCCAGGAGGCAGAGGTTGTGGAGAGTCCAGGAGGCGGAGGTTGTGGTGAGCCGAGATCACGCCATTGCACTCCAGCCTGGATAACAAGAGCGAAAACTCCGTCTCAATAAAATAAATAAGAAAAAAAAGTATGTGAGCAATCATGAACAAGGACATAAATAGATTTTTGCTTAAACCCTGTATGGTTTAAAAACAAAACCAAAAAGTTTCCCTTTTCCATAAGCGCTTGCTTTCCTGGTCAAGAATCATCTGACTATGAAAAATGGGAAGAGGAGCCCACTGGAAAGACACAGTGGGACTCTGTAGACCCAATCCCAGGAAGGATCAAGAGACCTCTTAAGAATCTGAAATCACTGGACAATTACTTTCTCCACCTCTTTTTCCTTGAGCCCACTTGGATTTTCATGCCCACCTATTTTTCTTTTCTTAAAATGCTCCTCCTCCTTTTTGTGTCCCAACTCATCTCTTGGATATCAGATGCTTTTTAGAGCAGCTCTCCATGGTGCCCAGGAATACACCAGACCCCCGTTTTGTCTTCTCATGGTGTCCTATGCTCAGTCTTCCAAACATGTATATTTCCAAGACTGTTGATGTCTGTGCTTCTCACTAAACATTGCCTTGATGAGGGATCTTAACTTTCCTGCCCCTCACTAGTGGTCTCAACCTGAGTATGCTTCTTAGAGTTCGGTGGAAGAAGTAGCTGTCAACTCCTGAGCCCTCAGTGGATGAGGTGCTACCTTACCAGGTGCTTGTGATCTGCAAAAAAGCAAGCTACCAGTGGTGACACATACAGATAATGGATGGGGGATTCAGAGCCTCCTCCTAGGATACAAGTCTGTATTCTCATCACACCACTCCAACTTGCTTCGTGCTCTTGTGTCTTAAGGTTTGGCAGCTGCGATCTAAGGAAAGGAGTACAGTTAGTTCCTGGGGTCAGCTCCCATGGGCTCCTGTCCTTGCTCCACCACTTCCTAGCTCGGTGACTATATCCAAGACCTTTTGATGCTCTGAGCCTCAGTTGTCACTAACAAGTAATAATACAAGCCACCTACTGGGCTAGACTCTCCATGTACATTGCATCTAATTCTTAAAAAACTTCGAACAGGTAAGTGTTATTTTGCCCCCATTTTAAAGATTAAAAAACTGAGTCTCCAAGAAATAAAGTAGCTTGCTGAGGGTTACATATTTAAAAGGTAAAGAAGACAAGTTTCAAGTTTGGGTCAGCTTCTCTCCAAGTTCAATCTCTTTCTATGAAAATGCACTGCCTCCCTGAGAAGGCCCCCACTGATGCCTGTAACAAAAACACACAGTGGAGAATAAACAAGGGTAGGAAAAGGAGGTGGAAGAGGCCAGCACAGTTCTCCAGAGCCAGGCCCTCTGAAATGGATCCCCAGGCAGGGATCCTGCCTGCACACAGCCCCACCCATGTGCAGCCTCTGCAGATGGAATGAACTGGCAGAGTATCAGCACTCCCTTCACACCAGGCTCCCAACCTTTAATCAGTGTTTATCTCCAAAACACAAAAAAAATAACCTTCCTCACACATGGCCAGGCCAGAAGGACTGGCCCAAGACCTGTACATGAGACGGCCGTCGGTACTTCCCAAGTGCCAGCTTGTGTGTGGCGGCCTTGCCAGACCATACACTCCTCTGCCTCTGCTTCCTCTTCATTTAGAATTCATTATGTCTCTCTTTTCATGAAAGATAAGCCAATAGCTGCCCTTGACAGCTGTTTTCTCCAGGGTCATTCCTTCTATCCGCCCTGCTACGCTTGCTTTGGGGATTTGAGCGATGTAATGTTAGTACTATCAATTTCATTCAATCCTTCCAGGGTAGTCTACAGGGACGTGGAGGCAGCCAAGCCAAGTGCCCTTAACTATTTGTGCACTGTGTGAGCCAGATAGGGAAACAGGGACAGAGAGAGTAAGAATGAAAAAACAGACAAACACTTCTCATGCAGAATATGAAGAAAGCAGGCTAGAAAGAATAATGGCCAGCACCTTGGAGCCCTCAAATCCAGTTAAAGCAGACCCCAGCGCTCCATCGCTGAGTCCAGTGGGAAACTCAAGAGCTGCATGCCTCGAATGGGATGCTCAGTTACCAGAGCACAAGAAGCTGATGCTCCCAGCAAATTATTTGCCAGTCAAAGAGGTAATCCATCCCTTTGCACCTCTGTGTAATTCAGCTTGGCAGTTTCATTTTGGCTCTGCCTCAGAAGAAATCTATACCCATTTGCAAAGTAGAAAAACATTCCCACACCATGGAATATCGGACAGGGTGTAGGGAAGCTGGGCTCAAGTTTTCTAAAGGTTAACTGAAGCAGTCAGCATCCAACAATACGAGGATGCCCATTTTCAGATTAGTAAACTAGGGTTCTTGGAGTTTTCGGCAACTTACCAAAGGCTGTGCAACTCAGGAGTAAAGACGCAAGGATTGGAATGTAGGTGAGACTACTGGTTCTCAAAGGGAAAACTTTGCACACCGCCCCTCGCCCAGGTGGCTTTGGCAGTGCCTGGAGATGTTTTTCATTGTGGTATCTGGGGTGTTACTACTATTGAGTAAGTACAGACAAGGGATGCTGGTAAACATCCGATAACACACGGGACAACCTCTCACGACAAAGGATCAGCCAGCTCCACAGGTCCGTAGTGTCATGGTCGAGAAACTCTGGGTTAGACTGACTGAGTCCCTGCGGCTGTGAGTGTTGGGGAGGTCACAAGTGGACAGTAAAATAACTGTAAAAATTCCATATTATGTTTCATAATTTCCCAGTGTCATTAGGACCTTGGTGCCAGCCAAACTTAATGGGACATATGGAGAAAATCCCCAAGACTCTACAAATGATTCTGATGCATAATTATAATGGTGTATCTAGTAGAAACCGTGCGGCCCAATCTCCAGGCTCCGCATTGAGATTTCATCCCAAAGGTCTTCATGGGCCTAAACTAGATTTCCTGAACAGGGAGAAAGCATTTTTTAAATGGCAACTGCAAAAGAAAAGCCTCCTGCAAGGAAAATAGAGCATGGTTCAGGTGCTGCAAGGTATGTCCAGAACTCTGCAGAAAACATCTGTGCTTTATCAGACCTGGAAGCGACAGTTGGCCCAATGTTTATCCAGATTCCTGTTCCTTGGGGCAGGGCATCCCCTGCACAGGTCTTGAAGCTACCAGGGGATTTCCTTCTATCCTTGGGGGAAATAGCCAACTTACAAGACCAACGAGGAAAAAAAAATCCTCCGGAAACAGATGAGAGTAGGAGTTAAGGACTTCTCACAGACAAGTCTGAAAATGAAAGGGCCTACATAGTGAGGAGGTAAACAGCAAAATGTATTTCTTGAACACTGATGTGATCTAGTCATTTCCCTGCCTATAACCCATGAGCTCTTGTGAAAGTCAAAATTCGACTTTCAGGAAGGAGGACCCTTCCTAATTTGACTCCAGGCAACCTACCCTAGACCCCACCAGGCAGAATTCCCCATTCCTGCCTCCACGACTTTTGCTGTGCTGTGCCTTCTCTCTAGAAGGCTCCTTGGAGCCACTCAGCCCCTCCTTCCTGGCACTCAGCATTCCTACTGGAGCTTCCAATGCTCTAGTGCAGACCTTTCCTCTTATACATTTTTATTCCCAGTGATAATAAACAGCTGAGCCTCTTCAGTAAGGTAAGAGAGTGAAAAAAGACAGTTGTGAGTGCCATGGGTGATGGCAGATACAAGATACTAACTAGATGACACCTTTAAGTTATGTCAAATGGCAGGCCAGGTGCAGTGACTCAAGCCTGTAATCCCAGCACTTTGGGAGGCCAAGGAGGGCGGATCACAAGATCAGGAGTTCAAAACCAGCCTGGTCAACATGGTGAAACCCCATCTCTACTAAAAATACAAAAATTAGCCAAGGATGGTGGCTTGCACCTGTAATCACAGCTACTCGGGAGGCTGAGGCAGGAGAATTGCTTAAACCCAAGAGGCAGAGGTTGCAGTGAGCTGAGCTCATACCACTGCACTCCAGCCTGGACAACAGAGCAAGACTCCACCTCAAAAAAAGAAAAAAGTTATGTCAAGAGACTTGGGAGTCAAGTCAGAGAGCACAGGTCATCCTACACCTGTTATGTTGTTACCTTATGTCTGTGACTTCACCTCTTTAGACCTTATTTACCCTATCTGTAAAATGGAGGTATGAAAGCAATTCCTATCTGGAGGGATTATGAGGATCAGTGAGATAATGCATGCAAAGCATTTAATTAGCACCAGGCCTAGAGAAAATACTTTTTAAAAAAAAAGTCCCCCTCTTTTGGTAAAGGTGGCATCATGGCCAGTCACAAGCATTTTGCTTTAATTGAATAGTAATGATTGAAGAATTAAACAGATGCCAAAAGAATTCCTTGGCCCATTCCTTTGTAACCAATGGAAGAGGATTTGAAACCAGGTTTGGCATGCTATCTGGGACCATAAAAGAAAGTGATAATAATTGGTCACATGTGGCTCAGCTCCTTGCCCTTAATTCATTCTCAAAACATTAACTAAACAGGATGGCCAGATGAGCACGAGGAAGAAAACCCCAAGCTCTAAATGCAAGGCAGCAACCTCACATTGGCTTTGCAAGGTCAGAGCTCCTCTGTCCTGCTGGGTGGTTCACTCCTTGTAGGGGCAGTTCCTGGAGCCCAGGGCTTGGCTACAATATGCCAACAGTAACCAATTGCTGGTGAAGGAGGGAGAAGCAACTGCAGGCCACGTGGTAGCAACTGGTGCAGATAAGAAGGGCTGTGTGCCACAAAAGTTGGCATGATCTTCTGCCCCAGATGTGAGCTGCTGCATTCGGCCTTTCCTTTCTTTTGAGGCGGAGTTTTACTCTGTCATCCAGGCTGGAGTGCAGTGGCGCGATCTCAGCTCACTGCAACCTCAGCCTCCTGGGTTAAAGTGATTCTCCTGCCTCAGCCTCCTAAGAACTAAGATTACAGGCACACACCACCAAGACAGGCTGAATTTTTTGTATTTTTAGTAGAGACAGGGTTTCCCAATGTTGGCCAGGCTGATCTAGAACTCCTGACCTCATGATCCGCCAACCTCATGATCCGCCTGCCTTGGCCTCCCAAAGAGCTAGGATTACAGGCATGAGCCACCATGCCTGGCCCTACATTTAGAGTATTTTTAAATTATTAGGGTAAATTATATTCTTTTCTCAGGTTCTACCAGTTCTCTTAGAGAAAGTGAGCTCCACCTCTATGGTTAAGGGAATGATTTAAGGCAAAACTACAAAACGCTTTTCATCTGAGAGTAAGAGCGGTCACCAGAATCATGCTGCCTCTTCACTTGTCCTCCCTCCCTTCCTCTGCCTTCCTCTCCTCCAAGCTGGCCCCTTCCCACTCCTTCAGGGATCTGCCCTCATCCCCTTCTCCATCTCCACCGCTGGCTTATGCAGGGAGGCAGGAAGCTGTAACCAGACCTGGTGTGCGATGGTATCAGCAGACCCTGGTGACTGGTGCTCTGACTAAAAGCCTTCTGTCCCGCCTGCACCGTGACTGAGTTTCCCTCTCCTAGCTGGACCTGCCTCCCACTTAGAGCAGTGTCCGGGCCTCAGGGTCAGGCATTCACCCACCCTCGGTCAGCACTTGCTAATGTGAAGCAGCCTTCCAATCTGAATTAGAACACCTCTCCCAGTTAAGTTGATAGTGCTGTTAGCTCTGGGCAGGCTTGGAGACATGGCCGAGGGACCTGTGGCCAACTGCTTTCTTGGTCCCTAGGAGACTGGGGCTGAAATGCTGGGGATGGAGGGGTTTGATAACACTGACATCTCCACCAGCTGAATCTGGGATGCTTCAAAAAAGGCTCTAAGTGCTGGGAATCCAAATGAAGGCTAAAGGCTGAGGAAACACAGAGCCCTATTGTGTGCTTGGTCCTTCCTGTCGATCACCTTAGGGAATCTACACAGTGCCTGTGGGTCCGCACTCCCCATTTACTCAAAAGCCCACCTGAAAACCCTGGACTGGCCTGGAAGTCTCCCTTCTTCACTGCCATGTCCAGCAGTCACCAAGCCCTGTCGATTTTACCTCCCAAAGAATTCATGATATTATTTCATCTTTGCTGAACTATCTAATTCTATTAATAATTCCAAATGGGCCAGGTGTGGTGGCTCACACCTGTAATCCAAGCACTTTGGGAGGCTGAGGCAGGTGAATCACTTGAAGTCAGGAGTTCAAGACCAGCCTGGCCAACATGGCAAAACCCCATCTCTACTAAAAATAGAAAAATTAGCCAGGCATGGTGGCGCCCACCTGTGGTGCCAGCTACTCTGGAGGCTGAGAAGGGAGGATCCTTGAGTCCAGAAGGTTGAGGCTGCAGTGAGCCAAGATCATGCCACTGCAATCCAGCCTGAATGACAAAATACTCAAAAAAGCAAACAAACAACAAAAATACATATGTGTATACACACCTATTTTACCTATATGTATAAACCTATGTATATGTATACATATTTCAAGACACAGCATAATTTCTACCTCTTCCAAGTGGCCCAAATATAGTCACATTCTGTCCCCTCTGTGTTCCCCTCTCCCTGACCACATTTCCTACTTATTCTTATAGTCATGCATTACATATAGATAGATATACTTAAAAATATATATTTATATACATATAATTATATATATTTACATTTATAAAGAAATTATTTACATATATATTATATATTATATAATTATTTTATATATTTCTCTAATATATTATGTATTATAAAATTATTTTATACTTTATATATTAAACTTATATAAATATGTATATTTATATTTCTAAGTATGTCTCCCATATTACACTGTCAACAGTTTGTAGGTCCAGCCTAAGTCTCATGCCCTAGAACTTAGCCCTCTGTCCAGCACAGTTGCAATGAATGACAAAAACAGGATTCAAAGAAGTTCATAATTATGTTCACAATCCCAGCACCAGGATTCTCACCCAGGCTGATCTGCTATGAAGCCACCATGTTGCTGTCCAGCACAATTCCGGACCTATCCCTTCCCTGGGCGATTGGAGGGAGTTCAAGACTCTGATGTTCACATGAAGCAGAAATGTCCCCTAGAGCAGCAAACTGCAATTTCAAGCACATATTCCCCTGCAAGCAGTATAATGGATTGATGGTTCAATTTTATTCTACAACTGGTGCTGCGGTTCGGCAGCATAACGGATTAGAAAAGTGCTCACAGATCATCTCACAAAGGTAATCACCCTTGTTTCTGGGTTCCAAATTCACGAAAGTTCACATCCCCAAATATTCGGAGTTCTTGACACATACTACTATGTTGTCTAATCTTCGTAATAATCCTACGAAATGGTCAATATTATTATCATCCCCTTTTTAGAAGTGAGGACATTTTAGAGGTGAATAAAAGGATCTGAGAGAAAATCTAATATAATTTCCTTGTTTTGGATGAGAAAAACAGGCCCTCCTTCACAATCTATTTGCTCTTAGTTTACACATAATCCTAACACATTTTCTTGTTTTCCAGTCAAAACACACGTAATGCAGTAAACTATTAATACCAAGAGGCAGGAAAGCTGCTAAATATTTTCTTGCAGCATAATGTATCCGAAGAAAAGCAAAAAAAAAGTCTGTATAGCAGAAGACTAGAAATGCAGAGCAGCCTAGGGTCACCTTAAGAGGCTTGGAAAGAGTCTCTTATCTATTATAATGACTTGCAGTATCAAGGAAATATCAAATTATATTATATCCTATTCTCTTACATAAAATATAATTTCCTTTTTAGGTGGAACAATTTACAAAACGCACTTGACAAAGATTTTCATTAACAAAATTAAGATGTTTTGCTTCTAAGGGAGTGAAATGGTTTACTACCAAATTCACTCACGTAAAATAGATATTCTACCAATGCCATATTAAAAAACAAGCAAAAATGTCAGTAGGGATGAGTCCAGGGAACCAGACTGCTCAATACGAAGAAAGTGAGAGAAGTATTCTTTGGTGTACAGGTAATCTGGTGGTCATTTGGCCAAGTAATCTCACCTCCAGCAAAGAGGAGGTATTATCTGCTCAGCCTGACAGACATGGCAACCAAGGCTGCCACACTCACGTTTCAGCTAGTAACTTGGGTGTGGGAACACCTATGGACCTGGTTGCCGAGCCCTGATGCTGGGGCAGAGGTGACACCCTTAGAATCGGCCTTTTCCTCAATAGGACAATGGTCCTGACCTCAAACCTTACCCAGGTTTGAGGAATGAAAAGATCAAGAGAGGGAAATATTATAAACATTAGCTCCTTGGACATGGTTTGCAACAGAAAAGGCAGAAACTTGGTTTTCGAAATTCATTCTTTCTATAATCCTGGAAAGGTCCCAAACCAACCAAAAAATGGCAAGAAATTCCATCAGAGACAGAAAGTACAGGGAAACATGAAATATTAGGATATGAAAAAAAACTTTAAAAACAACACAGCTGAGTCATTGAGTACACTGGCTATAAGACAAGGACTCCCTGGACCATAGTGGAATGCCAACAAGATAAATTCAAATAAAAAAGTATTATTTGGTAATTTAGTTAGGGTTAGCCCCTTACTAAAATACAATGAGGAAAAGAAGGAAAAATGTCCAAACTACAAGCAGTTTATGTTGTGTGTAGTAGTGATCTAACTGTAACTTGTTACAGTTATTAGACTATGCACTGTGTCTAATTATTATGTTAACTATTATGTCTAATAAGTTATCTAACTTATTAGACTGTGCACTGTGAAGACATTCTTCTAATACGCACGAATTCCAGTTATCTTGGTGCCTGGAAAAGCAAAGACTGCTTGCATTTAATAAAGCACAAGGTCTTATCCAAGCCAGCAGTACATTAAAAGGATAAAATAGTAATAAGTAAGGTTTCTCCTAGTAATCCAAGAATGGGTGAATGTTAGAACATAATGTAATTCTATACATTAACACAATTCATTAACAAAATAAATGGCAAAAAATCATATCACCTTGTAAAACCTGTAGAAAAGCATTTGATAAGGTATTACACCCACTTCTCATGTCTATGTTGATCTTTTAATGCAGCTTATGCTTTGAAAACTAGAAGTAAAGGGAACTCTTCTAACTTGATGAGGGCATCGACCTACTGGCAGTATTGCAAAATAATTAAACATTTGAACTCTGAAGTAAGCATTCCTGCAATCAAATCTCTAATAGACGTAATGCCACGCTCAAGTTTCCTAACCTCTCTGTAATTCAAGTTCATCATTTGGAAAATGGGTATTATGAGAAATGGATAATGCAAATAAAATTTTTAGAATACTATCACTGAGTTAGTACTCAATAAAAACTATTATTGCTATAAAACTGTAGCAGGTAAAACCTTAATAATAAACTAAAGTTACTTAATTACATAATGTTAAAAACTTATCAATATTTTAAATGTTTTAAATTACTTAGCATTAAAACCTTAGCAATATTTTCACTTAATTTGAAGATAAGACAGTTATACCTGTTATCATTTATTGCTCTGATTCAACATAATACTGGTGATCCTAGCCAATGTAATAAAGTAAGAAAAAAAAAGGAAGAGCTATAAATAATGAAAAGGTGAAAACAAAAAAGACAAAAGAGACTCAGAGGCCTTGGAAAATTGATGTGTGAGCTTGGTCAAGTGGAAATAGCTTTCTTAGGGCTTGCTACCACTTCAAAAATGATTTGCTTACCCAAATTGGAATTGCAAAAGAGTTCTTTTCCCATAAACCACCACAGCTGGCAGGTGGCCTGGAAAGCCAACAATGCAATTCCCAAATGGACTGGGTGACCCAGTTAATGTGCAGCAACATAGTTAGAGGGCATGTGACCTCCCCCAGAAAGGATTTCTGAATGTGTTAATTTTGCCAATATGGCTGCATGTACTGGAGGGAAGGGGTGATTTTGTGGGACCACTATGGCAAACCTAAATTGTGGTATTTTTTGTTATTTTCTCATGGCTCTGGTGCTGTGGATAGAGCGCTAAATATTCTTAATACATGGTTGCTCAGGACTGGACTGATTAAAGGCCACCATCATTTCACACCCAGGCAGGCAGACGGGTGATGCTCCACAAGGATATCAGGATACCTCTGTCCTTGGAAACTGGGTTCCTGTGGCCAGGCTATGACTAATCCCATAAATCAGATGAAATCTGGTACTTTTTAAAGTGATCTGTAAACTCCATTTACAATAAATATATGTTATAACAAAAAGATGCAAATGGAAAGTGATTCTGTAATATTTACTGATGTGTGTGATATGCCAGACATCAATCTATTACAGTTATATAATAAAGGGTTTGTAGTTTCTGTGATAGAATTAAACAAACACAGAACTTATGTGTATGATGATCCTCTGGACTAAAAATATTTAGGATAAATGACTGCAGGCCCCCAATTAACCTAATACTAATGGGGATTGCTTTGCCAAAGAGAAAGTAAATTTGATTACAAAGAAATGATATACATAGATCAATGAATCTCTCAATACCTATAAAAGGCTATAAGAGATCATGGGTAAAGAAGAAAAGAAAAAGAAGAGCTTGAAGAGTCAGGGGATTTCAAAAGGTTTGTGAAGGGGGATAGTCACAAAATGTATGTGGTCGGAGGGACTCCCACTTCTTAGTGGATATTCTGGGTGTAGGGGTTGGTAGTGTGTTAGTGCAATTGGCTCTCTCTATCTATGGGTTCTGCACCTGCAGATTTGGCCAAGCACTGCTCAAAAACATTCATAAAAAATAAATAATACAAATTTTAAAATATAGTCTACAACTATGTACATAGCATTTACAGTGTATTAGATATTATAAGTAATCTAGAGATGGTTTAAAGTATACAGATGGATTTTACAGGTTATATATAAATACTACACCATTTCATATCTAGGACTTGAGCATCTATGGATTTTGGCATCCATGGGGGTCCTGGAACCAATCCCCTGAGAATACCATGGGACAAATGTATGCTCATTTTTATGTATTTAATTTTACTGAAAATTTTAATAGAAATTATAATAAAACACATGGAAAATATGTAATATAAAAACTATGGCAAGAGAGTGGACTGAATAGAAAGATTAACAGCTGGACTATGAATCACTGTACCAGTTTCTTTGGGACAGTTTGACCCTTAGTCAGTGAGATGATTAATTTTATGTGTCCACTTGACTGAGCCAAGGGATATCCAGAAGCTAGTAAAACATTATTACTGGGTGTGTCTATGAGTGTTTCCAGAAGAGATTAGCATTTAAATTGGTAGACTGAGTAAAGAAGACCTACCCTTGCCAATGTGAGTTGAGAGCCTAAATAGAACAAAGAGGCAGAGAATGGCAAATCTAATTCCCTTTCAATTTGGGACTTCCATCTTCTCCTGATGATGGACACAGACTGGGACTTAAGACGTTGGCTTCCCTGGCTCACACGTGGATTGAATTGTACTGCTGGCCTTCCTGGTTTTTCTGCTTGCAGATACCAGATTTTGAGACTTCTCAGCCTCCATAATTGCACAAGCCAATTTCTAAATATATCTTCTTGATCCTACTGGTTCTGCTTCTCTGGAGAACCCTGACTAATAGGTGTTTCCAAAGTCATCATTGAATAGGTGAGGGGTTTCCAGGTCCTCCCATGTACTTATTTCTGATCCAAGAATGTTCTGAGCTCACTTACAAAATTTGGCTTTTAGGATTGTCCAGAGAATCAGTTCTATTTTATTGACTTGAGCTTCAGTACAGAATGGGACAGTCACTTACTTTTATAAGGGTTATATATTATAATAGTATTTAAACTGAAGGAGACTCCAAGCCATTCCCCTACCCTCTGCCACTCCTGCCAACACATGCCACTGGCTTTTCATGCACATACTGTTTTGGCTTGCACTCACATGATATTTTCATGAGCCTCAAACCAAAATACATCTCATGTGGTACCTGAGGACAATGAAAACTGCATCTGAGTGTCCAAGACACTCAGGTGTTTATTTAGTAAAATGGTTTAATTAGAATTTAACATAAAAGAATATATAAGTACATGCA
The DNA here is from genome assembly GCF_049354715.1 of Callithrix jacchus. Classification (NCBI taxonomy): domain Eukaryota; kingdom Metazoa; phylum Chordata; class Mammalia; order Primates; family Cebidae; genus Callithrix; species Callithrix jacchus. The sequence goes on along the minus strand of NC_133507.1, from coordinate 22,468,820 downwards.
ACATACAAAGAATCCTAAAAGAATTAACACCCATGTACCCACCTCCCAGCTTAAGAAAATGAACAAAAGTTGTCTCTGAAATCCCTTCTGGTAACCCTGAAATACTATCTATTCCTTCTTCATCAAAGGTAACTGTTATCCTAAATTTTGTTTTTCTGTGTCATTTCCCCAACTTGCTTATATGCATAAAAGCATTGTTTCATTGTGCATGTTTTTAACTTTTAATAATGGGAGGTATTCTTTCATCACTTTCTTTTTTTAACTCATTATTTTCCTGGAGTTCAACCAGGTTGTTGCAAGTAGCTATAATTCATGCTGTAAAAAGTGCCATTGTATCACTATACATACTTATTTATTCTATTATTGGTGGACATTTGTCATTATCAACTTTTGTTATTACAAATAGCACAGTCATGAACATTCTTCTTTATGTCTCCTGGGGCACACATGCAGAAATTTCTCACTCAACTGCTTCTCTGCCTTTATTGTAGAGTATTTTAGTATCTTCTATTTTAAAACCAATGAGGTATTATTATTTTTGATATGGAGTCTTGCTCTGTCACTAGGCTAAAGTGCAGTGGCATGATCTCGGCTCACTGCAGTCTCCCCCTCCTCGGTTCAAGTGATTCCCCTGCCTCAGCCTCCTGAAGAGCTGGGACTACAGGCACGTACCACCATGCCTGGATAATTTTATTTATATCTGCCCACATTGGCCTCCCCAAGTGCTGGGATTATAGGCATGAGGCACCATGTCCTGCTGGTATTATTATTTTCTTACATAGTTGAAGCTTATTCATATTACTTCACATATTTTAACACTCTCAATTTGCTTTTATATCTCAAAGCTTCCATCTGGAATCACTTTCTATCTGTTTAACTTATATTTCTGAGATTTTACTTTAGGAAAGGTCCAAGGGGGAAAAAAAATCCCAAACTCAATGTTTCTGTGAAAACATCTTTCATTTTCCCCCATTTATGGAAGATATTTTTGCTAGGTATAAAATTCTGGATTGACAATTTTTTTCATAGATCACAATCTTTTATTTTTTATTGTTGTTCTTAAAATGTAGTTATTAACGCAGGAGCAGAAAAAACGAACACTGCACATTCTCACTTACAAGTGGGAGGTGATTGATGAGAGCACATGGACATGGGGCCAGGAACAACACACACTGGGGCCTGTCAGGGGAGTGGGTGAGGGAAGGGAGAGCATCAGGAAGAATAGCAAAGGGATACTGGACTTAATAACTAGGTGATAGATTGATTTGTGCAGCAAACCACTAGGCACATGTTTACATATGTAATAAACTTGCACATCCTGCACATGCACCCAGGAGCTTAAAAGGTGAAGGGAAAAGAAAAAGAAGTAGCTGTGTGCTTTTCATTTCTTTCAAGATAGCCAATCTATTATCACTTTTTTTTCTTTTTTTTTTTTTTTTGGAGACAGGGTCTCACTCTGTCACCCAGGTTGGAGTGTAGTGACACAATCACAGCCCACTGCAATCTCAAATTCCTGGGCTCAAGCAATACCCCCACCTCAGCCTCCTGAGTACCTGGGACTACAGAAGTGTGTCACCACCCTAGCTAATTTTTTTAATTTTTTGTAGAGACAAGGTCTGTATTGCCCAGGCTGGTCTTTAACTCCTGGACTCAAGCCTCAGCCTCCCAAAGAACTGGGATTACTGGCATAAGCCGCCATCACATGCTTAAGATCTCTATCTTTACTAATATTCAATTTTTTCTAAGATGTCTTTACATATGGATTTATTTTCTTATGCTCAGAATTCATTTGGCTTTTTTTTTTTTTTTTTAAATAAAGGCAGGGTTTCACCATGTTGGTCAGGCTGATCTTGAACTCCTGACCTCAGGTGATCTGCCTGCCTTGGCCTCCAAAGTGCTTGGATTACAGGTATGAGCCACCAGGCCTGGCCTCATTTGGCTTCTTAAGTCTGGGGATAGACGTCTTACAGTTTTTAAACATTATCAACAATTTGCTATTCAATTATCACTCTTACTCCCCTAATTTTTATCTTTTCTCCTTCTGAAATGTGAATGAATGAAACACATACTGGAAAGTTTCTATCCTATATCTGTGTGTTTATATATATATATATATACACACATGCACACATATATGTATCTGTGTATTTGTATGTATATGTGTGTATACATACAAGATATATATACATATATGTTAAATCTCATTTTTTAAAAAGTCTCCTCTCTTGCACTGCTCTGGATAATTTATTTAGATCAATTCTCTAGTGGATCAAATTATTCCTTCAGATAAGTTTGATGTTATTTAACCTATAAAATTCTTAATCACCTTCAGTGAGGTATAATTTACAGACAAGATTCACCAATTTCATATGTACGTTTCAACAAGTTTTGACAAATGTACACTGTTGTATAACCACAACCTCAATCATGAGATAGAATATGTCTATAACCACCAAAAAGTTCCATTGTGGCCCTTTGCTGTTAATTCCCTACTTCACCCTCGACCCTTAAAAAACACTGACCTGCTTTCTGTCATTAATTTTGCCTTTACTAAAATTTTACATACAGAGAATCATACAATGTGTTCATATTTACTCAGCAAAACGCTGTTGAGATTCACCCATGTTGGTATTAGTAGTTCCTCCTTCCTGGTGATGAGTAGTAGTCCATTTATGGCGAGGAGTTGTGATCCTTTCAAGGAGAGGCATTCTGGTTTTTGGTGATTTCATCCTTTTTGCACTGGTTTCTTCCCATCTTCGTGGATTTATCTACCTTCAGTCTTTGAAGTTTGTGACTTTCAGATGGGGTCTCTGAGTGGACGTCCTTTCTGTTGATGTTGGAGCTATTTCTGCTCTTTAGTTTTCCTTCTAACATTCAAGCCCCTCTGCTGCAGGACTGCTGGAGGTCCACTCCAGACCCTGCTTGCCTGGGAATCACCCACAGGGGCTGCAGAACAGCAAGGATTGCTGCCTGTTCCTTCCTCTGGTAGCTTCATCCCAGAAGGGTACCCGCCAGATGTCAGCCAGAGCTCTCCTATATAAGGCGTCTCTTTTGATATAGGGGTGTCAGGGAGCCACTTGAGGAGGCAGACTCCTATATCAGAGCTCAAGTGCTGTGTTGGGAGCTCCACTGCTCCCTTCAGAGCTGCTGGGCAGGGACATTTAAGTCTGCTGCAGCAGAAATCACAACCACCCCTTTTCCCAGGTGCTCTGTCCCAGGAAGGTGGGGCTTTATAAGTCCCTGATGGACTGCTGCCTTTTTTTGGAGATGCTCTGCACAGCAAGGAGGGAGTCTAGTCACAGTCTGTCTGCAGAGGTATTGCTGAGCTGCCACAGGTTCCACCCAACTGCTGTGTAAACTTCCTTGCGATTCTGTTTACACAGGTAAGGTTAGAACTGCCTCAGTAATGGTTGACTGCCTCGGTAATGGTGAACGCCCTTCCCTCCACCAAGCTCAACCATCCTGAGTCCAGCTCAAACTGCTGTGCTGACTGCAAGAATTTCAAACTAGTGGGTTTCAATTTGCTGGTCTTTGTGGGGGTGGGACTTGCCAAGCCAGATCACCTCACTCCCTGCCTTCAGCCCCATTTTTTTTCAGAGGAATGGACAGCTCTGTCTTGCAGCTACAACGGCTGCCCAGTTTTGTGCTGGAAACCTGTGGCACTTGTCAGCCCAGCAGGAATCTCCTGGTCTGTGGTCTGTAAAGACCATGGTAGAGGCACAGTATCTGGTCCAGAGAGCCAGAGTGGCCGGAAAAGTCCTCAATGGCCTCCGTTGGGTAGGAGGGGGTGTCCCCCAGCCTGTTGCACTTTCCGAGTGAGGCAGCACCCCACCCTGCCTTGGTTTGCCCTCCTTGGGCTACACTCACTGTCCAACCAGTTGCATTGAGATGAACCTGGTACCTCAGTTGGACATGCTGAGATCATTCAACTTTGGTTTCACTCTCACTGGCAATTGCACTACGGAGCTGTTCCTATTCAGCCATCTTGGCGGAAGTCCCCCACACCAGTTACATTCTAACTATTTGGCCTCCTCAACCCAGGAAGAGCACTGGCCTTAGTTTCAGTCTGTCCTCCCTAACTCGTATCCTGAAATTTGCCTCCAGGATGCAAGTTATGCCATCATAGGGATGACTTCACTACTCTTGTTTATCACAGTTCTTGTCTACCAAGTATCCAATGTCTAAAAACTGTTGTTTCATAGACTTTGCCTGATTTTCTAGTTGTTTAAAGCAAAAAGTATAAAAATATGGTCCCTGTCACTCAATTTTGATCAAAAGTAGAAATATGTCATCATTGACTTTTATATGTCAATCATTTTTAATTAGTGGATTAACTGTTTGATTCTTTTTACAAATCTTCCTGTTCTTCACAGTTTCCGGTTGTTCTTTTGCATTTTGAAACTTATTTAACAGATTATTTTCTATGTCTGAAAATGTCAATATTTGAAGTCTTCAAGGATTTGATGTTTCTCTGCTGACTTTCATTCCAAGTACATTTGTGTGTGTGTGTGTGTGTGTGTGTGTGTTTTACTACGAAGCACTCATTTTTATCTGAAACTTTGAGAATGAACATAAATTATTCTAATTGGAATCAGTTTTTGCTTCTGGAAGACAATGATGGAAACTACCAGTCCTCAGTCATTTAAATTCTCAAATTGAGATTTTTTGGGGGACCTCCCAGGTAGCAGGTTTCAGAGCAGTAAACAACGAAAAGGGCTACTGAGAATTTTCCAGGGAATATTCCCATCTCCTCAGTTCAATTTCAAGTTTTAAGTCTGACATTACCTTTGCAGTCCCCTGCAGGTGTGAAAGTGGGTGTCTTCTACTCCACCCTTCTACTTCTCCAACTGGTGTTGCCCATTAGGGTCCCAGTTTTATAAAGTGGTTGCCCTATTTTAATCTCCACCTTGCATGAATGCTGGGCATTGAATGCTACCCTGTAACACTTGAGACCTAAACAGGGACCTAAACAAATACCTCAAGTCCAAAGCCAGATAATGAGTTCTACTTCTCAGAGATCCTGCCTTTATTTTTACCTTATTATTCTTTAATATCTTATCTCATATTTATTTAGAGATTTTTAAAATATATTTATCCAGTACATCCAACTGTTTTCAGCAAGAGTCGGAGATGTGTGGTTCACCATATTGGCAGAAAGCAAAATATCACTGTGTTCTTAATTTTGACTCTAGCATGCTTGACAAATGTATTTTGATAAATTTTAACACCCTTTTCCTTTGTATCTGCTATCACAGCTTAAGGGGAAGAGGACTTTGCCTGTTATTTTCTTCTAGTATTTTATAGCTTTATTATTTATATTTAATTATCTAAAAGTTATTTTATGAAAGATTTTAATGGATGTTTATCAAAATAATTAACCATTTATCTCAGCACTGTATGCAGAACAATCTGTGTCTGGTTTCTCGTATTATCTTTATGTACTTGATTCTCATACAGATTATTATCTGTTCCTGTGCCATTATAGCATTATCTGTGCTATCCACATTGGTTCACCAAACCATCTTTGGATTCTTGCAGTAGTATGACACAATGCTGTTTTAGTTACTGCATATGTTTAGAATGCTTCTCTCTGAAATGGTAAGTTAACCTATTATTCCCTTCTGTTTCTTTCTTGTCATGACATTTCTATGTTCACATGCAGTTCTAGGATCTAGACAAGGAAGTCATTAAAATGTTCATTTGGGAAGAATTGATATTGGACTCAATCACAAAGTAACTTTATTTTGCTCTCATGTTAGTTCTTCAATGAGGGGTAATTTTTCAAGGTGCCATGAAGAGAAGTCAGCAGTCTTCTTAAGTAACAGAGTCCTGTGGTCCCTTTGTCACAAAAACAATCCCATAGCAGAGCTAAAATGTATTTTAATAGGTTATATCTCAGTCTGTATTCATATTAATGCCCGTCCTTATCACCCCTCACAAGGGTCTTCTCCAAGAAAGTAACCAGCAGAAGGGAAAACAGCACACTTTCTGCACCTTTCTTCATTCCTGTTGGCATCTCCCTCTGCATGTAGAAGCAGTGCTGGCCATTCCAGGGTTGGCTGGATGAAGTAGAAGGAGAATGAAGCAAAGAAGGAAAGTCCTTACCTACGTGGCACTGTCAGAAGCTGGACTCACATGCTGAGCTTGGCTGATGCTTCCACCTGGTGTTTTCTCTAATGGGACACTTTCATGGTCCTCTCAACTGTCACCAGGGATCTCTCACTTTCTTTCATCTGGTCATGTACTTGGCTTTACTAGGTGGCCACTTACTTGATCTACAGTCCTCAAAAATCCTGTGATAGCTTCAGCTTTTGTTCATTGAGTTCAATTTGTCTTCACAGTGAGTTCACTGGAACAAGTTCCTAGATAACCTCACATTGGGTTTCACACATGGCACACCTCCAGTCCAGAGAAATACCGTTTTTGCTCCAATACACTCTGGAAGTCCTGTTCATGCAAATCAGTCCCCACCATCCCCACCTCCACACCACCATCAGCTCGTCCATCCATACCTGCCTGCCTACTCATTTCCTACCCCTCATTCAAGGAGAAGTCTTGCACCAGCCCACTATTCTCCTTATTGAAAGTGACATATATGAAGTTTTCTACATGGTTCTGTTGACTTGAAGTGAAGGAAGAACAACACACACACACACACACACACACACACACACACACACACCCACATACACACACACCCCTCTTGCTTTATATAAGTAAAAGTTCACCTCGAAGTTCTTTTCAGAAGCACTTCCTTCAAAATCTCTCTCCTGAACTGGGAGCGGTGGCTCACACCTATAATCCCAGCACTTTGGAAGTCAAGGCAGGTGGATCACCTGACATTGGCAGTTCAAGACCAGCCTGGCCAACATGGTGAAAACTCATTTCTGCTAAAAACACAAAAATTAGCCAAGGGTGGTGGCAGATGCCTGTAATCCAACTACTCAAGAGGCTGAGGAAGGAGAATCACTTGAACCTTGGAGGTGGAGGTTGCAGGGAGCTGAGATCATGCCACAGCACTCCAGCCTGGGTGACAGAGCAAGACTCTGATTAAAAAAAAAAAAATTTTTTTTTTTTAATAGCTGGGCTTGGTGGCTCATGCCTGTAATCCCAGCACTTTGGGTGGCTGAGGCAGGTGGATCATAAGGTCAGGAGTTCAACATCAGCCTGGTTAAGATGATAAAACCCATCTCTACTAAAAACTACAAAAATTAGCTGGGCACAGTGGCAGGCACCTGTAATCTCAGCTACTCAGGAGACTGAGGCAGGAGAATCACTTGAACCTGGGCAGCAGAGGTCGCAGGGAGCTGAGATCATACCACTGCACTCCAGCCTGGGTGACACAGTGAAACTCTGTCTCAAAAAAACATATATATATATATATATATATAATCTCTTTCCTCATTGATATGCCTGATGTGAATGAGAGGTTTTACAGTCACCAGTTGTCAATTCACCACCCCAAAACTCGCTCATGGCAGTCCCTTTGGTGTGTTGCACCTATTACCTTTATGCCTCAGCCAGAAATAAGAAGGGTTCTCTGCAAAGCTTTGTTAGGCTAGGTCAGAAAGTTAGGTGAGGGATGAATACCACTTCAGTTCGTTTTTGTGCTGCTATAAGAAAATCCCTGAGACTGGCTCATTTGTAAAGAACAGAAACTTATTTCTCACAGTTCTGGGGTTTGGGAAGTCCTGGATCAAGGCACTGGCTGGGCTGATGAGGGCTGCTCTCTGCTTCCAAGATGGCATCTTGAATGCTGCATCCTCTGAGGAGGAGGAATGCTATGTCCTCACATGGCAGAAGGCAAAAGGGCAAGAGGGCAAAAGGGGCTCAACTCCCTCAGTCAAGTCTCCATATAAAGGCACCTCATCCATTCAAAAAGCAGCCCTCATGGCCTCGTCATCTGGAGTGTCCCACCTCTCAAAACTATAACACTGGCAACTCCTGAATGTTTGAGGGAACACGTGTGAACCCTAGCAGATATGTGGTCCCCTTGAGGGTTGATATGGTTTGGCTGTGTCCCCACCCAAATTTCATCTTGAATTGTAGCTCCTGTAATTCCCACATGTTGTGAGAGGGATTCAGTGGGAGATAACTGAATCATGGAGGCTGTTTCCTCCAGGCTGTTCTCGTGGTAGTGAGTAAGTCTCATGTGATCTGATGGTTTTATAAGGGGTTTCCGCTTTTGCTTGGTTCTCATTGTCTCTCTTGCCTGCTGCCATGTAAGAAGTGCCTTTCACCTTCCACCATGATTGTGAGGCGTCCCTAGATACATGGAACTGTGAGTCCATTAAACCTCTTTCTCTTTATAAATTACCCAGTGTTGGATATGACTTCATTAGTAGCATGAGAACAGACTAACACAAGGGTGATGCATTTGATGTGTAGACTGAGGCTCAGATCACCTGCCTGTTCTGAGAAACCCTAGGCTTCCAATACAATGGCCACAAAAATCCTCCCCAGAGGCCTTCCTCCCACAGTCCCTGCCCACAGCCCCTTCCCATCCCTCAACCTCCCCTTGAGGTTCCCCTACTAATTATGTTCATTTTGTATGCCACCCACCTAGGCTCCTATTCTCATACAACATTTCCCTCTTCCCCTCAACTTTATAAGGGTGTTGAGCAGCCCTGCCCCTGGAACCCCTGCATTCTTCATGAAAGAAGCCCATCAGCATTTTATGAGCTGCTCCTAAAGGGACATAATGCCCAGATTCATCAGCAATGACCTTCCTTTCAATGGAACTTTCCTCTTGTATGTTTTTTTTTAACTTTTTTCCATTCCATAATTTTTTTATACAGAATGGCTTTTAAAGATCCAGAAAGTTCTAATCCTATCTGCACATATCCCTGGCCATGAAGAAAATAAACTGATATCCTTTGCCACAAGACACATTTCCTATACCTTATCTTCAGACCAAAACTGATCACTGATAAAATACAGGTCTATCATGGGGTTAAGTAGTCTTTAGATTATTCTGTGAAATATAGAATACCAGCTGAGAGGATTTTGCTGATCCTTCTCAATCTAAGATCAATCATTCTGATCCCAAGTACTTTCGTTTTCCTTTTGGTCTTTAGCTGGGCAATGAGATACAAGGCGCATTGGCAAGGAGGTAAAAGAGGACAGGTGGACATTTAAAGAAGGGCCCATGAGTTCTCGTCTCTTTCAGAAGGTTTGTGTACTTGTTGATTCTGTATCGTGCTGTTCATCTCTCTCTACTCAAATCTGAAGAGTTGACTGAAATTCTAAAGCTATATCTGGTATTCAAACTTCCTCTCACTTCTCTGATCATTTCTAGAAACCCCTTGGAGATAGAATAAAGCAAGTCATGTCAACAGCAGAGCAGAGGAATCCTTTCTTGCTGTTCCAGCTGTCCTTATCTCAGGCCTCTTCCCTTCCCTAGACAGCTCCAAATGGAGATGAATTGGGATTTTTTAAAAGCAAGCAATGCAAAGCCCAAATTGGTGTTTTTCTGTCACCTAAGGAATGAGAGGCTGTGAGTGAGAATTGAAGACAACTAAACAAGTCTGCTTTTCTTAAGGCTGACCGGGAAGCGAGTTGTGAGGGATGGTTCTGGCAGGGAGGAGGGAGGGTCCAGGGCTGAGGCCCACTTCACCCTCCAGCTCCATCAACAGCCCCGGAAGAGAGTTGCCTCTGTGGACTACCAAAGACTCCTCCTGTCATCAAAACATCTACAAATACTTTATTTTTTTCCCTGAAGCAAACGCATTTTTTAAATAGCCTGGGTTTTCTTTGTACCCTGTGGTCAGAGACCTATGAGACTCCAGGCTGCTTTCCCCAGGTACACATGCTGGCTAACTCGAGAATCTGCCTAGAGGTTGAGGTCAATTCTGTCAGTCTAGTTGGTTTATCCGAAATCATGCATTTAACTTTTAAGTAAACAGAGCCTTTATTTATAAAGACTTCATTTAAAAGCCAACGACAGAATTATAGAAATAGAGCAGCCCTAGCTGTCCTAGTACACAGATCGCCATTCCTTAGAGTCACCAACATCATCAAATCCCTGGGAAGGCCACTCCATAAAGGGACCAGTTCACCACGGGGAAGTCATACTACCTCCTGGGAGCAAGCTGGGCAAGCACATTCCTGGGTGCCATCTTAACAACTGCAAAGTTATACAGAGATTAAGTCCCTCTCACCCTCTCCTGTTTCTAGCCTCTCCCTGGCAGAAACATTCACATAGATCATGAATCAAGAAAATGCTTTCATTAGGAACCCCAACCTTCTGTTTAAAATGGCAAAGTTATACTCTGCTGTTTTTCTACTAAATTACAAAACAGGTAAAGTTGGAAACACAGACACAAACTATGACTGACAATCTGTTGGTAAATTGAAGGCATTTAGAAATATCTTCCAACCTACAAAGTTAAATTCACGAAAAAGGAACAGAGCTGGCCAGGCACAGTGGCTCATGCCTGTAACCCCAGCACTTTGGGAGGCTAAGGTGGGCAGATCACCTGAGATCAAGAGTCCAGGACCAGCCTGGCCAACATGGTAAAACCCATCTCTACTCAAAAAATTTAAAAACTTAGGCCAGGAATGGTGGCTCACGCCTATAATCCTGGCACTTTGGGATCTGGAGGTGGGTGGATCACCTGAGGTCAGGATTTCAAGACCAGCCTGGCCAACATGGTGAAACCCTGTCTCTACAAAAAATACAAAAATTAACCAGGCATGGTAGTGGGTGCCTGTAATCCCAGCTACTTGGGAGGCTGAGGCAAGAAAATCGCTTGAAGCCAGAAGGTGGAGGTTGTAGTGAGCCAAGATCATGCCATTGCACTCCAACCTGGTGACACAACAAGACTCCATCTCAAAAAAAAAAAAGTACAAAAATTAGCTGGGTGTGGTGGTGGGCACCTGTAATCCTAGCTACTTGGGAGGCTGAGGCAGGAGAACTGCTTGAACCTGGGAGGTGGAAGCTGCAGAGAGCCGAGATTGTGCCACTGCACTCCAGCCTGGGCAACAGAGTGAGACTCCACCTCAAAAAAGAAAAAGGAAAAAAAACAGAGCTGCTGCATTTTTTTTTAACCATATAAAATAAAGTCACTTTGCTTTCTTTGAAGAAAGTAGGGATAGGGAGGAATAGGCTTTCTCCCTCTCCCTTTACAACCTTGCCTAATCAAGGTTGGGATTGGGTTGAGATCCATCCAAACACAGCACTGGGCACTGGACAGCTGCCTGCCTATTATGTAGCTGATGCCCTTCAAATGGCCACAATGGTACCAATCCATAACCCTGCTCATCTTGCTACCTTCATTTGAGGACTGAAGCTTCCAGTAAACAAGAGCCCAGGGTAAAGGGATGGCTGCAGGATGTGGCACAGCAATGCATTCCTGAGCAGTAACATTCCATGGGAGAGGCCAAACTACAGACAACTCAGGTAGCCATTGATGATCAAGATTGTAGTTTTTCATTCATCTAATCAGAGCAATAGAAATACAGGTCCAAGAGAACATCCTACAGCAGCATCACAGAACCTACTTACAAACTAGGAAGTGAGCTAGGGCTACCTGACAATGTAATTTCAGCCATCAAAACAACTAAGGAAAATCTAGTACCCTGTATGCTGGCAAAGGCTGAGCCGAACAATGTTTCTGGGGCTGTGGGGTTGTGGGAAGACATGCATGCACGCACACGCACACACACACACACACACACACACACACACACACACTCCTATGTAAACACATAAACACAGACTCATCTATACATATTTTGAGAGTTCAGTTCACAGTGGTTCTGAATCACTTCAGCTTGCTTTGGGCGCAGCTCATCTCTCTCATCCTTGTAGTGCTACATATCCATAAGTTTAACTGAATTTAAACAGCAGACTCAACATATACTATCAGAGCACAAGGATCCTTTGAATTCTAAAGTCAAAAAAGCAGAATTTGAGTTATTTCATGTTATGAACTGAACGTATCTCCCCCAAATGTATATGTTGGAGCCCTAACCCCAAAGTAATGGTATCAGGAGATGGCCTTTGGGAGGTGATTATGTCATGAGGGTGGAGCTCTCATGGATGAGATTACACCTTTATAAGAAGAGACATGAGAGATGAGCTCTCTCTCCACCATGTCATCTTGGACTTCACACCCTCCAGAATGGTAAGAAATCAATTCCTGTTGCATAAGCCACCCAGTCTATGATGTCTCTGTTAATAGCAGCCTGAGCTAAGACACTTTTACAATTACAGGTTTTAGTGTTCTATCTGGCCACTTTAAGTTGAAAATTTAAAAAGTGAACACATTAGCAGGCCGAGGTGGATGAATCACGAGGTCAAGAGATCGAGACCATCCTGGCCAACAGGGTGAAATCCCATCTCTACTAAAAAATACAAAAAATTAGCCAGGCGTGGTGGTGCATGCCTGTAGTCCCAGCTACTTGGGAGGCTGAGGCAGGAGAATTACTTGAAACTGGAAAACAGAAGTTGCAGTGAGCTGGGATCATACCACTGCACTCCAGTTTGGCGATAGAGAGACTATATATCCAAAAGAAAAAAAAGTGAACACAATGTTTCTTTAAGCTGCAGCTATGCTTTTTAAAAGAAAATATATATATTTAAGTTTATTCAATATTTTACTTAAGTTGATTATCTTTAAAATTGAAATGGATACACTTTAAATTGTCTTAAAACTAAAGAATAAATCAAGAAAATGATAACTGATTACATGATCACTAACAAAACTCTTGCCATGTAGAGAAGGGGTTATTAAAAGGATTCACTTCAAAGAGTCAATCACAAGGTGCATCCCTGCAATGGCTGTTCCCACTTCCTGGAACGTTCTTACCCAGACACCTCCACAACATGGCTTACACTTCTTCAGGCCTCTGCCCAATACCAGCTTATCTGAGAAGTATTCCTTGACTACCACCACCTCCATCTGTGTCTATCTTCCTAGCTGGATTCATTTTTCTTCATCTCACCAGTTTCCTGTCAAGCTGTGTATTGGCTGACTCATTACTTACTGTGTTTCTTCTTCACTAAAAGCTCCCTGCTCCCCGGGAACACAAAAATTTCACTTTTTGTTGTTCACATGGTGAATTTTTGAACCCAGAGCAGTACCTGGCCTGCCCCCAAGCAGACTCTGGCGGGAAAAAATGACTAGGTGATTTCTATATCAATTACTCCATGATTTACACTGATTTAGAATGCCACCTTTATTAGGAAAAAGCACTTCTCAATGTCCTCAAGGATGAAAGCTGACATTTGCAGTCTACAGAGTGCCCATATTGGTGCTGGGGGTGGGGAAGAGAAAAAGGGACGAATCTCAGCAAATGGAAGCCCATTCTTATCAGCTGGGGTGCAGCTGGAGCCGCAGCCTTCACTTCCCCAGCTCTGCTGGAGGTGAGAAGCTTCACAGATCTGCCTTTGCCGTTTTCTTCATATCTTTAAAGAGAATCAAGAGCACCATCTAGTAAGCATGTGCGGATTTCCGAGGAACCTCAGGGTTCCCGCTATAAAAAGCAGGAAATACAGAAAGGAAGCTTGCTAAGCAGCTAGACCCAAGACAGGACAGGAAACAATGGGGAACCTCTGGGGCAACAAGAACAAATCCCCTCTTAGCTGACCACCCCTCACTCCAGCCTCGCACCATGGTGGCAATTAATAGGGACATTCACCTTGCTTTGCTCTCAACTGTGATGCATCTGTATTAGTCACCACTCTAAACAGAAGCACTCACTAATTTCAAAGCATATAAGGCAAGAATGAACCTGTATCTAGGTTTTCACCTCTATTTGGCCACCAAGGTTCATGCTGTTCAGATGATTTCAGATTTATTTTAAATACAAGTTAAAGTTAACAGCACAAGCGTTTTCCCATTTCTTTTACTTATGGTTCCTTTACTCTGGGCTAGTTGCACTTATTCATCCAAAATATATTCTTCCTAATAATAGCAGAAATACTATAACACGTTTCAAAAAAAAAAAATCCTCTTGCAATTTTGATGGAAATTGTGTTAAATGCATCCATTCATCTGGGGAGAACTGACTGCTTTGCAACGTGAAGTCTTCCTTCCACAAGATGTGAGAGTCCCTGCATTACCACTCTCTATATGAACAGCATTCCCTGCTAAGTCCACAACTGCGCCACCAGCTGAGGCTGTTCGTGGGAAAAGAGAGCCGTGGAAATGGAAAAAGAGCTGACGCTTCATGTCTGGACCCGCCACCATCCCTGTGCCTGCTCCCCAAAAAGCCCAAGCAGTCTCCTGACTTCCCCATGCCCCTCACCTCTGCCTGACCCCTGAACTTCCATGTGATTGTGATTCCCAGTGCAAGTCAATACTGAGTAAATGTCTTCCTTCCTCATGACCTTAGGAGTCTGCCCCACAGGACCCTTGACCTGTCTTGATACAAACCCCCTTCTCCGTTCAGGGCCATTGGTTTCTCCTGCGCCTCCTATACCTTTCTTTCCCAACTGTCTTCCTTTGAGCCTCTCTTCACCTACACTGGGGCATTCATGAAGATTAACTCTTAGAATTTCAAAGTCTAAAGTTTTGAAAGGTCACCCAACTTGGGAAGGTGTTTTCCATAGGCTCCATGAAAGTGACCTTGAACTCAGCAGGAAAACAGCCTCAAACAGGCACAGAAAGCCTAAAGCCCATGGCATCTCAAGGTCAGATGCTTCTCCTTCTGACCTTCCCTCCCTGGCTGAGACAGAAATGTACTCTGCCCTCCTCATTCCCTTCAGAAGGGTCCCCATCTCTCTTTCTCACCTGAAGGCTGCCTGAGAGGTGCCACGTGAGAGTGCTTGCTTCAGCTCTTCAGTCTTTTAGGGCAAAGCACTGAAGCGGCATCTTTATCAAAACTCAACCTTGCTATATCCAGCTCTGGGCGACTTCTTCACCAACCAAGTGATGTCTCTTGCTCCCTCAGTATTCTCAAAATCACCAATACAGTAACACACAGAGAGCCCAATGCAGAAGCTGCAGACACAGACCAGATGGTCAGCTGGGTTTGCAGTGAGCTTGTGATGTAATCAGCACCATGGCACAGTCCATCAGGGTCACATCAAACAGAAGCAGAGTAGCCATGGCTGATGCTCTACTGTCCAGCCTAGGGGGACTGGTCTTCTCCCCAGAGGAGGGCATCTGCTGAACTCACTTTGTCACTTGTCTTGTTTCCTCACACATGTAGATGTTTTTGCAAACCTGCAGAGTCTTAATCCTACCCTACGTGTTCCTTTACAGCAGAAGGGTTGCTGGGCAACCCTTCCCTTAGATGTCCACCATCTTTAGAGCGTCCTTCAATTTATCAAACATGTGGATGAGCTAATGGATGGAAGTCCCATTCCTGAGCACCCAAGACGAACATGTCTTCCTCTCTCTTTTCCAGAACTTCATGGGGGATTGGTGGACATTAAGTAACATTAACTATGACCTTCTTCCAGAACAGGTTTTGGAAGGGGAAGGTGTCTTCTGAACATTTAAATATGCACCACCTACTCCACACTAAAATTTTCTCTGGCTTTTCAGCTTTACAAAAAGGTGTAATCTCCTTCTCATCTTCTAAGACTGAATTCAGACATCTATCATCCAAGGAATTACTTTTGTCTCCGTTCAATAACTTTGTCAGTTAACACTGCTACTCTCACTCCAGGGTGTTTCTGGACCAAACCAATGTACATACCACACAGATTGATTGACATCTCATGTTTCCCTAAAACGTATAAAACCAAACGGTACCCAGACCACCATGGGCACACGTCACCAGGACCTCCTAAGGCTGAATCACGGGCGCATTCTTAACCTTGGCAAAATAAACTTTCTAAATTGAGACCTGACTCATACTCTTGGCTTACAAGGGTCATTCCTTCTCAACATGACCTTTAGCTACTGTATGACAGTCATGTTATACACATGAATGAAATTTGCGGGACAGAAAAAAAAATGAGAGAAGAATATCAATTAATTCTTTTCTCATTTGGAAGTCTCATTAGGACTCAGGGCGAGGGCATTCATCTATGGTTAACAAAATTCTTTCATATCACTTCATTTCACCCTCATACCAGCTTTGCATGGTCATCTGGGTAAGATTTTCCTTACTTTGCAAATGTAGAACCTGAGACTCACAGAGCCTAAGATCACCTAACTGGGTAAGAAAACCATTTGCTGCCCAGAAATCTCCCCCTACCTCCCAAATACCTCAACTCCTGCCTTTGGGTAGCAACACCCAGCTTCATGTCACCATATCTGAGAAAATGTTCATGACCCAAAGTAGGAAACCCATGTCCTGTTATTCCTATTGGCTTTTTTTCCTTCCTAGCATTAATTGTAATTTGTAATCATTTTTAACTCTTTTTGTCTGTCTCCCCAGCAGAGTCAGCAGCTCCACCAGCACTCATGCCATCTCTATCTTGCTGGCCACCGAATTTCTGGCCCCTAGCACTGGCTCCAGAATATGGACGATGCTGAAATAAATATCCATGGCCTTCTGATTCCTAATTCTGTATCCTTTCCACTTTAATAAGCAGGCTTGGGAAACAAGTTCTCCAAACTGTCCTACTATGCAATCCTAAAACTGATCGTATCATTACCATTCAATCTTTAACCTGAAATATGCACTTCTTCAACAGACAGAGTCACATCAATCATAGACAGGGTTTATACCACCAGAGTTCAAGCATTTCACATAAATGGGCAATGCCTGGTGAAATCATGATATTGACTAGCATTTGGGATGTGTCTGGCTGCTCTAGTTATTAAATATATCCAACTAATGTATAAAACCCTCAGGACAACTCTGTGGGGGTAGGGATGACTCTATTATCCCCATTTTATAGATGGAGAAATTGAGGGCATGTGGTGCAACACTGTCTCCAGCCTTGGGATAACCACTCCAACACTGGTCCTTCAAGGTCACAGTATCTTCCTCTGGTGCCATGAATGTGACTGCTGTCTCCCGCTGAAACCTATTTCTTTTCTTATTTTTTTGGTTTTTGTGGGGTTTTTTTAGATGGAGTTTTACTCTCATTGCTCGGGCTGGAGTGCAATAGAGCGATCTAGGGTCACTGCAACTTCTATCTCCCGGGTTCAAGTGTTTCTCCTGCCTCAGCCTCCTAAGAAGTTGGGATTACAGGCATCTGCCACCATGCCCAGCTAGTTTCTGTACTTTTTTTGGTAGAGACAGGGTTGCCCCATGTTGGCCAGGCTGGTCTCAAACTCCTGACCTCAGGTGATCCCCCCCACCTTGGCATCCCAAAGTGCTGGGATTACAGGTGTGAGCCACTGCGCCAGGCCCTGAAAACCTATTTCTTTGTCCCAGCATATTTCTTGCCTCAGAGGGCTTGAAAAAACAACACCCCGGGGGGGAGGACTCAAGATGGCGCTGTGAGAACAACCCAGGATTGGAGCTCTTCTCGTTGAATCCGCAAACAGTGAGTCAGAGCGGCATTTCCAGACTGATCTTTGGTGCCCACAGAATGGGGAAACTCCCAAGTATAAAAAAGACACGGGACGCCAGGCAGTGGGTCTGCCTGGCGAAGCCGGCAGCCGGGGCGGCGGCGGCCGGCCCTACCCAGCAATCCCCACAGGGCGCGCTTGTCCGGGTGCCCTGTTGAACCGGCAACCTGAGACTTGAGAGGGCTGGACTTGAGACTGAACGAGACTTGGACACTAGGCCAGCCCAGGGGATTGCAGGGATTGGGATACCCAGTGGGACGAACAAAACCGCGATTTCAAACTATCCCGAGTAGACGGTCCGAGACGCTCTGTGGGGGAGGGGCGTCCACCACTACCGAGGCAACCCGCCCCAACTGAGATACACGCCCACTGCTGACGCAGCCAGCCGTTGCCGAGGCAACCCGTCCCTACTGAGATACACGCCCACTGCTGACGCAGCCTGTCGTTGCTGAGGCAACACGCTACAACGAAGAGACTCCGCCGCAGGGCGTGGCGGAGACCACAGCAGAGCCGGCAGGAACAGCGCGAATCACACAACAGCAGGGCGGAGCCTCGACAGCCAAACAGTGGCTAGTCTGCCTTCTAGCTGGGCAGGACACCTGATCGGACATCCAAAAATAAAGCCCAAACCCCTCAACACAGAGGATTTCAGAAAAAAAAAAAAAAAAAGGGTTTTTTAATGAGCTCTGTTGCAGCAGAATAAAACATAGCAGCCTAACAGCCCTGAATGAACAACAGAGTGCACAGCTCAGCAATTAAACTCCTATAGAGTACAAACTGTCTCCTCAAACAGCTCCCTGACCCCTCTATATCCGAAAGACTGACATTAGGCAGGCATCATCCTGGGACAAAGATAGCAGAAAAAGAAACTGGTAGCATCCCTCGCTGTGCCACAGCTACTAGAGGTGCAGCCCAGACAAGCAGGGTCTGGAGCGGACCTCAGCAGTCGTACAGCGAAGGGGCTAGACTGGTAGAAGGAAAACCAAGCAACAGAAATACTTCATCATCAACATTGGGTGTCCACTCAGAGACCCAAACGAAAAGTCAGCAACTACGCAGACGACCAGCGGACAAATCCACAAAGATGGGAAGAAACCAGCACAAAAAGGAGGAAAACACCCGAAACCAGAACACCTCGCCTCCTAGAAAGGACCAAAACTCCTCACCAGCAAGGGAGCAAAGCTGGACGGAGAATGACTGTGACGAAATGACGGAATTAGACTTCAGAAGATGGATAATGAGAAACTTTTGTGAGCTAAAAGAACATGTATTAAATCAATGCAAAGAAACTAAGAACCTTGAAAAAAGATTTGAAAAAAGATTCGAGGAAATGATAACAAGAATGGATACCTTAGAGAGGAATATGAATAAATTAAAGGAGCTGAAAAACACAATACGAGAACTTCGCGAAGCAAACACAAGTTTCAATAGCCGAATTGACCAAGCAGAAGAAAGAATATCTGAAGTCGAAGACCAACTCAATGAAATAAAACGAGAAACCAAGATCAGAGAAAAAAGCGCAAAAAGGAATGAACAAAGTCTCCAAGAAATGTGGGACTATGTGAAAAGACCTAACCTACGTTTGATAGGTGTACCAGAAGGGGACGAAGAGAATGAATCCAAGCTAGAAAATACTCTTCAGGACATCATCCAGGAAAAGTTCCCCCACCTAGCAAGACAAGCCAACACTCAATTGCAGGAAATACAGAGAACACCACAAAGATATTCTGCAAGAAGAGCAACCCCAAGGCACATAATCGTCAGATTCAACAGGGTTGAAATAAAGGAGAGAATACTAAGGGCAGCCAAGGAGAAAGGTCGGGTCACCCACAAAGGGAAGCCCATCAGACTCACAGCAGATCTCTCAGCAGAAACACTACAAGCCAGAAGAGAGTGGGGGCCAATATTCAACATCCTTAAAGAAAAGAACTTTCAACCCAGAATTTCATATCCAGCCAAACTGAGCTTCAGAAGTGAAGGAAGAATAAAATCCTTTGCGAACAAGCAAGTACTCAGAGATTTTGTCACCACCAGGCCTGCTTTACAAGAGCTCCTAAAAGAGGCACTACACATAGAAAGGATCAATCAGTACCAGCCATTCCAAAATCACACTGAAAGCTAAAGAGCTTCAACATAATGAAGAATCTACAACAACTAACAGGCAAAACAGCCACTTAGCATCAAAATGGCAGTATCAAATTCACACATAACAATATTAACCCTAAATGTAAATGGACTAAATGCACCAATCAAAAGACACAGACTGGCAAATTGGATAAAAATCCAAAACCCATCAGTGTGCTGTATCCAGGAAACCCATCTCACATGCAAGGATACACAAAGGCTCAAAATAAAGGGATGGAGGAAGATTTACCAAGCTAATGGAAAGCAAAAAAAAGCAGGAGTTGCAATTCTCATCTCTGATAAAATAGACTTTAAAGCAACAAAGATCAAAAGAGACAAAGAAGGCCATTATATAATGGTAAAAGGATCGATACAACAAGAAGAGCTAACGATCCTAAACATATATGGACCCAACACAGGAGAACCCAGATACATAAGGCAAGTTCTTAATGACTTACAAAAGGACTTAGACTCCCACACAATAATAGTGGGAGACTTTAACACTCCACTGTCAATACTAGACAGATCAACCAGACAGAAAATCAACAAGGATATCCAGGGCTTGAACTCAGACCTGGAGCAAGCAAACCTGGTGGACATTTACAGAACTCTCCACCCCAAATCCACAGAATACACATTCTTCTCAGCACCACATCACACCTACTCAAAAATTGACCACATAATTGGAAGTAAAGCACTGCTCAACAAATGCAAAACAACTGAAATCATAACAAACAGCCTCTCAGACCATAGTGCAATCAAGTTAGAACTCAGAATTCAGAAATCGACCCAGAACCGCACAGCTTCATGGAAACTGAACAACTGGCTCTTGAAATGTTGACTGGGTAAACAACGAAATGAAGGCAGAAATAAAGAAGTTCTTCGAAACCAATGAGAACGAAGACACAACGTGCCAGAACCTCTGGGACACATTTAAAGCAGTCTCCAGAGGAAAGTATATAGCAATAAGTGCCCATATGAGGAGAATGGAGAGATCATAAATTGACACCCTATCGTCAAAATTGAAAGAGCTAGAGGAGCAAGATCAAAAAAACTCAAAACCCAGAAGAAGACAAGAAATTACTAAGATCAGAGCTGAGCTGAAGGAGATTGAGACACGAAAAACCCTTCAAAAAATCAATAAATCCAAGAGCTGGTTTTTTGAAAAGATCAACAAAATAGACAGACCACTAGCCAGATTGATTAAAAATAAAAGAGAGAACAACCAAATAGATGCAATAAAAAATGATAAAGGGGAAATCACCACAGATTCCATAGAAATTCAAACCATCATCAGAGAATATTACAAACAACTCTATGCGCATAAACTAGTAAACCTGGAAGAAATGGATAAATTCCTGGACTCCTGTGTCCTCCCAAGCCTAAACCAGGAGGAAGCTGAAACTATGAATAGACCAATAACAAGGTCTGAAGTTGAGGCAGCAATTAAGAGCCTACCACACAAAAAAAGCCCAGGTCCAGACAGGTTCACAGCCGAATTCTACCAGACACACAAGGGGGAGCTGGTACCATTCCTTCTAAAACTATTTCAAACAATCCAAAAAGAGGGAATCCTACCCAAATCATTTTATGAGACCAACATCATCCTGATACCAAAACCCGGCAGAGACCCAACGAGAAAAGAAAACTTCAGGCCAATATCCATGATGAACATAGATGCAAAAATCTTCAATAAAATATTGGCAAGCCGATTGCAACAGCAAATCAAAAAACTTATTCATCATGATCAAGTAGGATTCATCCCGAGGATGCAAGGCTGGTTCAACATACGCAAGTCTATCAACGTAATTCACCACATAAACAGAACCAAAAACAAAAACCACATGATTATCTCAATTGACGCAGAGAAGGCATTTGACAAAATTCAACAGCCCTTTATGCTAAAAACCCTCAATAAACTCGGTATCGATGGAACGTATCTCAAAGTAATAAAAGCTATTTATGACAAACCAACAGCCAATATCATACTGAATGGGCAAAAACTGGAAGCATTCCCTTTGAAATCTGGCACTAGACAAGGATGCCCTCTCTCACCACTCCTATTCAATATAGTACTGGAAGTTCTAGCCAGAGCAATCAGGCAAGAAAAAGAAATAAAGGGTATTCAAATAGGAAAGGTGGAAGCCAAATTGTCTCTATTTGCAGACGACATGATAGTATACCTAGAAGACCCCATTGCCTCAGCCCAAAAACTCCTGAAACTGATAAACAACTTCAGCAAAGTCTCAGGATATAAAATCAATGTGCAAAAATCACAAGCATTCGTCTACACCAATAACAGACTTAAAGAAAGCCAAATCAAGAGCGAACTGCCATTCGCAATTGCTACAAAAAGAATAAAATACCTTGGAATACAACTCACAAGGAACGTAAGGGACCTCTTCAAGGAGAACTACAAACCACTGCTCAACGAAATCAGAGAGGACACAAACAGATGGAGAAACATTCCATGTTCATGGTTAGGAAGAATTAATATCGTGAAAATGGCTATACTGCCCAAAGTAATTTACAGAATCAACGCTATCCCCATCAAGCTACCATTGACTTTCTTCACACAACTGGAAAAAACCACCATGAACTTCATATGGAACCAAAAGAGAGCCCGCATAGCCAAGTCAATTCTAAGCAAAAAGAACACAGTGGGGGGCATCACACTACCGGATTTCAAACTATACTACAAGGCTACAGTAATCAAAACAGCATGGTACTGGTACCAAAACAGAGATACAGACCAATGGAACCAAACAGAGGCACCGGAGGCAACACAACATACATACAACTATACAATCTTTGATAAACCTGACAAAAACAAGCAATGGGGCAAGGATTCCATGTTTAACAAATGGTGTTGGGAAAACTGGCAAGCCATGTGCAGAAAGCAGAAACTGGACCCCTTCCTGACACCTTACACTAAAATTAACTCCAGATGGATGAAAGACTTAAACATAAGACCTGGCACCATAAAAACCCTAGAAGGAAATCTAGGCAAAACTATCCAGGACATAGGAGTAGGCAAGGACTTCATGAACAAAACACCAAAAGCATTGGCAACAAAAGCCAAAATAGACAAATGGGACCTAATGAAACTCCACAGCATCTGCACGGCAAAAGAAACAGTCACTAGAGTGGATCGGCAACCAACAGAATGGGAAAAAATTTTCGCAGTTTACCCATCTGACAAATAGCTGATATCCAGAATTTACAAAGAACTCAAGCAGATTTACAGGAAAAAAACAAACAAGCCCATTCAAAAGTGGGCAAAGGATATGAACAGATACTTTACGAAAGAAGACATATATGAGGCCAACAATCATATGAAAAAATGCTCATCGTCACTGGTCATCAGAGAGATGCAAATCAAAACCACATTGAGATACCATCTCACGCCAGTTAGAATGGCGATCATTAAAAAATCTGGAGACAACAGATGCTGGAGAGGATGTGGAGAAAAAGGAACACTTTTACACTGTTGGTGGGAGTGTAAATTAGTTCAACCATTGTGGAAGACAGTGTGGCGATTCCTCAAGGCCTTAGAAATAGAAATGCCATTTGACCCAGCAATCCCATTACTGGGTATATATCCAAAAGACTATAAATCGTTCTACTATAAGGACACATGTACACGAATGTTCATTGCAGCACTGTTTACAATAGCAAAGACCTGGAATCAACCCAAATGCCCATTGATAATAGACTGGATTGGAAAAATGTGGCACATATACACCATGGAATATTATGCAGCAATCAGAAATGATGAGTTCGTGTCGTTTGTAGGGACATGGATGAATCTGGAGAACATCATCCTCAGCAAACTGACACAAGAACAGAAAATGAAACACCGCATATTCTCACTCATAGGTGGGTGATGAAAAATGAGAACACATGGACACAGAAAGGGGAGTACTAAACACTGGGGTCTATTGGGGGGAAAAGGGGAGGGCCAGTGGGAGGGGGAGGTGGGGAGGGATAGCCTGGGGAGAAATGCCAAATGTGGGTGAAGGGGAGAAGAAAAGCAAAGCACACTGCCATGTGTGTACCTACGCAACTGTCTTGCATGCTCTGCTCATGTACCCCAAAACCTATAATCCAATAAAAAATTTAAAAAAAAAAAGAAAGAAAAAAGAAAAAACAACACCCCAATGGGGTTCTGAGAGTTGAGTGTCTCCTGCCCCCTAACTGCCACCCTCCACTAGACTGCCTCCTGCTGCAGCCATGGCCTTGAGCCTACACCCTTGCAGGGCTGACTACCTCTGTGTGGTGGGGCTTCGCTATGAGAGATTCCAGTTGAAGGCTGTCTGAGATGGATGACCAGGCACAAAATGGCAGCCAGAGCTCATGCTAGAGAGGAGCTGGCCAGCCCCCAGCTGCAGCACACTGGCATGAGGCATAGTGGAAGGGATCTGACAGACCGCCTCCATCTGCAGAGGTGATCTTCACTTGTGGTCCATGCTGACCCTTCCTAGCTTCTTTCAGCCTGTGTGTGTGGCCCCATGATCCCTTTTCTCTGGACCCCTTGTATGCTCAGAGAAGCTCTGAAAAGACTAGGATGAGCAAGCAGGCTTTGGAGACTCCCTTGGAGCCCTCCTACTTTGGGAATGGACATCCTGCAGCCCTGTCTAGTCACTGCCTTTCTGGGGTCTCCCTTATTCTAGCCTTACCTGCCCGCTGACTGCTCTCTTACCTTTAACAGAGACAAAGTCTTACTGATCCTTGCTTCTCTACGAAACATGACTATTCCAAGAAAGAAAGAGCTCCTGTCAATCTCAAGACCGAAGAGGACACCCATGTGGCACATCTTAGAAGGAAGTGGTCAGAGCTGGCCTTACAATCCCTCTCTGACCACGCACCTCCTTTCCCCCCTCTGCTGCCACTCCTGAATTTCATATACTTTCTTTTCCCTTTTCCTCCCTCAAATCAGCCTTCTTAATCACCGTAGCATGTCCAAAGAGCACCCCTTTCCTGTCCCCTGCTTTCCTTATTACCTAACTTTATAGAATCGCTGACCAACAGTTCACAGTCCTCTAGACAGAGAAAATGCTGCCACAGAGCCTTGAACTTCACAGGCTTCTCCATGCCTGCCCCTGACCCTCAGATGCTCCTCTCACTGCCCCCAAATCTGATGGACTTAGTGAGAGCCTTCATCAGCTGCCTTGCCCCCATGTCCTTCCCAGGGGACCCCAGTAGTGCCCCCATTCCTCTATACCTCCCATTCAGGAGGAAGAATACGTATTTGTGATTTAATCACCTTCCAAGGCCAAACTGTTATGGAGAGAAGCAAAGACACTCTTTCAAGGCTATAGTGACATCACACTTTCTCGGCATCCCTCCAGCACACCCAGCCGCTGCTCCTCAGCCTCGTTTGAGAGCTACTTCTTCATTCTCCAAGCCCTAAGTCACCCTCACTTGTCTAATCTTTCTCCTGGGAAAGTTCACTGGTGCCTGTGGAGTGATTATATAGAAGTAGATAATTTCATCAAATTCTATCTACAGGTCAGATTGCTCCCATACGCTCTGGACCTAAATATCACTGCCTCTATGTGGTAGGGCTTCACAAGGAGAGATTCCAGTTGAAGGTTGCCTGGGATGGCCAGAGCTAGTAATAGAGAAGGCCAGCCTGTCCCCAGCTGTGGCAGGCTGGCCCAGGGGGTGTTGGAGGGGATCTGACAGATTCCCCTGTCTGCTGAGATTGTCCTCGCTTGTGGTCCACACTGACCCTTCCCAGCTTCTCTTGGCCTGTGTCCCCACGGGCTGTTTTCTCTGGACCTCTTGGATGCTCAGAGCAGCTCTGAAAAGACCAGGATGAGCAGGCTTTGAAGACTCCCTTGGAGCCCTCCTGCATTGGGAATGGCCATCCTGAAGCCCTAACCAGTTACTACCTTTCTGGAGCTCCAGTTCCCCACTGTTATCCCTTATTCTAGCCTTACCCGCCCCTTACAAAGCCACCTCGACCTGCCCCAAACTCAACTTACAATTATCCCCTCCATGTTTGCCTTCACAGTGAGCAGATCCCTGACCTCACAGCCTGTCAATTTTCCTCAACTTGGGTTACATTTCAAATCCCCTCTCCCCTCCAGGGCTCTCCTTTTCCCAGTGAGCCTTCAGACAAATCTCCACTCCTGTCTTCTTCTAAGTTGTGCTCCACATGATGCAGGTCCTCACTTACAAAAAAAAAGAAAAAAAAATTCATCATGTATCTCCTCTGCTTGAGACCCTTCCTTCAAAGTCTTCCCCAGCCTTTTAGGATAAAAGCTAAAATTTTGAACCTGGTCTGCCAGTTCTCGTAGCATCTTGACCTCCCTTCCTGGCCTCAGCTTGCACCACTGTCTCACACACCTCACTCCAGCCAGATGCTCCACAAAACCCACACACTTTTTTTTTTTGAGATGGAGTTTTGCTCTCATTACCCAGGCTGGAGTGCAATGGTGCAATCTCGGCTCACCGCTATCTCCGCCTCCTGGGTTCAGGCAATTCTCCGCCCTCAGCCTCCCGAGTAGCTGGGATTACAGGTGCGTGCCACAACGCCCAGCTAATTTTTTTTGTATTTTTAGTAGAGACGGGGTTTCACCATGTTGACCAGGATGGTCTCGATCTCTTGACCTCGTGATCCACCCACCTCGGCCTCCCAAAGTGCCGGGATTGCAGGCTTGAGCCACCGCGCCTGGCCCACACTCTTCATATAGAAAGATCATCAGAGCAGGAGAGAGATCCAAGACGGCTGACTAATAGCAGCTCAAGATTGTAGCTCCCAGTGAAAGTGCAGAGAACGAGAGGACACCACACTTTCAGATGAATTTTTGTTGTTCACAGGCCAGGAGATTCCCAGTGGAGGAGCCCCACGGGTCTCCAGTGTGACTCTTGTGGCCGGCGTGGTGGTTCTTGGTGCAGAGTAAACAGGACTAGGTCCCCTTTTGGTCACCTATTCAGCTGATTGAAAAAGGGACTCAAGAAGGAAGCCAGACCAGAGATTCCTGGGCAGAAAAGCACCACGAATCTTAACGCAGCTGTTTTAGCCAGCGCAGTGGGTTGCTCAGATTCTGGCCCTGGGAATCAACAAGCTGGAAGTCCACTCAGAGACCCAATTTGAAAGTCGTTAATTACAGAGATGACAGGTGGATAAATTTACAATGATGGGAAGAAACCAGTGTAAAAAGGCTGAGAATACCCAAAATCAGAATGCCTCTCCCTCTACAGGGGATCACAGTCCCTCATCAACAAGGGAACAAGGCCTGATGGAGAACCAGTGCGTTCCAATAACAGAATTAGGCTTCAGAAGGCGGATAATAAGAAACTTCTGTGAGTTAAGAGAACATGTTCTAGCCCAATGTAAAGAAACTAAGGGGAGGCCGAGGTGGGTGGATCACGAGGTCAAGAGATCAAGACCATCCTGGTCAACATGGTGAAACCCCATCTTTACTAAAAATAAAAAAAATTAGCTGGGCACGGTGGTGCATGCCTGTAATCCCAGCTACCAGGAGGCTGAGGCAGGAGAATTGCCTGAACCCAGGAGGCAGAGGTTGCAGTGAGCCGAGATCACGCCATCGCACTCAAGCCTGGGTAACAAGAGTGAAACTCCGTCTCAAAAAAAAAAAAAAAGAAACTAAACTAATAACCTTGAAAAAAGGTTTGAGGAAATCCTAACAAGAATAGACAATTTAGAGAGGAATATAAGTGGATTAATGGAACTGAAGAATACAATACGAGAACTCCGTGAAGTATGCACAGGTTTTAACAGTTGAAGTGATCAAGCAGAAGAAAGGATATCAGAGGTCGAGGACCAACTTAATGAAATGAAATAAGAAGACAAGATTAGAGAAGAATGAGTAAAAAGGAATGAGCAAAGTCTTCAAGAAATATGGGACTATGTGAAAAGACCTAATTTACATTTGATAGGTGTACCTGAATGTCATGAAGACAATGAATCCAAGCTGGAAAATATTCTTCAGGATATTATTCAGGAAAACTTTCCTAACCTAGTAACACAGGACAATACTGAACTCCAGGCAATACAGAGAACACCACAAAGATATTCCTTAAGTAGAGCAACCCCAAGACACATAATCGTTAGATTCACCAGGGTTGAAATAAAGGAGAAAATTCTAAGGGCAGCTAGAGAAAAAAGGTCAGGTTACCCATAAAGGGAAGCCTATCAGACTCACAGCAGATCTCTCAGCAGAAACCCTACAAACTAGAGGAGTGTGGGGGTCAATATTCAATATCCTCAAAGAAAAGAATTTTCAATCCAGAATCTCATATCCAGCCAAACTAAGCTTCATAAATGAAGGAAAAATAAAATTTTTTGCAAACAAGCAAGTACTCAGAGATTTCATCACCACCAGGCCTGCTTTACAAGAGCTTCTGAAAGAAGCATTATACACAGAAAGTAACAACCAGTATCAGTCATCCCAAAAACTTACCAAAAGGTAAAGAGTATCTCCATAATGAAGAATCTATATCAAGTAATGGGCAAAATAGCCAGCAAGCATTAAATGACAATACTAAACTCACAAATATAATATTAATCCTAAATTTAAATGGATTAAATGCCCCAATCAAAGAGACAGACAGGCAAATTGAATAAGAAGTCAAAACCCATCTGGATACACTGTATCCAGATCCATCTCATAAGCAAGGACACACAAAGACTCTAAACAAAGGGTTGGTGGAAGACTTATCAATCAAATGGAGAGAAAACAAAAAACAGGAGTTGTAACTTTCGTCTTTGACAAAATAGACTTTAATAGTAACAAAGACTAAAAAAAACAAAGAAGGACATTACATAATGGTAAGAGGATCAATGCAACAACAGGAGTCAATAATCATAAATACATATGCACCCAATATAGGAACACCCAAATACATAAGACAAGTTCTTAATGACTTATGAAGAGACTTGGACTCCCACACAGTAATAGCAGGAGACTCTGACACCACATTGGTAATATTCGACGGATCAAGATAGAAAATTAACAGGAACATCTATGATTTGAACTCAGACCTGGAGCAAGTAAACTCAGCGAATATTTATAGAATTCTTCACCCCAGGTCCACAGAACATACATTTTTCTCAGTATCACATTACACCTACTTTGAAAGTGACCACATAATTGGAAGTAAATCACTCTTCAGCATTTGCATAGCATTTCACAGACTTAAATGAAATATTGGTTGGCTGTTTGTTATTTTCTTTCCTTAATTTCTTCCTGTCTTTTCTGTTAAGCACAATTATCGGCATAAAAGAGGTTTTTAATACCTATTTTTAGATTGCATTCCAGCCTGGGCAATAGAGCAAGACTCCTGTTCTCTCTCCTCCTTTCTCTTTCTTTCAAAAACAAAAAATAAAGAAAAGAAACACCATCTTTAAAAAAAAAAGAAAAAGAAAAAAACAAAGTTCATCGGAGCAGAAGCCCTCTAAGAGTGAATGTCCATTTCTGCTTGCCTGACACTTTTTGTAACCCCAGTACATACCTAATGCCTGGCATATAGGTCTTCTATAACTGTTAAATGAATGAATGGGTGACTGAATAAATAAATGAATGAGGAACGTATAAAGTATTCCTTGTTCCAGGAATACCAAAAGTGACCAGGGTAAGCTGCAGATCCCAAGACCAGCTCTGATTAGATGGGCCTCTCACTCCCAGGTAGTAAGACACAATCAAATCAGAGAGGAAGCCTTAATTTTCCCAGTAGACACTGAAGCCCAGAAGGAAAACAGGTGAAACATGAGGCATTGTTGGGAGGCATGAGTTTATATTTCTTCGAGTGACACACATCTGCAACCCCTAGAGAAGCTACCATAAGCAATGCTTTTGTACTGGCTCTTTGAGCCACTAGAATGGCCTTTCCTCCTCCTCTACAGCCTGGCCCCAGCCTAAGAATGGAAGAACACAAGCATTTGCAGCTTTGGAGTGTGAGCCTCTTTGGGGTACTTGCAATGTTAGGGGTTGCAGGGGACAGCTGCCGGTTGGGGTCAGGAGTGTCCTAGGGAGTTGGGACAAGTGAGGTAGCAGGAAGGCCTTTGCTCCCCATCTTTCCTCCTAGGCCTGCCAATGTATCCACAGAAGTTTCTTCTCAAGCAAAGCATCTGAGTGTGGTGAAATTGAAGCTGCAGCAGAAGGGTCACACAAGTGACTGCAATGGCCTTGGAAACTTGGTTAAGAATTAGGTGGGAAAATCAAGCCACCATGCACTGCTGTGTGGTTACTGGGTGCTGAAGGCTGAGCCCACTCAAAAGTAGAGGCTGGACTCAGTCCTCAGGGCCTTGTAGTCCACCCAGACACAGAACCAAGGCACCAACCCCTAAGAATTCTGAAGGTGGAACATTCTGATGGCAGTTGAAGGCAACGGTTGAGGAAAGGTTCAGGGCAGGGACAGATTCACAGTCCAGAGAAGGGCACAGATACTGGAAGGAGGGGCTTGGAGAGGGAGACAGGACTGGACAAGGCTGCTGGGGAAAGAAGAGAGCAGGGATATGGGGTACAGGGGCCTGCTAAGGATACCAAAGAAAAGACAAAGGCTCAGGGCACCCAAGGGGCTAAAAATCCAAAGGGTCCAAGGAACCAGAAGACAAACTAATTACTGTGGGTCTTCTGTGGGGCATCCAACCTGGAGAAGAACAGCCCAGCCACTTCCCCAGCCATCAAGTGAACAGGTTCTTGGCTCAAGGGGCAGGAATCATGGTTGTCTCTGTCTCCAGAATGAGCTGATGCTTTGCAAAGAGTGTTCACTGGGTATTAGCACAACAAAAAGTCTGGGTGCTAGCTGCACCATAAGCATAAACTAGAAGAAGTTTCAAAAACTAAACGCATTCATTCATTCATTTATTCAACAAATCCTTATTGAGCACCTGTGAGCTGGATGTGAGGAACATAATAGCAAGAAGGACAGCTCATGCCTGAAGAGCACTGCAGATAACCCTGGAATGCTCACCTGTGACAGGTGTTAACAAGAGAGAGTGCATGACCAGTGAGAGCCTAAAGCCCTGATCTAGTTTAGGGCTTTTCTATGAGCTGAAATCTGAAAGACAAACAAGAGTTATTACCTAGCTGAAAATGGCGAGGAGGAGGAGGAGGAGGAAGGGCACTTAGGTAAAAGGAACAGACTGAGCAATACCTCAGTGCTGTGAAGGAGTATGACATATTTGAGATGTCAGCAGCCAACAGGCCAACGGGCAGGCATAAGCCAAACCACGCATGCTCTTGGAGGTCATGTCCAGTGTTTATTTTTGAAGTTGATGTTGAATTCTGTTCTTGATGCTGAAGGCAAGAACAGAAAGGCCAATGGAAAGGCCAAAGTAGAGGCCAAATACAAAAGAAAAGGGCGAGCATATGTGAATTCATAGGCAAGAGCATGCACTTAGGGGGTCGTGTGCCATAATGCGGCATGGTTGAAGAATGTGCACTCTCCCTCTGAATTAATTATAGAGAAGAAAGTATCAGGCATCTCAGATCAGAAACTTACCTCCAACCCTGTTATCTGCCAGAGCATCTCAGGAAAGCCTGGCTCAAACTTCAGCTGTGACAAGCTCTCCAGTGCTTCCTCTGCCCCTGGCCCCACACAACCCAATGTGAGGCACATCACTGTACCTCTCCGACCTTCGGACAGCCTCACCCAAATCCAGCCAATTGCACTTCTTTCCCTCTTTTAACGCTCAACCCTCTCCCTCCAGGCTGTACCCACTAGAAGCAACAGTATCCCATGGAAATGAAGATTCCATGTATCATGCATCAAGCTTCCAGCTCATAGATCCTCAACCCAGGTGCTTCTTGTGGGGTCCCCCTAAGAGAGTTCATGGTGATCTCTCTGTGCCAGGAAATTTGAGGGAGAGAGCTTTAGAGCCTGAAACAACTTAACTGTTGGGTGTTCCATGAGGAGAGAGAGGCACTCTGAGCCTTCATCCCAATTCCTTCCCAAGCTTAGACTGGTCCCACTCTGTGTTACTCCAAAATGTGCTGAACTCAGCTGTGATGTGATGATGTCCTACTGCCTTCCTTTAAAATCTAAACTGAGCTGAGAGGCCCCTCTCCACCCACAACCATGCCCTGAGAAGACTTCCAGGAGTCTGGCTGTTGTGCTGTGTAGGGAAGTTTTGCTCCCAGCAGAGCTTCAGAGAGGATGGGCTGGGTTTGCAGAGGGCTGAGCCCACATCCCTCTTTATAACTTTCTTCTCTGAATCTCATTTCCACCCATCTCTTCTCTCTTCTTGTCTTTTAAAAGACTGAATGGTGGCTGAACCCAGGGTCCATGTGGCAGCTCTGCTGAGAAAAAAAACAGGCAGGGAGAAGGCTGTATGTGGGAAAGAAACAGAGGTTGGACCTGCTCCTGGTGGCGCTGGCACTGTCCCTGTCCCCAAATCAAAGGCTGGTTAGCACAGTAGCCTGCACAGACCTGGGCACCAGCCTTTGCCCACCTTCCCTTTGCCAGGCAGAGGACCCCATGAGGCCCACTAGCCCAAAAGACCCTCAGTGTTGGCAGGACAGCATTCCCAGGGGCATCACAGCAGCACTCCCTGCCCAGAGCCAACCATGCCTTTTTAAAAGTCTATTCTCAACTTTCTTCTTGCTTCCCAGTCTTCTTTCAAAACCTGTGTGCGTGCGCATGTGCGCACGTGCGTGTGTGTGCACAACCCAGGGAACAACAAGCATTTTAGTTATGAAATGGATTATTGAAAGAAACCCCCTAAACACTCTAGGGAAACCCTTTGAAACTTCTCACATACTATCAACCACAAACAACCAAACACCCTGCCCAGTTTTTAGAATACAAATGGCCTTCAGATAAGTCAAACTTGTCAGACAAGTAGGGAAACTCTGGAATAGTAAAGAGCAAGGGCACTTACTTACCACTACTGCCTGTTAAAGCCTTCCCTGGGCTTAGTTTAGCAAATCAAGCACTCGTGTTCTAAGCATATGCTATAGACTAGGTAGCATTTTAAATTTTGAAAAGTACAAGAACCTTATCCTGGGTGTATGTATATGTATGTGTGTACAAACAATACAATTGTAAAACTGAACACATAAATTTGTCTCCCTTCCAGAAAGGTTCTGGCAGAGGGATGGTATATTAGTTTGTACTCACACTGCTATGAAGAAACGCCGAGACTAGGTAATTTATAAAGAAAAGATGTTTAATTGACTCGCAGTTCTGCAAGGCTAGGGAGGCCTCAGGAAACTTACAATCATGGCAGCAGGCACTTCTTCACAGGGCAGCTAGAGAGAGAACGAGTGCCAGCTGGGGAAATGCCAGATGCTTATAAAACCACCAGATCTCATGAGAACTCACTATCCAAAAGGACAGTATGGGGGAAACAGCCCCCTTATTTCAATTACCTCCTACTAGGTCCCTCCAATTACACACGAGGGTTATGGAGATTGCAACTGAAGATGAGATGTGGGTGGGGACTCAGCCAAACCATGAGATTTTGTGTGAAGAGTGCTTGTGGTTCATCAGTGGTCCCCTTCTGCCTTAAGGGTGATAGGAATCAAAAAGAACTTCTTCACCCTTAGCTTTGATATTGTAGGTACAGAAACAAGGGCTCGTTCATCCTTCCCAGAGACGATGTTTTGGAATGACCTGCTCTAATGCCAACATGACCACCCCTCCCCAGAGGCCTCTTCCATGAAGTCCCCATCTCTCTTGCAGGAAGTCAGCCCCACTCTGCTGGCTAGTCCTGGCACTCCACTGTCTTTCTTGGCCCATTATAGCTCCCTGACCACCCAACTCTGAAAGAATCTCCAGATCCAGGGCATCCCTATGACTAAGTCATGGATGATGTCTCTATTTGACAATTACAGTCGGGGCAGGAATGGTATGGGGAAGTAGAGGCAGAATGAAATGGCCCAGAAGTGACCCTTTTTGGATGAGTCCAAACCTTCTAGGCTAATGTACCCAACCCTTACTCCACCATTCATGACCTGCTCTTTCCGGAGCGAAGTATCATGGGGTGGGAGGGCCCTCTGAATCTTTTCCTATGAACTCAGCTTTGATGATGTGTCAGTCCTTCTGTCAAGCCTGAGCCTCCGTGGTATGAGGCTGGGTGTCTCACCCGTAACATCTCAGCATGCATTACCCCACAGTGAGAGCCTTCCTTCTGCCCCCAGGAGGGAGAGCTTCACAGGAGTGCTTCCAAGCAAATTTCCAGAAGGCCTCAAAGTAAGCAGCAGAAGCCACTGCTGCTGTGAGCAGTGAATCAGTGCTCAGCTTGAGGTCTCCTGGCCTGCCCCAGGGAGGAGCATGGCTCACAGCCTTTGCACTCTGGGTTCTTTCCAGTGTGGGTCCCATGGGGCACTTCCAGGAAGGAGTCCCAACTGCTTTCTACAGAGAGCTCTGCTACAGGTCTCTAAGGACTGGTTTTTTGTGCAGATGAGCTAAAGGAAGGAATCTACTTGTGCCCTAAGGACCTGATGACACAGGCACAAAGATCCCATTTCTCTTTCCGTTCTCTGACGCAAGGAAGGCAATGAAGCCATAAGTCTACCAGAAAGAAGGAACTCTCCAGCTGGGGCCTTTCTCTGCATGACATATGGGTCTTAGGGTACAAAATACTCCGGGTTGTGTTCAAAGTTTTATTTTTTGCCAGAGTATCTGAGGGGAAAAAAAGCATATATGAAAATCACAGAAACTCTTTTCCTCGAAGGTAAATTAGAGGATTTGAGGGGGCAGTGCTTGATGATCTCTCGGTTCCCCTCTATTCCAACACTAAGACCAGGTGATTGCTTCCCCATGGGAGCTCAGCCTGGCCTCCATCCATGGGAGTTTCTTCTACCACGGAGGCTCGTCAGTGGCATGCCTGATGGCCAGGGCTGAATGCTGTTCCTCACATCAGAACGTCATAGTTTAAAATGTCTATGCTCTGAAGCAAGAAATCAGAGTTTCAGACTTAAAACTTGCAGAATTTACAATGCAGCTTCATTCCACCAACACTTATTGGGTACTCATTATGGGCCAGGTACAGGGGTGAGAGTTGGGTCTGAGAGCAGTCCCGGCCCACAAGGAGTTCACAGTCTCATTGTGAAGAGGCAGGCACAGAAAATCTATCCATGTGGCAGGGGCCGAGCCAAGCCAGGTGGCAACACTCTCCCTGGTAGGATTGGCAGGTAGTTTAAAGAAACCAGCATCCAGAAGGGAAGGGAGTAAGGTTTTAGGAATTATGATTCCTTTCATAAAGTTCTTTGCTATTTGTTATGAGCTGCACAAATGTGTGTACTGAAGTCTTAAGGTTTTGGCTGATAAGAATATTTTCAATAGAGAGATAGGGAATTTCTACTTAATCAGCACCATGTATGTTACTCAGGTGATGCCTACCCCAAAACCCCCAACTTCACCACTATACAATCTATGAGTAGAACGAAATTACACTTATATCCCATGTATGTACATGGATTTCTAAAAAGAGAGGAAATTTAAGATTTAACAGTGAAAAATATTTGAAAAGGTTGTCTTTGGTTTCCTTTTTCCTTTCCAAGAACCTAAAACAAATAGCATACAACCAGCAATGATCTTTTTTGCACAAAGGACTGGAGCAAAACGAAATTTGAGATGCACAGTCTTCGTTGTAACGAGGTCACTGAAGCACCGTCAACTACTGAATCCTGCTGGAAGGGGGACAAGCATGTTTATGCAGAAATTTACAAGAATTTTATTTCTAGCTCTGAAAAGAGGGCTTAAAGAGTAAATTCAAATAGGAAGAACCGGGCGCCTCAGTCGGAAAGCCAGGAATCCTCCACCATCTGCATTGATCTCGCTGGGAGCTGCAGACCGGAGCTGTTCCCAAATGCAACTAGGGAAAAGTTGGCCTCTTTTAAAAAGGCACAGGCTTTAACAGCTTCTCTTGGATTAAAATTTGAGGATACCAAATCCAGTTCTTCTGAGGTATGAGTGAGGGTTTCTGCCCAGGGTTCAAGGGTGTGCGTCAGGGCTGGCATCACAGATCCCTGAAGGTTATATTTTTTGGTCGTTTTCTTTCATTGTTTTTCATTTGTATTTTTCTTGATTAGGCTCATGTAATAATGATGTGAGTCCAGCCTGACTATTTCAGAATCCTAATGCTAGAACTAGGAAGTTCAAAGACCCAATCCCCTTCAATGCCTTCTTCAGACTTGCAGTCCCCAGCTCTTCCACTCTCAGCTCAGGATTCCTCTTAATGTATTCCTCATATGTCACAGAGAAGCTTCAGGCTTCTGCCTCCTCACCAGGACAGACACTTGTTTCCCAGTCTGACTCCACAAGTCTCTGCTGGGGCTGGCCTAGAAGTCCTTTGCAAGAGCCCTAGGCCCTCCAAACCATTCCTCTGCCTTCCTCCTCACTCCAATTCCTTGATGCCTAGAGGCCTCCAGAAACAGCTCTCTCCTCCCTTCCCCTTCCACAGCCTGCATGCCGAGGCCAGTCTCCCCTTCTCTCCCCACATGCACCATCAGTCACATAGCTGTCACCTAAGAGGCCTTTGCAGTCACCCCTGAGCATGGAGCAAAGCTTCACAAGCTGCTCTATGAGCAATGTAGGGTACCTGCTTTTGGAAGCCATCTCTCTCTCCCAGATTCATTCCCCAATGATCAGAAGCAGCCCCCGCAGGAGCCTCTTGATCCCAGCTCCTGGATCTACAACTTGTCCCTGTTCTTGCCACCCTCCCTGCCGAGCCAAACCAGGCCTCCCCCTGCTCAGCAGCACAAACTCTGGGAAAGCATCACTGGCCATTCCAAAGGAAGAGCCTCTGGTGGCCCCTGCTGACTGCAGACTTACACATATGCCTCATCTTTCTAGAAGGGAGGAGAAACAGGAAGAAGACCCCATCAGAGACAGCACTGCCTCTTATTCACAGCTGGCAATGGTCACATAAAGGATCTGCTGGCTGATAATGTTTCTCAAATGAAACTGGGTGCCAGTAGGCAAAGAAGGTCCCTGCAGGGAGGTCCCTGCCAGAACTATGAATGCCTTAGGATCTGGGATGGGCAATCCCACTTGCATACTGAGGGGATTCCTTTTATTAGGATAAAACGCCAAGCAAGGGAAACTTGATGACTTGCGGAAGCTCAGTGCAGTTATATAAAAAGAAAACAGAAAACCAGCCAGGCTAGCATTCTCAAAAGAAGGCTTTCTTTTCTGCAGAAAGTAGACTGTCACAGAACAGAGAACAGAAACTGCAAAGGCAGTCACGGACTCTCCCTCTCTCCTTCGCCTCTCTGGACTTGAAGATCCCTCTCAGGTCCTCTTTGTTCAGAGCTTCACTTCCTTCTTCTCAGAGGATCTGTATGTTTTCAAGGCTCTTGTTTCCACCTTTGCAGGCTGGGGCGGGGCAGGGTGGAGGAGTCACAGAGCTACCTCTGCCCTAGCAGATGACAGCGCACAGCAGTGTAACCACAGTCTCTGAAACTCTTCAGTGAGGAACTGCACAGGTGTGGGTATCCAATAGATTCCTAACCCCCACCCAGGATCACATGTCCAACCCGTGTCCAATCAAGGAGAACCAGATAGCAGGATCCCTTGGCAGGGACACGACCTACATGGTGTAATCCAGGAAGAGCCGCTCTGAGATGTGGAGCTCACCTGGGATTGTGATACGGGAGGCGTACAGGAAGCTAAGGCTGGGGTCCCTGGTGAGGGCTCCACCCTCAGGCCTGTGCCCAGGTACCTAAGTGAGGACAGGCATTACTGTTTTCATGCCCACATGTTGCATTCTCCAAGGCCACTCTGGCCCACCACACGCCCCCAACCTTGAGACCCTAGTGGGCCCAGACACAGGTAGCTGGATGTTGTGAGGAGCAGAGGAATGGAAGAGCACAGAGACAGTCACCAGCAGACACTGGCGGGAAATGGACGGCAGGATGACATGAAATTCAGCTGGGGGTGGATGGAGGAGAGCCTAGCTGCTTGGTGGCCAGGAGACGACCTTCCCACTCCATCCCACTTCTGGCCTTCCTAAGATACTTCCACTCAATAAAACCTTGTACCCAGCTGAACATGTTGGCTCATGCCTGTAATCCCAACACTTTGGGAGGCCAAGGTGGGCGGATCACCTGAAGTCAGGAGCTCAAGACCAGCCTGGCCAACATGGTGAAACCCTGTCTCTGCTAAAAACACAAAAAATTAGCTGGGTGTGGTGGCACACACCTGTAATCCCAGCTACTCAGGAGGCTGAGGCAGGAGAATCGCTTGAACCTGGGAGGTGGAGGCTGCAGCGAGCCAAGTTTGCACCACTGCACTCCAGTCAGGGCAACAGAGCAAAACTCCATCTCAAAATAAACAAACAACAACAACAAAAACCTTGCACCCATCATCCAAGCTCACATGTAATCTAATTTTTCTGGCACATCAAGGCAAGAACCTGGGATACAGAAAGGCTTCTGTCTTTGCAGTAAGGCAGAGGGTCTAACTGAGTTGATTAACACAAGCCACCTGTGGATGGCAAAACTGAAAGAGCACCCTATAATGCACTCCCACTACGCTTTCAGAGCTGTCAACACTCAACCCCAGATGCTACTATGAAGTCAGAGCCCAAAATACTCCCCACAACTTGCCCCGAAGGCTACCCCAAGGGGTTTGAGCAGGGGAGCATGGAAGAAGTGAGCCACACCAGTCACACGTCCTGCAAGGGGATAAGGGGACCTTTTCAGTTAGTAGGGTAGAG
The DNA here is from genome assembly GCF_049354715.1 of Callithrix jacchus. Classification (NCBI taxonomy): domain Eukaryota; kingdom Metazoa; phylum Chordata; class Mammalia; order Primates; family Cebidae; genus Callithrix; species Callithrix jacchus. The sequence continues at coordinate 22,430,633 of NC_133507.1, read as the reverse complement.
CTGAAAGCCTTGTGTAAATTGCCAAGTGCTGTGTCACCAAGGAACCAAAGCCACCCTCAGCATATGGTAGCATGCACAAGTGTGGCAGAAGTCACAGGCACAGAAAGGAGAAGCCACTGTGGGTGACCTGCTGCTGAGAAACCATGAGGTGTGAAGTCTGGAAAAAGGCCACAGAGACACAGCTCAAGGAAAACCTTGGCGGTCTTGGATTATTACAGCTTCTTGCAATAGGCACAAAGGGGAAAGAGCAACAGAGGAGCCAGCCACTTTGTCACTTGAAGCCACTTAAAGACAGAAGGGAAAGCGTAACTGGGAGGATGAGTGGGAATTTTCTTGAGAGAAAGAGAATTGGAATGAAAATGGAAGCACAGGAGGCCAGGTCCTTGCAGCACTACCTTTGTCCAGGGGGGCCTGGAACACAGCGCAGGAGCCGGGAGGAATGGGGTGAGGTCTGAGCCTCACCTCTGCAACTCGCCAAATTCATGGCTCCACTCTATGCCTCAGTTTCCTCTTCTGTAAAGCAAAAGCAGCCCATATTTTACAGGAATGATATGAGGATTATATATGTCCCTGGCTCGGCCCTCACTGAGTTCATAGCAAGGGTTCACTGTATGGGGCCCAAAGAGACAGAAATGCAGCAGTCTCCCGCATGAGAAGTGATTCCCTCTTCCAGGCACACATCACCCATGCTGATTTTCTCTCAGACCTTATAACACTCTGCCTCAGGTTTTAGTTTCTTTCGTTTCTTTAGCTGGCCATCTGGCTGGACTGGACAGGAGGGTCCTATCCTATTGGCTACCCCAGCCCCCCAGTTGTGCGGTGCCAAGCACACAGACAATGGAGAGTCACTTGCCCAGCCATGTCAAGCTGATCTAGATGGGGGACTGAGAGGGATGTCTTCTGAATCTCAGCATTATCTGATCACTGCATGCTGCTCCGAGCAAGGGATACTAGGTCAATGGACCTCAGGGTCCTCATCTATAAAATGAGAGGCTTGGTCTTCATGTACTTTTCTCGGGGGTGGAGGCAAGGGGGGGAGCTGGATTTCTTCAAGGAAAAGAAGATTCATTTTCTTCTAGAGTTAATAAAATAAAAAATGTAGAAAAGGTGCAGTCATGGAAATGCCCATTTCAAAGGTGTCTGTAGGTTGCCAGATATGGCCCACAAATTTGGCCCCAAGCAGCTCCGCCATCTCTGAGTAGCTCTGTAATTTAAGAACTCAAAAGCACACACACAAGAAAACCCTTCATTCTCGTCCTGAAGCAATTCAGAAGAGGAACTGGCTTTCCTTTCTTCACCCTTCTGCACACTCCTTGGTTGGTGAGTCAAATCCGAATGCCCTGGTCTCTTCAGTATCCTCTCACCCATCACCAACACCTGTGCTGTGGAGGGTGCACCTGTAAATCCTACAGAGCCTGGACCAACACTGAAAGTTCGGTTTGCAAACTTCAAATTCCCCAACAGCTATGAAACTCCTACTTCATGTGAGTGCCACCTCTCCTTAAAGAGGCCTTGTCCAGACAGAATAAATGATCGCCCTTCCACCTTGCCTCCTCGGCCTTGGCCACGCACCAGTCCACCAGGCTGGTCCGGGGTTCCATCCATATGGGCCAGCACATCTGCCATCCCTGCTAGACGACTGTGAGTTCCTTGAGGACAGGAACAGTGTCTTTTTCTCTTCCTGCTGAGAGCACGCATGTTTTCAGACAGCTCACCTGGAGACAACTAACACTTGATATGTTAGTTCATTAAAATTACCTTTCAATTAGGTAACTAGCTTGGGGAAATGGTAGGTAGCAGGTACCATTCACAGAACTAAGAAACACAGACAGGGAGATTTGAGGGGTGAAGACTATGAGATGACTTGGTGGCACTGAATTTGATTTTCTAACTGAATGGGTAGTTGAAAGGATCCAGCAGGTGACGAAACCTGGAGACGAAGGGGAGGGCTGAAGCTCAGGGGAACATTTGGGAATATATTTGGGGTGGCCAACTTATTGGGTAGGCACAATGGACACGTATGTGATGAGTCTAGAGGAGAAGGATTACCAGGGCACACAGATACTCTTCCGGAGAAGTCCATCTCTTAGAGACAAAGAAACAGGAAGAAGCAGCAGAGGAACAGAGGGGGAGTCTGAGAAGTACTGTAGAAGAAAAGGGAGGCAAGAGTTTCAAGAAGGAAAGGTTGGAAATTGCAGAGGAATCTTTAATGCAGTGGTTTTGAGATAGATGTGGAAGGCAAGGGCAGACCAAAGGCAAATGAAAGGATCACACCAAGGGTCAATAAATGGAAGAGTGCGTGAGGAAAATTGATGTAGCAAAGATTTCTCATAAAAAGCACCTGAGTCTCAGCAAGCCCTCTGTTTTGCAATCCAGAAAGTAAGATTTTTCCATGCTATAAGCACATGTCAGTGAAGGAACAAAGAGTAGATATTTCCCAAAACTTCTTTAAACTCCTCATTGCTAGTATCCCATCCCCATTCAAGTATGCTGTTTATCTCACAGGAGAATGGCAAACAGTGACAAATTCCATTATGGAAAGGCTCCACAAAAGGGCAAAATGGGACCCAAACAACCCTCTGACTCTGTGGCTGGTTGCATAGAGCACAGGATGTGTGGTGTTTAAGTATGCCCGTGTCCCTGTCCTCTTGCCTCCAGACAAAATGGGACTTTCTGTGGCTGAGTTGTGCAAACTTGAAAAAGAACTAGGTGGCCATAGCTGGATGAGAGAGTGGCCACATAGTGCATGTCATCTTAAAGATATTGTAAATGTATCACAGGATCTCCCTTTCTACAATCAAGCCAAACCAGTTGCTGCTGTCAGTGCCAAGATTAACCACAGCAAGAAATGCAGCTCCTTAACCCCTACTAGCCATTTGAAAGAAGTATCTCACAAAGACTTCCAACTAGGTCTTAGAAACCAACCAATCAGAGCTCACCAGAACCAGCCAATTAGAGCTTACCTGCCCTGGCCAATCAGGGCTCACTTTTATCAACCCATCAAGGCTCAGCTATATTGACCAATCAGAACTTAGTTGCATCAACCAATCAAAACTAAGAAAATTTCAGTCCTTCCATTGCATAGACAGACCTGGGTGGGAACTTTTGCTGTAAAACCCAGAGTCCTCCTTTCTGTCTCTGGAATATACCTTCCTTTTACACCCAATGCTGCATCTCCACCTGTCTGCAAACTGTTCAATGGGATTTTTCCTTTTCTTTTCAGCTTCCCCGGATTTTCACAAAGAATCAAGTAAATGCATGTTGCAAAATTTCTGCTTAATAAAACGTATTTACTTCTCATGTATAATGTCCTTTAGGTAATACTCGAGAAGTCCTGTTGAAGTTCTTCACTGGAGACCCACTCCACTCCTCAAGCAGGGCTGCTGCTTCACAGCAAAAATTTAAAAAAAAAAATCTGCTGAAAGGAGGACGGGAGATGATTTAGGGAAAGCCAAAGTGGGTAAAGAAAAAATTACGAGCTTTTTTTTTTTTCTTTTCTGGCCAGAGCCGGACTTTAGAAAATAAAATCCAAGTATTTATGAAGATTATTTGACTGGTTTTTTCTTTGTCATTCAATCTCCTATGCCCAATTTTCCTAATGTCTCTGCAAAATTCAAGCATGTCCTTTTTTACCCTTGGACTTCCCTGCTCTATGAGAAGGCCAGCAGGTAGCCCATCTCAGCCCCGACTGAAGCCGCAGCTAAAATCCCTAGAGTTTACAAGGTGTTCGACGGTTGGCCCATGTCTTCCTGGAGCTTGCTGCACATGGAAACCTTCTGTCCTACTTAGGACAGTTTCGATGGTCCTGTCACCTAACCTTACCTCATGGGAGACTTAGATGAGACACAGAGGTACGTACCTTTGTAAATTGTGTGGCTACTTTTCCTGTGGCTGAATTGTATTGCCTGTTATTACAACATGTCACTTGGATTCCCTCTCGAGAACTGAGCCACCCCAACCCTCTGCAGGTAGCTGGCCGGAAAGGGACACAAAATACCAAGTAATTCTCTTTAGAGAACTTTCTAGTGCATAAAACTCTTGTAAAGCAATAATTGAGATATATTTTTAATCTTTCTTATGAACCCTAACAATAGCTATCTCTTACTATGCTACCTGCTGCTCTTGGTGTTTCTTACATGTATATACTCATATACTCTTTAAAATAGTCATTAGAGGTCCTAGAAAGTCCTGGAAGTCTTGCTACTGAAAGCATAGCCCATGGAACAGCAGCATCACCACCAGCCAGGAGCCTGCAGAATTTCAAGTTTCACCCTTGGCTCACTAAATCAGAGTCTTTTTTTTTAGATGGAGTTTTGCTCTTGTTGTTGTGTAATGGCACAATCTCAGCTCACTGCAACCTCCACCTCCCGGGTTCAAGTGATTCTCTTGCCTCAGCCTCCTGAGTAGCTGGGATTGCACGCACCCCCCCCCCCGCCCCCCACCCACCATATCTGGCTATTTTTTTTGTATTATTAGTAGAGGTGGGGTTTCACCAGGTTGGCCAGGCTGGTCTCAAACTCCTGACCTCAGGTGATCTACCTGCCTCAGCCTCCCAAAGTGCTGGTTTTACAGGCATAAGCCACCGCACCTGGCAGAGTCTGCATTTTAACAAGCTGATGTTTGTGCATATTCTAGTTTGAGAAGCATTGCTCTAGTACTGCTATTATCCTCATTTTATATACAATGAAACCAAGGCACAGAAGGACTGAGTCACTGGCACAGAAATATGCAGATAGTAAGAGGCAGAGCTGGGATTCACACCCAAGGAGTCAGAAGTCAGAGCCCGCATTATTCACACCACAAACATGGCCACTGAATGGCCACTTAAATACCTTCCCTAAGTGGTTTCTTATTGCTATTCCTGCAGGAGTGAGCCCAGGCCCCCTCCTCACTGTTGCCAGGGTCTATCCCGAACACTGCTCTCATTATACTTCCCTGCGTAGCATGGTCTCTGTCACCCAAGTCCTGGAAAATCAAGTGTAAATACTTCTTCATTTATAGTCTTTTGGACTATAAATCGTTCTACTATAAGGACACATGTACACAAATGTTCATTGCAGCACTGTTTACAATAGCAAAGACCTGGAATCAACCCAAATGCCCATTGATAATAGACTGGATTGGAAAAATGTGGCACATATACACCATGGAATATTATGCAGCAATCAGAAATGATGAGTTTGTGTCATTTGTAGGGACATGGATGAATCTGGAGAACATCATCCTCAGCAAACTGACACAAGAACAGAAAATGAAACACCGCATATTCTCACTCATAGGCGGGTGATGAAAAATGAGAACACATGGACACAGAAAGGGGAGTACTAAACACTGGGGTCTATTGGGGGGAAAAGGGGAGGGCCAGTGGGAGGGGGAGGTGGGGAGGGATAGCCTGGGGAGAAATGCCAAATGTGGGTGAAGGGGAGAAGAAAAGCAAAGCACACTGCCATGTGTGTACCTACGCAACTGTCTTGCATGCTCTGCTCATGTACCCCAAAACCTAAAATTCAATAAAAAATTTAAAAAAATAAAATAAAATTTTTTTAAAAAGTACTTCTTCATTGAGGAAAAGGCCTATAACAATATGGCCGCAGGCAATCTTACCCACCTGCTCTTTCAACTTTCCCTTCCTCCTCACTCATGTAGTCCAAATCCAGTGGGAAGATCACCTGAGGTCAGGAGTTCAAGACCAGCCTGGATAACATGGTGAAACCCCCAACTCTACTAATACAAAAATTAGCCAGGCATGGTGACAGTGTCTGAAGCAGGAGAATTGCTTGAACCCAAAAGGTGGAGGTCTCAGGGAGCCAAGACTGCACCACTGCACTCCAGCCTGGGTAACGAACCAAGACACCATCTCAAAAAAAATAATTAAATAAAAATAAAAATTATTCCTGTAATCCCAGCACTTTGGGAGGCTGAGGCGAGCAGATCATGAGGTCAAGAAGTAGAGACCATCCTGGCTAACATAGTGAAATCCCATCTCTACTAAAAATATGAAAAATTAGCCGGGCATGGCGACACACACCTGTAGTCCCAGCTACTTGGAAGGCTGAAGTCAGAGAATCACTTGAACTCAGGAGGCGGAGGTTGCAGTGAGCCACGATTGCACCACTGCTCTCCAGCCTGAGACTCCATCTCAAAAAAAATAAATAAATAAAATAAATGGGATTATGTAGTCCAAACCCAGGATGCCTTTGTATCCTCACACAGGCTGAGTGTGCCCTCTACCTGGAAGGCTCCTACTTCTCCACCTGGCAAAAACCAAGCCCTCCTACAAATCCCAAGTGTCATTTCCACACAGAAGCATTTCTCATTTCCCTTGCCCAAATTATATCATCTCAGACCTTCTGCTCTCATAGCATCTAGCTCATGTCACTTTTGTAAATGTAAGTGGTTATAGGTGTATGTCTCTCCTTCAATTCCCAGATGTGACCTCCATGAGAAGACGCCGTGTCATATTTGTTTTTAGCCCACTGTGTCCACGCAGGGCTTCACCCATGATGGTGGGTGCTTCTCCTGCTAGAGCTTCTTAGTTCTACTGAAGGATGGAGAGAACAGAGCATTTTACACAATAAAGCCCTGCTTTGGTAGAAAGAAAGTGCCACCTATTGTGTCTTCCCTCTACTGAGCCTTGGAAGTAGCAGTGCAGATTATTTAATGAAGACCTTCATTCTAAAAGCCAGCAACTTCCCTAGCTAGTAGAGTGGAAGTTGAAGAGTGCAGTTATGCTACCATATCCATCCTCTTTGTATCCTGATAATTGGAACATCCTCAGGGTCTTGCTCCTTTCTGATCTCAATGTTCTGTGAGCTAAAAATCATAGCATGTAGAAAGCTGAAATCCAAATCATTTGGCACTGTGCACCCCAGCCCTTCAGTACAGAGAGGAATGATTCCAGTTGTTCATAACATTGGGTCACCAGTTACTTCAAGGTACATTTGCTTTTATTGCATTTCAATATCTTAATGTTGAATCAAATTGCCCTTTAAAATAGGCTTTTGGAAAATCCAGGTACTTTTGGAAGCCCTCCTGAACATAAAACCAGCTCCTGGACTATATCCACCTGTGTGACAGTATTTGCTTTTTGGAAAGTCTCAAATGTCAACGCTTCCTCCAAAAAGAAAAGTCAAAACAGCTGTCCGAAGACTGACAGAAGGAGGAGGCTGAGGGATGTCTCTATTGTTTATCACTCGAGAATATGCCTACTTAGAGAGGACCTCTGTCGTAAGTATTGTAGTTGGTATTTTTGTTACCCCATAAATTGTCAAGCCTCGGTAATATTTCCATGTGGCTTGGCAAAATGGTCATGGAGGAGATGTGCAAGCTCTATTTCTTTTCTTTTTTCTTCGAGACGAAGTTTCACTCTTGTTGCCCAAGCTAGACTGCAATGACATAATCTCGGCTCACTGCAACCTTCGCCTCCAGGGTTGAAGTGATTCTCCTGCCTCAGCCTCCCGAGTAGTGGGATTACAGGCGCATGCCACCACGCCCGGCTAATTTTTTGTATTTTTAGTAGAAACGGGGTTTCACTGTGTTAGCCAAGCTGGTCTCAAATTCCTGACCTCAGGTGATCCACTCGCCTCGCCTCCCAAAGTGCTGGGATTACAGGCATGAGCCACCATGCCCGGCTGCAAATTGTATTTCTATTTCTCACATCTTACTATTTAGAGATGGTGGGAATCATCTATATATACTTGCTATGGAACACTCTTTTGCCCAACACTCATGACAAAAGGGCCCTCCATATTCTCAGTCCCAGACATGCATCTCACTAGCTCTTGGCCTGTAGGAAAATGAACTGGACAACTCACTGCGTGCCTTTAACTACACTCTTCCATATACCTTCCTCACACCTGCTCATTTGTCACTGTTCTAAACCCAACCCATTGCTCAAAGTCTAGTTCCTCTGCTGGCATGGAGTAGACCAACTCAAGATCTATGCCATGGAGGGCTGCTCCCACCAAGACCACTGTGAAGCTGTGAAGGTCACTGTTTCCTCCCTCAGGGGTAGAGAACTTTTGAAACTCAATGGTAATTGACATGTATCTGACTATATGTTTCCAGCATCCACATGATAAGAGCAAAACTATACCTCACTGTATCTCCCCATGGTCCCCAGCACATAGCAAGTATTCAATAACTATTTCCAGGATTAACTGGATGAATACAGTCCCCTGCACTTATATGAATATTCATTTGTGATTATACAAAATACAAAAGTATGTTTATATATATTACATGTTCCTAAGTGAAACTGAAATATTACCTTATTAAAATGAAACAAATTTAAAAGACAGAATATTGAGAAGAGTCTCGCATACAAAATCTTGTTCCATTATTAGGAGAGCAACAGTAGTTTCAAATAAGATGATGATTAAATGACCCACCCAGTGGGTATGGAACAGAAAGACTATAACCCAGGCATATTAGTCCATTTTCACACTGCTGATAAAGACATACCCAAGACTGGGAAGAAAAACAGGTTTAATTGGACTTGCAGTTGCACACGTCTGGAGAAGTCTCAGAATTAGGGCAGGAGGCAAAAGGCACTTCTTACATAGCTGCAGCAAGAGAAAATGAGGAAGAAGCAAAAGCGCAAAGCCCTGATAAATCCATCAGATTTCATGAGATTTAACTATCATGAGACTAGCACAAGAAAAATCAGCCCTCATGATTCAATTACCTTCCCTTGGGTCCCTCCCAGAACACACGGGAATTCTGAGAGATACAGTTCAAGTTGAGATTTGGATGGGGACACAGCCAAACCATATCATTCCACCCCTAGCCTCTCCAAATCTCACATCCTCACATTTCAAAATTAATGATGCCTTCCTAATAGTCCCCCAAAAAGTTAACTTATTTCAGCATTAACCCAACAGTCCACAGCCCAAAGTCTCATCTGAGATAAGGCAAGTCCCTGCTGCCTACAAGTCTGTAAAATCAAAAGCATGCTAGTTACTTCCTAGGTACAATGTGGGTACACGTATTGGGTAACTACAGCCATTCCTAATGGAATAAATTGGCCAAAACAAAGGAGTTACAGGGCCCATGCAAGTCCAAAAATCCAGCAAGGCTGTCAAATTTTAAGGCTCAAAAATGATTTCCTTTGACTCCAGGTCTCCCATCAAGGTCATGCTCACGCAAGAGGTGAATTCCCATGGTCTTGGGCAGCTGCGACCCTGTGGCTTTGCAGGGTACAGCCTCCCTCCCGGCTACTTTCACATGCTGGTGTTGAGTGTCTGTGGCTTTTCCAGGCACATGGTGCAAGGTGTCAGTAGATCTACCATTCTGGGGTCTGGAGGATGGTGGCCCTTTTCTCACAGCTCCACTATGCAGTGCTCCAGCAGTGACTCTGTGGGGGCTCTGACCCCACTTTTCCCTTCCACATTGCCCTAGAAGAGGTTCTCCAAGAGGGCCCCGCCCCTGCAACAAACTTTTGCCTGGGCATCCAGATGGTTCTATACATCTTCTGAAATCTAAGCAGGGAGCCCCAAACCTCAATTCTTGACTTCTGTGCACCCACAGGCTCAATACCACACGGAAGCTACCAAGGCTTGGGGTTTCCACCCTCTGAAGCCATAGCCCAAGCTGCACGTTGGCCCCTTTCAGCTGTGCTAGAGCAGCTAGGACACAGGGCACCAAGTCCCTACGCTGCACACAGCAGGGGGACCCTAGGCCTGTACCATGAAACCACTTTTTTCTCCTGGGCCTCTGGGCCTATGATGGGAAGGGCTGCCATCAAGGTCTCTGACATGGCCTGAAGACATTTTCCCCTTGGTTTTGGGGTTTAACATTAGGCTCCTTGCTACTTATGTCACCAATTTCTGCAGCTAGCTTAAATTCCTCCCCAGAAAATGGGTTTTTCTTTTCTATCACATAGTCAGGTTGCAAGTTTTCCAAACTTTCATGCTCTTCTTCCCTTATAAAACTGAATGCCTTTTAACAGAACCCAAGTCATCTTTTGAATGCTTTGCTGCTTAGAAATTTCTTCTGCCAAATACCTTAAATCATCTTTCTTAAGTTCAAAGTTGCACAAATCTCTCGGACAGGGGCAAAATGCCACCAGTCTCCTTGCTAAAACATAACAAGAGTCACCTTTATTCCAGTTCCCAACAAGTTCCTCATCTCCATCTAAGACCACCTCAGCCTGGACCTTATGTCCATATTCCTATCACCATTTTGGGCAAAGCCATTCAACAAGTCTTTAGGGGGTCCCAAACTTTCTCACTTTTCTCTGTCTTCTTCTGAGCCTTCCAAACTGTTCCAACCTCTACCTGTTACCCAGTTCCAAAGTCACTTCCACATTTCCAGGTATCTTTTCAGCAACGCTATGCTCTACTGCTATGAATTGACTATTTTAGTCCATTTTTCACACTGCTGATAAAGACATACCCAAGACTGGGAAGAAAAATGGGTTTAACTGGACTTACAGTTTCACATGGCTGGGAGGTCTCAGAATCATAGCAGGAGGCAAAAGGTACTTACTACATGGCGGCAGCAAGAGAAAATGAGGAAGAAGCAAAATCGGAAACCCCTGATAAACCCATTAGATCTTGTGAGACTTATTAACTATCAGGAGAATAGTCCAGGAAAGATCAGCCCCTGATTCAGTTATCTCCCCGGGTCTCTCCTGTAACACACAGGAATTCTGGGAGATGCAATGCAAGTTCACATTTGGATGGAGACACAGCCAAACCATATCACCAGGTAAGCCAGAATCTTGCTGCAAGCAGGTAACTTTTAACCCCAATCACTACTGATGGAGGGAGAAGAGAGAGGAGAAAGGTAAGGGGTCCATAGTGATACTCAGAACTGCAATCGAGGAAGAGGTCTTTCCGTTAGAGCAGACAAATTTTTTGAAGAAACTCTCAACCCAAAACTTCTTTTGTTTTTTAATCTTTTTTTCCTTAAAGAAAACTATAAAGACTTTCTTAATACCACAAGAAGGACCACAGAAGGGACTTGAAAAACATCTTTTACCCACAGGAGACATCAGTCACAGCTCCTAAGGTACCTATGAAATGATGGAAAACTGTAGGACAGCCATCAGCAATAGAAATGACTATGAACATAAAAATATAGATTCTGTATTATGCATATCTGAAACCCAAAATCACGGTACTGATAAAATTTTGAAAAGTCATTTTGAGAAACTGCAGCAAAGAGACTGACATACCTTGTAGCATATGCCTTCTGTACATCGTGGTTCAGAGCTTGAAGCCAGGCTGCCTAGACTGGAATCCTGGATCCTTCATCCAACCAGTTGTGATTTTCAGCAAGTCATTCAGGGTGACTGTCTCCGTTTCCGCTTCTGTAAAGTGGGAATAATAATAGCCTATAAGTCTGTTTTAAGAATTGAATGGCCTAATATTGAGGAGTGAGTTAACATTGTCAAGTGCTTAGAAATGGGCTTGACACATACTATGTAAGCACTGTTGTTCAATGAAGAGCAGCATCCAGTACGGAAGTGATGAGTGGTAATGCAGAAAGGACACAGCAAAGATGGGACATATTTCTTTTGTGAAGAGTTTTGCCCACTTTCCTTAGATTACTTGTCTTTTTTGGTACTGATTTCAGAGTTCTTTATATATTCTAGATGCAACTCATTGTCCAATATATACATTTGAAATAAACACATTAGAAGGTGTTCAATATCACTAGTCATTGGGGAAATGCACATTAGAACCACAGTGAGATGACACATAAACACTAGAATGGCTAACATTAAGGACAGATGACACCAATGTTGGGGAGATCGTGGAGCACTTGTAACTCTCAGCACTGCTGGTGGGAGCATAAAATAACACAACCATTTTGGAAGATGATTTGGCAGTTTCTTGGAGAGTTAAATATTTACCTGCCCTATACATTGGATATTTACCAAAAGAAATGAAAATATATGTTCACACGAAGAGTTGTACAAGAATGTTCACAGCCACTTTATTCATAATAGTCAAATGCTGGAAACAGCCCAAATGTCCACTCACAGTCTATCAATATCCTGGAACCAATACAACCAAGAAGAATCTCATGGACATTATGTTGAGCTAAGGGTGATGGACACAAAAGAAACCATACTGGGTACTCTCATTTATAAAAAGTTCAAGAACAGGCAAAACTAATCTACAGAGATGCAAGTCAGAACAGTAGTTACCTCTGAGAGGAAGGAAGATTGATTGCAAAGGGCCAGGAAGAAACATTCTATGGCAGTTCTTCTCAACCAGGGGTGACTTTGTCCCCCAGGGGAATATGTAGCAATGTCTGAAGACATTTTGGTTGTCATGCTACTGGCATCTAGTGGGTAGAGGTCAAAGATGCTGTTAACTAGCCCTCAGTACACAGGACAGCCCCTAACAACAATGATGAGTTCCCACATGTCAGTAAGATAGAGGCTGAGAAATCCTTGTCTGGGTTGATGGAAATGTTCTGTATCTTGATTGGTTACATGGTTGTCAAACACATTTGACCAAATCCATCAAATTGTGCATTTTGCTGTATGCACAATTTAAAAAGACACTGAACATAATGAAAAGAATCAGACCAGGAGAGAGCTACTCCCTTAGACACACTCAGCCTCTTAATTAACCACCTGAGGAAGGACTGTCAGCTTTACAGTCCTATACCAATATTTTATGTATGTTTTCTTAGTTAACCTTTAGTAAATGTATATAATTTAGAGTGTGAGCTCATTTATTCTGCACTTAGCTTTTTGGATGACCCTACAAAACCCTACAAAATCCTGAGTAATTGGCAGTTCCCTCTGAGGTTTGAAAGAAACATTTTATTTTCTTTGAGATGAAGTTTTGCTCTTGTTGACCAGGCTGAAATACAGTGGTGCAATTTCAGCTCACTGCAACCTCCACCTCCCGGGTCCAAGCAATTCTCCTGCCTCAGTCTCCCGAGTAGCTGGGATTACAGTCATGCACCACCACGCCCAGCTAATTTTGTGTTTTTAGTAGAGACAGAGTTTCTCTATGTTGGTCAGGCTGGTCTCAAACTCCTGACCTCAGGTGATCCACCTGCCTCGGCCTCCCTGGAAGAAATCTTAAGAAGAGCTCATTAACATCCTGGCAATGAGAAACCTTATACATAATGGGTAATCAGCAGTGTATGGAGCACATGCTCCCAAACAGTTTGAAAAGTATTGAAAATACAGTCCTTAGTGGGTTTTTCAAAATATTTCAGGGTGGGGCAGTGGCTCACACCTGTAATCCTAGCACGTTGGGAGGCCGAAGAGGATGCATCACCTGAGGTCAGGAGTTTAAGACCAACCTGGCCAACATAGCAAAACCCCCTTTCTACTAAAAATACAAAAATTAGCTGGCTGTGATGGTGGGTGCCTATAATCCCAGCTACTCGGGATTACAACAGGAGAATCACTATAGGCAGGAGAATCCCTTGAACCCAGGGTTGGGGGTGAGGTACAGAGGTTGCAGTGAGCAAAGATCGTGCCACTTCACTCCAGCCTGGACAAAAGAGCAAAACTGTCTCAAAAAAAAAAAAAATCAAGAATAGATGTCTAGAAGAGCACAGAATGCCATAAAAGTGTCTTAGCATTTGAGAAAGCATCGGGTCATGAGTAAATCTGACCACAGACCATGGTTTAGAGCAATAGCTAGAGAAGTGCTAATGAAGGATAGCAATCCCACCAGACTATGTGGAGCTGGGGCATTTCAAAAGTACTGTCATGTAGAGTAAGTTAACTGATTGTCACAGCAGCTCTGGAAAGCAGAGCAGGTATTGCTATTCCCCCAAATAAGAAATCTCAGAGTGTAGATACCATGCTAAAGTCATTAATGGAGGATTCTGAACACAGATTCATAATCCAGTGTTTTAGAGTGCTGTGCTATATGCTTCACCCAGCCATGCCCTTCCACACAGCACAAGGAGTCCATGGAACTGAGGCAATATGCAACCTGGACCTTCAGCCCTCGTCCCCCTTCTGGGGCACTTGCCTGAGAACCTGAATTCCTTTCCCAAATAGCTTTAAGGCCACTTCCAGGGCCAAGTGAGTGTCTTCCTGATTTCTATTGTCCTAAGGATAGACTGCCAGGGTGACTATGCCTAGGCCCAAGGGGTGGCCAAGAGGCAGGAAAGGAGAGTGTAGACAAAATCTGAACCTACGGGCTGGAATGTCTACATGTGGGCATGCACAATCTTTGCAGGGTAAGAAGAAGACAAGTCAGAAGAGCGGCAGTCCGGCTGGCAGGCACCTTTCCCTGTGATGCCACATTCTGACATACAAATACTAAGATTCTAAGGATTGTAAAATCTGAACCTGGCCTTTCAGGTCAACATGTAGGTATATTTGTTAAAGTAAGACAGAGCATTAACAGCTTGTTAGCTTGAATTATAACTTACATTCCATCAAATGAAAGCAGTTAGCCAGCTTGCTTTAAGCAGACAAGTAAAGGAAGGGTCCCCCAAGAACCTCCAACCTGCCACACAAGTGCTTACACTGGATGCTTTGTGCAGATAAGGGACCTGCACAGGGGCTTGCCTAAACATGCTCACTGCGGACTAAGAGCCTGCATGCACACTGGGGGAATGGGGTCGAGTCACCAGAATTTGCACCTTATACAAATAAGGAGCCCAGTCCCATCAGCTTATATGTATTTATAAAAGGCTGAAGAAGGCGGATCACCCGAGGTCAGTAGTTCAACCAGGCTGGCCAACGTGGCAAAACCCCTTATCTACGAAAAATACAAAAAATCTGGACATGGTGGTGCATGCCTGTAGTCCCAGCTACTCAGGAGGCTGAGGCAGGAGAATCACTTGAACCTGGGAGGTGGAGATTGCAGTAAATCAAGATTACACCACTGCACTCCAGCCTGAACAGCAAAGCAAGACTCAGTCTCAAAAATAAATAAAGCTCTTATATTCAGCTGTGAGGGGACATCTCGAAACTTGCTTTCAGGACCCCTCTCTGTGTTGACAGCTTTTCTTTTGCTTAATAAATTCTACTCCACTCACTGTTCAAGTGTCTGCATGCCTGATTCTTCCTGGTCATGAGACAAGAAAACAGACCAAGCTGAGCTAAGGGGTAAAAAATCCTCCATCAGAATAGTATGTGAGCCTTCACTTGTACTCTTACTCTCTACCCTGCAGACATTTGGGCAGGTATGAAGTCAGGTACAAATGGAAAATTCAAGGACATACAATTGGGTGGTAGTATCAGGGGCTATAGCTTTAATGGGAATGGTAAAGAGAGTAAAAAGATTCGAAGACTTCCCATGTGTCTAAAGAGTCCCAGTCTTCCATCATGGGACTCTCTTACTTTAGATTCCTATTTGTTCCCCTCACTCTGACACCCACTCCTTGCCATCCTCCTGGCAGAGTAAAAAGAGCCTGGGGTGACTATTTCATACCCATTATTTTTAGAATTCTTTCTTATGCTCCTGAGCTCAATGGGAATACCACTAATGCATTACTGTTAAGTTTGGACATAGGACATTTCATGGGAAAACTCTTTACTACATAAGTATCCATTCCTAATTTTCTAAAATGCATTAGATCTGGATGTTCAATTTTACCAAATGATTTACATAGCTATTTAAGTGATTGATTTTGTTTGCTCTGTTGATATAAATATTAAATAATCATGCATTTCCTAGTGTAAACTTTTTAATTTCACCATGTTAAAATCTTAGTATCTTCTTTAAGATGTCTGTGTCTTTGTTTACAAGCAATATTGTTTTATAATGTTATTTTTTCCCTTGTTTTCAGATGTTTGTAAGTCAAGAATGGCTGACAAAACAATTAACTGTTTTTGAAATTTGAAAAAAATAAATTCATAAATCCATCTCCTTTGGAAGAATTTTTTGTAAAAATTTTTTGGAAACATTTTTTTACCTTCGATAATTGTCTTTTATTTGTTGTTTTGAAATAATTTGGATCATATACATATTTCTCTATAAACCATAACGTTTGTTTAAATTATCATAAGAACTTTTTATCACAATGACTTTTGGGATCATTGTAAAGACATTTTCTCTAACTGACCTGCATTCCTTTCTCATTCCTACTGTGTCAATTTTGTACTTTCTTTTTATTCCTGATTGGACTTGCCAGTTGATTTTCTAATTCAACAGTTTTCAGCCCTGACTATATACTAGAATCTTGGGAGAAACTTTCAATTTAAAATTTGGCATGTTTTTATCTTCATCTCAAAGTATGTTCTAGCTTCCTTTGTGATTTGAAGAGTGTGTTATTCAATTTCCATAAATTTTTGAAATTTTCAGTTTCCTTCTGTTACTGACTTGCAACCAACCCAAATGCCCATCAGTCATAGGCCGGATAAAGAAAATGTGGCACATATACACCATGGAATACTATGCAGCCATATGAGAGGCAAAGGACATTTAGGCTGACAAAGTAGTCAATTCATCAAGAGTGTTAAAGCAAACTAAATGTGTCCTGAAAAGGACTTTGCATTTTTTCAATTATATTTTAAGTTCTGGGGTACATGTGCAGACTGTGCAGGACTGTTACACAGGTATACACATGCCATGGTGGTTTGCTGCATCCATCGTTTTTGTTTTTTATTGTTTGTTTTTGTGAGATGGAGTTTCACTCTTGTTGCCCAGGCTGGAGTGCAGTGGTGCGGTCTTGGCTCACTACAATCTCCACCTCCCAGGCTCAAGCGATTCTCCCGCCTCAGCCTCCCAAGCCTCAGCAAGATGCCAGCCACCATGCCTGGCTAATTTTTGTATTTTTAGTAAAGACAGTGTTTCACCATGTTAGCCAGGCTGGTCTCAAACTCCTAACCTCAGGGGATCCACCTGCCTTGGCCTCTCAAAGTGCTGGGACTGTAGGCGTGAGCCAGAATGCCCAGTCAACTTTTTTCTTTTTTAAATGAGACGGAATCTTGATCTGTCACCAGGCTGGAGTGCAGTGGCAGGAACTCTGCTCACTGAAACCTCCGCCTCCCAGTTTCAAGCAATTTTCCAACCTCAGCCTCCTGAGTAGCTGGGACTACAGGCACGTGCCAGCACACCCAGCTAATTTTTGTATTTTTAATAGAGACGGAGTTTCACCATGTTGACCTGGATGGTCTCTATCTCTTGACCTCATGATCTGCTGGCCTCGGCCTCCCAAAGCGCTGGGATTATAGGCATGAGCCACCACGCCCAGCTGCCAACATTTTTTTAATCTTTAATTTTTTTTTGACGGAATCACCAAAAAGTGTCCATTCTTAACCTAGTAAAATTTCATTTACTGGCTTAAATAACAGCTTTCTTAAAATGTGGACAGTAGTTTACAAAAATATGTTAATATCCTGTAGGATGCAGAATTTATATCTATTAAATCAAACTTAAGTAATTTATTCAAATATTTTATATTTGATTTTTCTTAGAGATGAATAATGCATTTAGTTCTCTTATCACTTCCAAATTTTTGCCTTTTCTTCATGTTTCTAGTTATTAGTTTGCATTTTTATGCAGTTACCCATCATACCAAAGTCAACTATTTCTAAATATTTACTGTGGCTCATACACTTCAGCTCTTTCTTCCATTTATGGTTTTTTCTCAAATTTTCATTTTGTCTCATATTTAAAATACCATCTTCTTTGTATTTTTCAAGTCCATTTTTATCCTTCCTTTCACTTTTAACTTAAACACATAATTTGTAGATGCCTCTAAAGTAGCAATATAGCTGCCGGGCGCGGTGGCTCACGCCTGTAATCCCAGCACTTTGGAAGACCGAGGCGGGTGGATCATAAGGTCAAGAGATCGAGACCATCCTGGTCAACATGGTGAAACCCCGTCTCTACTAAAAATACAAAAAATTAGCCGGGCATGGTGGCGCACGCCTGTAATCCCAGCTACTCAGGATGCTGAGGCAGGAGAATTGCCTGAACCCAGGAGGCGGAGGTTGCGGTGAGCCGAGATCGTGCCATTGCACTCCAGCCTGGGTAACGAGCGAAACTCCATCTCAAAAAAAAAAAAAAAAAAGTAGCATATAGCTTCCCTAGATTTTGTTCTATGATGAATTTATTATCGTAAAATGTGACTATACTGCTGTCCTTCTGTCTCATGCTTTTGTTTTTTCACACTTCCTTGCCCTTTTCTATTTTTCTGTTCTATGCTAAATGGTAAGTTTTCCTTTATCCATTGATTTAGTTATTCCTGTTTCTGTTCTAAAAGTTATTTCAATTTAAAAAAAGGATTTGAAGCCAGATGCAGTGGTTTATGCCTATGATCCCAGTACATTGGAAAGCTGAGGCAGGAGGATTGCTTGAGGCCAGGAGTTCAAGACCAGCCCATGTAACACAGCAAGACCCTTGTCTCTACAATTTTTTTTTAATTACTTGGACATGATGATGCACACTCAGTCCTAGTTACTGGAGAGGCGAAGCCCGGAGGATCGCTTGAGCCCAGAAGTTCGAGGTTATAGGGAACTGTGATCAGGCCACTGCACTCTCAAAGCAAGACTTCATCTCAAAAATATGTATTTATATATATATACACACACACACACACACACATACACATATATCTATTTGAACTCCTTTTCCTCTAATTGTCAATGTCAAAAATTGAATAGTATCTGTAAGCCCTACCTGTGACCAATAATAGTTAGCCTGCCTTTTTTTTCTTGCTTGCTTTCATAATTTTTAAGGTTTGCTTTTAATGACTTGGGATTTAAAATAAATATAAATTTATATTTAAATGTATATTATTTAACATATTTTAACATTATTTATCTTTAGGGAATAATTTTCATCATCATATTACTAAAAATTGTTTAAATTTTCTATGTCTTATATGGTCTATGGTCAATTCTATAAAACCGCAACTCCCTCATTCTTGATATGATTATATGTCCAGAACCATTTTAAATGATTCAAATTTTTCAAGAAGAGTTTATAAACAATATTTGACATTTTGGGGCCCCTGGGGTGGGTCTGAAAGCTTCTGTTACAGGCAGGGCCAATTTCTCCATTGTGCTCTGTGGACACAGTGCCAAGAGCCTGAGATATTTTCAGGGACCCCTAAAAATATTTTCTTTAAAAATTGTGAGAAAAAATGAATATTATCCAGCCTGGATTCTACTAGTCTCTCTCTCTTTTTTTTTTTTTTTTGGTCTTTTTGGAGGTGGGATCTTGCTCTGTCACACAAGCTAGAGTCCAGTGGCTCAATCACAACTCACTGCAACCTTGACTTCCCAAGCTCAAGCGATCCTCCTGCCTCAGTCTCCAGAGTAGCTGGTACTGCAGGTGCACTGCCACGCCCAGCTAATTTTAGTTTTGTGTGTATGAAGTTGGGATCTCACTGTGTTGCCCAGGCTGGTCTCAAGCTCCTGGACTCAATCAGTTCTCACACATCAGCCTTCCAATGTGCTGGGATTACAGGTATGAGCCACTGTACCCAGCTGTCTTTACAAAGATAACCCGTAATGTCTTTTTGTAAAGAAAGACGCCCACAAAGGCAAAGTGTCCAGGGCACACGAGAGTTGTGTGGCTCTGCATACAGGAAGGACTCTGCAGTCTTTCCCATCAAAACTCTGCAGACCTGATTCAATTGCCTTTCTACGCTATTGATTTAGAAAATGATAGCTTTGGTTGATTGCTATTTAATCTGCATTTTTCATCCAGAATATTTTTATATGCAAAACTTTACCAGTATGGCTCTAGACGATTCTTTTCTTATCATGGGTTTTATCAAATGTGCAGGACAGACTCCAGCATGTTCCTTCAATTTAAGCAAGTTGATGTCTATTTGATGATTGTTTCCACTCCGCTGTTTTCTTTCTGCAATTTTTGTTTTGCATGCATCATATCTCCCAGACAAGTGCTCACAACTCTTACCCACTCTCTCATTTTAGATTGACTCCCGGGAAAATTTCTCAAGCTCATATTTATACTAATTTCTAGAGTCTACAATTTGCCCTTTATTGCCTCACTGGCATTTTAAATTTAACACAGTCTTCTTCTCCTTGAAGGATTTCCTGTTCTCATCTACTCCTTTTGTGTGACAAGCAATGACCACAGAGATAATTCTGTCTTAGATCATGTTGCATATCTAGTCTATGTTTGCCAATGCTCTTTTCTGCCACTTTTATTAAGAATATGCTATGGTCATGAATGGGGTAGTGCCCCATAAGAGGCTAAAGTGACCAGAGAGCCCCCCTTCCATGAGGTGAGAATAGATGGGTAAGTCATCATCTTCCCATCTGGAAGAGTGCCCTCAGCAAAACCTGACCATGCTGGCACCCTGATCTCGGACTTCCGCCCTCTAGAACTGTGAAAAATAAATTTCCATTGATTATAAGCCACTGAGTCTATGGTATTTTGTTATAGCAATCCGAAAAGACTAAGACACAAAAGTAACCATTTATTGTAATTCTTTAGCTTATCCATCTTTTTTGCAAAGCATTTTTTAAAATGTGTTCAGTAATGATTTTCTCCTTTTTCTCAATTTATAGAGGAAGGTCTTTACTTATCCATCATTGGCATTTGAGAAGATTTCTGCCTAAAACCATAAAGATTTCTGGTCATATCATTCTGGCACAAATTAAGTAAAGAGGGCATATTTTTAATAAATTATGATACTATGCTCTTTGAAAGCCAGCACTGGGAAAGAGCACAGGGACTCTAGAACCAACAGCTATTGGAGCTTCATCAAGGAGCTTCATCAGCATGTCTCAGAAATTCTTGTCCGTAGTTTGGTCAGCAATTAGGCATCATTCAGGCCACAGCACTCACTGATTGTCTAGAAAAGTTGCTCTCAGTGGGAGTCAGCCATGTGCTCTGTTGGCCATCAACACCCAGTACTGGCAGGAGCACATGCCTCTAGGGGCTCCTGCAGCCTGCAATGCCTGGTGAACTTCCAGGAGGGGAGAGGGGGATGGAGAAGAGTCTGTCAAGGCTCTGTCGCGTATCCTGTCTTCCAGCCCTAGCCCCACCAAGGAAGAGGACACAGGTCTTCAATTCTTTTTCTGTGTCATTTAGGGCCAGCTATGTTTCAGAGTTCACAACTTAGAAAGGTAGATGCAACAGAAGAACAGTTGTGATAACAGAAAAGCATCTTGCAGAGCTACTGTGGAGTGTAAGTTATGCTTTCAAGATGTGTTACCTGAGGCCAGGAAACTGGAGCATTCACTCAGTCATTGGTTAAGGGCTTGGGGAAAGGTAAGGCCTAAGTTCTCAGGTACTGTACCTACAACACTTCAAACAATTCAAGCACAAAGTCTACACTAGCAGCCTTGAGGGCAGTCCTCCAAGAAAGGGCCTCAGGACTCAAGAGCTGGCCTTAGAAAGTGAAAGCCCGTGAAAACAAAATTCTAAAACAGATCCCAGGGCTCTGGGCAGAGTATCTGTACTGCCCACCTTATGCACTCACAGAACATCCCAGGCAGGTTTCAGACAACTTCTTAAAATCAAGAAAACATTCTGCAAATATAGGAAGAGTCCCAGTGAGTGGGATAAAGCATGTAAAATTATACAAATCAACAAAATAGACCAGAAGACAAACCAATAAAGAAGAAAAGAGAAGAATCAAACAGATGCAGCAAAAGATGATAAAGGCAGTATCACCACCAATCCCACAGAAATACAAACTACTATCAGGGAATACTAAAAACACCTCTGCACAAATAAACCAAAAAATCTAGAAGAAATGGATAAACGCCTGGACACTTACACACTCCCAATACTAAACCAGGAAGAAATCAAATCCCTGAATAGATCAATAACAAGTTCTGAAATTCAGGTAGCAATTAATAGCCTGCTAACCAAAAAGAGTCCAGGACCACGTGGTTTCACAGCTGAATTCTACCACAGGTACTAACAGGAGCTGGTACCATTCCTTCTGAAGCTATTCCAAACAATATAAAAAGAGAGAAGTCTCCCTAACTCATTTTATGAGACCAACATCATCCTGATACCAAAACCTAGTAGAGACACAACTAAAAAAGAAAATATCAGGCCAATATCCCTGATGAACATTGATGTGAAAATCCTCATTAAAATATTGGCAAACCAAATCCAACAGCACATCAAAAAGTTTATCCATCACAATCAAGTTGGCTTCATCCCTGGGATGCAAGGCTGCTTCAATAAATGCAAATCAATAAACGTAATCTCACAATAAACAGAACCAATGACAAAAACAACATTATTATCTCAATAGATGTGAGAAGGCCTTTGACAAAATTCAACACCCCTTCATGCTAAAAATTCTCAGTAAGTTAGGTATTGATGGAATGTATCTCAAAATAATAAGAGATATTTATGACAAACCCACAGCCAGTATCATACTGAATGGGCAAAACCTGGAAGCATTCCCTTTGAAAACCAGCGCAAGCCAAGGATGCCCTCTCACCACTCCTACTCAACATAGTATTGGAAGTTCTGGCCAGGGCAATCAGGCAAGAGAAAGAAATAAAGGTTATTCAAATAAAAAAAGAGGAAGTCAAATTGTCTCTATTTGTAGATGACATGATCGTATATTTAGAAGACCCTATTGTCTCAGCACAAAATCTCCTTAACCTGATAAGCAACTTCTGCAAAACCTCAGTATACAAAATCAATGTGCAAAATCACAAGCATTCCTATACGCCAATAACAGACAGTCAAATCATGAGTGAACTTCCATTCACAATTGCTACAAAAAAAATTAAATACCTAGGAATACAACTTACAAGGGATGTGAAGGACCTCTTCAAGGAGAACAATAAACCACTGCTCAAGGAAGTAAGAGAGGACACAAACAAATGGAAAAACATTCCATGCTCATTGTTAGGAAGAATCAATATCATAAAAATGGCCATACTGCCCAAAGTAATCTATAGATTTAATGCTATCCCCATCAAGCTACCATTGACTTTCTTCACGGAATTGGGAAAAAAACACCTTAAATTTCATATGGAACCAAAAAAGAGCCTGCATAGCCAAGACAATTCTAAGCAAAAAAACAAAGCTGGAGGCATCATGCTACCTGACTTGGAACTATACTGCAAGGCTACAGTAATTAAAACAGCATGGTGGCTGGGCGCAGTGGCTCACGCCTATAATCCCAGCACTTTGGGAGGCCGAGGTGGGTGGATCATGAGGTCAAGAGATCGAGACCATCCTGGTCAACAAGGTGAAACCCCATCTCTACTAAAAAACAAAAATTAGCTGGGCATGGTGGTATGTGCCTGTAGTGCCAGTTACTTGGGAGGCTGAGGCAGGAGAATTGCTTGAACCCTGGAGGCGGAGGTTGCGGTGAGCTGAGATCACGCCATTACACTCCAGCCTGGGTAACAAGAGTGAAACTCCGTCTCAAAAAAAAAAAAAACAAAACTCAAAAATAATTCCACACACCTACAACCATCGATCTTTGACAAGATGCATGGAGAAACAACAAGCAATGGAGAAAGAATTCCCTATTTAATAAATGGTGCTGGGGAAACTGGCTAGCTACATGCAGAAAGCTGAAACCAGATACCTTCCTTATACCTTATACAAAAATTAACTCCAGATGGATTAAAGATTTAAACATAAGACCTAACACCATAAAAACCCTAGAAGAAGGCCTAGGCAATACCACTCAGGACATAGGTATGCACAAAAACTTTATGACTAAAACACCAAAAGCAATGGCAACAAAAGCCAAAACACACAAATGGGATCTAGTTAAGAGCTTCTGCACAGCAAATAAACTATTGTCAGAGTGAACAACAACCTACAGAATAGGAGGAAATTTTTGCAATCTACCCACCTGAAAAAGGACCAATACCCAGAATCTACAAAGAATCTTAACAAATTCACAGGAAAAAAAACAACCCCAAACAAAAGTGGGCAAAGGATATGAACAGATACTTCTCGAAAGGAGACATTTATGCAGCCAACAAACATACAGAAAAAAGCTCATCATCACTGTTCATTAGAGGAATGCAAATCAAAAACCAGTGAGATACCATCTCACGCCAGTTAGAATGTCAATCATCAACAAGTCAGGAGACAACAGATGCTGGAGAGGATGTGGAGAAATAGGAACACTTTTACACTGTTGGTGGGAGTGTAAATTAGTTCAACCATTTTGGAAGACAGGGTGGTGATTCCTCAAGGATATAAAACTAGTAATATCATTTGACCCAGCAATTCCATTACTGGGTATATACCCAAAGATTATAAATCATTCTATTATAAAGACACGTGCACATGTTATGTTTATTGTGGCACTGTTCACAATTGCAAAGACTTGGAACCAACCCAAATGCCCATCAATTATAGACTGGATAAAGAAAATGTGGCACATACATACCATGCAATACTATGCAGCCATAAAAAAAGGATGAGTTCGTGTCCTTTGCAGGGGCATGAAGCTAGAAACCATCATTCTCAGCAAATTAACACAAGAACAGAAAACAAGGCCTGTTCTCACTCATAAGTGAACAATGAGAATACACAGACACAGGGAGGGGAACATCACACACCAGGGACTATTGAGGGGAGGTGGGGAGCTAGGGGAGGGATAGCATTAAGAGAATACCTGATGTAGATGACAGGGTGATGGATGCAACCAACTACCTTGGCCTGTGTATACCTATGTAATAAACCTACACATTCTGCACATGTACCCCAAAACAAAGTATAATTTTAAAAAGTCATATAAATCCTATTAGAGTTTTTCCATAGTTAATGTTATATTGTCATAAACCAGTTGGTGAGACCAGGCATGGTGGCTCATGCCTGTAATCTTAGCAGGAGGCCGAGGCAGTGGATCACCTGAGGTCAGAAGTTTGCGACCAGCCTGACCAACATGGTGAAATCTCATCACTACTAAAAACACAAAAATTAGCTGGGAGTGGTGGTGGGTGCCTGTAATCCCAGCTGCTCAGGGAGCTGAGGCAGGAGAATCACTTGAACCCAGGAGGCAGAAGTTGCAGTGAGCCGAGATCACATCATTGCACTCCAGCCTGGGTGACAGAGCAAGACTCTGTCTCAAAAAAACAAATAATAAATAAACTGGTTGGTAAAATAACATCGTATAGACCATAAATGTAAATACTGTTTTTTAAAGGAAAAATTCATTATAACCTCAAGCTCACATTGATTCAAACTAGGATAAATGCCTCCATCTCTGCATCCAGGAAGTATTTGCGTCGTCTGTGCTCGTTCTCATGAGCAGGCTGGCATTGGACATGGATGCTGGGCTGCGGAGCAGCTGCTCAGGTGAAGAAGCAGCACCATGAATGATGATTTTTAAACTTCTTCCTGTGTCCTTGCTCTCAGTTATCACATGTTTCTAAATAGTCTCTGAGTAAACAGCCATCATCCCTTATTTACAGGTAAGCGTATATTGTACAGGACAGAAATTAATCCATCGCGCTTTTCACTGTTTAATCCACTGAATTTCTTTTTCCTATGTTCACAGAGTCATGACTATAATCCATCACAGTTCAGGTTATTCGGGTTACATTTTGTAGCCAAATCAGTTTCGGTGCCCATTTTGATTGACAACAAAAGCAATGTGTTTTCAAATCTACTCGCATTTTGGAATCTCAGCTACGAGACTGCAGCCCTGTACTAGCAGTGCTTCATTGGGATCTCTCCCACTCACCTCCCAAACAAGCTGTTCATTTACACAAGGGGAAGCTCAGGCAAACAACTCCTCCACCCAGCAGTACCCATCCTGCAGAGATTCCTCAGCATTTCTAGAATGTGGGTATCGTGCTACAGCACTCAGGGAGGCTCTGGTTTTCTTCCCAGTGGAAATTAGGAAAGGGAAGAAATTAAATATGTGTTCTTAGACGATCCTCCTATCTACAAGTCCTGTTTCTGGCTTACAACCCTGGCTGTGTGAGGGTTTTAAGAACCACACTCTTTCTGATAAAGTCCTGCTTTGCTAATCAAGACCTTTTTGTTGCTACCGGAAAGTAACATGTCCTCTCTTATTAACTGCAGTGCCTGGCAGTGTATGAATATAAATTTGCTTCTTCATGTTTCTTGGACTCATTTTAGTAAAAAACACCTTCCCAAAGGCCAGCTCTTTGAAGCTGCTGTTCTGTGCTTTATCATGTAGCTGGTGACTTTTATGTGTCAAACATTTATCGATTGTTAACTGATGCCAACCAATCATTCATATAACCAAATATAAGCACGACTTTGGCAATTTGGAAATCACAGGTTTCTTCTGGATGCAGAGGACAAAACACGAATCCATCAGTGTCTACCCAACTAGAAATGGCTCATTCTTCTATAGCAGCAAACACAAAAGAACTCTTACCAGAGAAAATACAAGCTTAGGAAAAACAATTATTTTTCTCCATTGACTATCATAAAAAACAAACTGAATATCTCTTGATATGTCCAACAGAAATGACAGTCTCAGCACATTTGGCCTTAACTTAGTTGGTGGAAGGTTTAATTCACTGTAGACCAGAGTTTAAAAGATGACTGGGAAACCAGGTTGGAGTGGACTCCAATCTAGCACAAAACTCTAAACGAGATCTTACATATGAGAAATTCTCAGACCAGCAATGAAACTTTAGTCTTTATCTCATAACTTGGGACCCAAATTTTGGATGAAGAAAAGTTTTAGGCTTAGAACCCGAAATAGCAAGGGCCTCGATGCCGGGTAACCCTCACTTCACCAATTCTGGGTCTAGCTTTGGAAACGGCCGCCCAGATTTGTGTGAGTTTTTGTGCGGAGACCCGCGGCACCAGCTGAAACAGCCGTGCTGGAAACTCATGGCACTTTTCAGCCCGGGAATTTCCTGGTGTGTAGGCAGTAAAAACTCATTTGGAAATGCGGTGATCACTCACCTTCTGCGTTGTTCTCGCTAGGAACTGCCAGTCTTGGAAATGTATCTCTCTAAACTGTTTGCTCATCATGGAAGCGTGTCTCTTACCACTCTCCCCGTAGATTTGTTGGGGAAATTATATCAGAGAACATGCTTGAAAGCGCTGAACCCCGTACTTGGTACAGAGAAGGCACTCAGAAGGATTTGCTGTCATTCGTCATGAGAGAAAAATTCCCACCCCAGACATCGGCATTTCTTCCTTGTCAGAAGACCAAGACGTATCATAGCTATTATGCCCTCCTGTCTCCAGTTTTTTCTATAGAAATTGATTAGAAATGTGGCCTCCACACTGGTGGTGCCCAATCAGCCATCACCAACTGCAGACCCAATTATCTGGAGCCCAGCATGGCCTGAGCTCTTACCCAGAGCCACAGAGGAAGCGCTTTGCCTCCAAATGCCTGACACTGAGTGGGGAGTCAGGACTCAGCTCCAACAGAGGCCCTGTCTTCAAAAGAGGTCGCACAGGCAGTGGGATAAGGCAATTGGTGACAAGCATTAAAGAAATATAAAAATGAGAGCCTTGGGCTCCCCGAGTCCAGCATTTGTGCAGAGCCTTGAAAACTAAATGTGAAACAATAATTGAAGGGTGAAATATTGCAGACTGAAGAAGGGTCGCTTCCCTGTTATCAGCAGAATGATCAGGAAAAGACAACATGGAATAAACAGAGCACACTGGGCCAGGCTGGCCTCTGGGGCGTAGGTGTGCCAGGTAAGGGTGCATGTGCACAGGCGCTTTTTTGTCCTGTTCCCTCTGGAATTTCAGCTTTGCTTCTCATTTGCCTCCTTACTACATAAGTTTAGAAACACATTTAAAAGGGATTTTTCTGTCTTCTGAGGGCTAAAGGGAGAGTGGATGAAAATGCATTAAAATAATGCTTCCCCTTGAGCAATTTTTACGTATTCAGTTGCTGTAACTTGAAAGAAGACCTCAAATCCTTTTGAGTGACCCAGAACGAGACACAGGCACAGAATCTCTTAATCTTCTCTCTCCTAAGGTACTGCTTTAGAAACAGAGTGTGGGGGACTTCACCACTGCCACTGGGAGTCTTTGGCAGAGGTCACCCCAGAGAGTTTCACCCCAGCTGGAATATCTGTGGCTCCCAGATAATTCGTTTCTGGCTCGGCCTTCCTGTCTATGCCAACCACTATGAACAAAAATGTGTCCAAAGTAAACCTCAGACAACTGGACCTTCCTCAGCAACGTGGGGGGCACTTGGTGTTAGAGGGTGGTCTCTGGGTTCCTGTGAACGTTGCCCCAGGTGCTGAGCAGCTGGCTGCAACGGCTCATGAAATTCTATCCTTCCAGCTCCCAGCACGCTGAAAAGTAACCCAGGGACGCCAACAGCCTTGTCCCACCCGTGGAAATTAATGGTGCCAGCTCAGCATATTGGCAGAGAAAGGAAATTTGCACAGCAAACAAACCTGCTGAAAAATTGGAAATATTTGCTTAACAGGAGCACATTGATTAAAGTCACTCCAAGATCAAATTACTCTCCCAGCCTGGGCAATTTCATCCCGGAGGCCAGCCAACTTATATTGGCAGAATATTGATGAAAAGCTCTCACTATGTCTAGATGTACCGTATTAGGGGTGTTAATCTCAGAAGTGGGCCATAATTTTTCTTCTACACCCAGACTCTTCATTTGAAAGCGTTTAATTCCAATACAAATAGTCATAAGGAAATAACAGCTTTGATGTATGTCTTTTCAATATCCGTCTTTGGTAAGAACTTCTCACTTCTATGGTCAATGAAAGCTCATCTTGAATAAAAAGTTAAGCTCATTCCAGCAGACTTCCAAGGTTACTTGATTTCTCAAATCTTCCCCAATTTCAAGGAAAAATAAAGGTCCAGCCAAAGCCACTCCTTAACAATGAAGACAAGCAAACCACCACATAAATATGTATAGCATGAGTTATACTGAAGAAGATAAATTAGCAATTCCGAGAAGGGTCCTTCAGCTGGTTCATGAAGAGAAGGGTATGGGAGGGCTGGTCTGAGGTCAGCCAGATGCTTTGGGAGGTTCTTCAGGGGTTTGAAAAGATGGGGTAAGGTCTCCTGGAACCACTGCAGCTGCCAGCTGAGACCCTGATTCCTCATCACAACCCTAAAAATAACCCACATCCAATTTGTTAAAGGATTTGAAACAATCCACGAAGGGACAAATACTTGCTTTGCACACTTCTGCTGCTTCTTTTGGTAAGAATAAAATTATTTTTTAAGTTGATGAATCGTGCGTATTTGTGGAGTACACTGATGTTTCTATATATGCAATTGTATAGATTATACATATAAGGGATATAAAACTCCTTTTGGTAAGAATAATTTTTTTTTGTTACTCTGTTACCAAGTGGAATGCAATGGCACAATCTTGGCTCACTGCAACCTCCACCTCCCATATTCAAGCAATTCTCCTGCCTCAGCCTCCCGAGTAGCTGAGACTACAGGTGCACACCACCATGCCCGGCTAATGTTTTTATTTTAATAGAGATGGGGTTTCACCATGTTACCCAGGCTAGTCTCGAACTCCTCAGCTCAGGCAGACCACCCACCTCCGCCTCCCAAAGTGCTAGGATCACAGGCATGAGCCACTGCGCCTGGCCGAATAAAATGATTTTTTAAATTGGTTAATAATTGTGCATATTTGTGGAGTACATTGTGATGTTTCTGTACATATCATTGTAGAGATTATACATATAAGAGATACAAAATTACAGCTGAATAGGAGGAATAAGTTCTAGTGTTCTGTATCACTGTAGGATGACTATAGTTACCAACGATATGTGGTTTCAAATAGCTGGGAGGAGGATATTAAATGGTCTCAACACACACACACAGGAGGATAAATGTGTGAGATGATGGATTCGCTAATGACCCTATCTACTGTACTTCTGCTTCTTAAAATCAGCAATGATGAAATAGACTTTCTTAAGCTCTGGCTCAGGTGGTCTTCCTTTATGGCCCTCTCAGAAATGAAGGAGCCCAACACATGCTGGAAAAGAACATTCCAATGTGGGTTTCTTCACGCCTGTCCACCTAAATACACAGTAACTACAAGACGTAAGGGCTTGAGGGTCGCATAGGAAGGCACTTGGAGGCCAGCTGACCATAAGCCTGCTCTGCCCTGCCTCCAACAAACAGGATGCTCAGAGCTACCCACCCCTCTCCTTGCAGACATGGAATCTCCCTCCCTTTTCCACTCCCAAGGGGACCCCCTGGGCCACAGGAACATGCAATGCTTCCCCTTACTCAGCCACCTGTCTCCAAACTAGGACAGTCTGAACTGGCAATCTGCAAACCCCAGTTACGATGACAACGAATGCTCCCTCCAAGGAGGTATCCTCCTGAGCAAATGGAAAGCTCCCTATACTCTGCCAGATGTCACAAATTCACTCCTCCCACCCAACCACCTGCCTCTGAAGAGTATGTATTGTAGAGATTATACATATAAGAGATAACACAGGATAACAACAGGCACTCAGATGGGATTTGAAAAGGATTTTGCTTATACTGACTCATCAGGAACAGGGGCAGGGGTGGGGGTGGGGTGGGGATGGGCAGGGAATGGAATGATGGGGTGGAAGGAGGTAGAAGGTATGGAGGTGGTAGGGCAGGGAGAGATGGAGGAAACCAGAGGCCAGAGGAGGGAAGCCACCATGTTTAAGCACCTGGGTTCCAGGTACTGCTTGGGGTGTGCTTTCTTCATCTATCTCATTGAATCCTCACATCACTCCCATGAGAAGCAACTCTGGCTGCATATTACAATCACTTGGGAAATCTTTTAAATAATACAGGAGCTGAGCTCCAGCAACCTGGATCAATTGAATCAGAATCTTTAGGGGTAGAACCCAGGTAGCCATGATGCTGCTGCTGCTGCTGTTGGGAGAGTCTCGCTCCGTTGCCCAGGCTGGAGTGCAGTGGTGGGATCTCAGCTCAGTGCAACCTCTGCCTCCTGGGCTTCACTGATCCTTCAACCTCGGCCTTCGGAGTAGCTGGGACTACAGGTGTACATCACCACACCTGGCTAATTTTTGTGCTTTTTGTATAGATGGGGTTTTGCCATGTTGCCCAGGCTGGTCTCAAACTCCTAGGCTCAACCCATCTGCCCGCCTCAGCTTCCCAAAACTCTGGGATTACAAAATCCCAAAACGCTGGGATTACAGGTGTGCACCAATGCACCTGGCCAGCCATAGTTTTTAAAAGCATCCCAGGCAATTCCACCGAGCAGCCAGGATTGAAAATTACCTTACCAAAGAATCTCTAAGCTCCTTTTCCACTGCTCTATTATGAAATACTGCCCTTCCCCCACACCCTGCACCCCTGGCTCTAGACATGTCTAGACCTACAGCCAGGCCATAAAACGCCACCCAGAGAAACTGGGGATTTTTGCTTTGCATGTTTCAGTAAAGAAAGGAATTTGAGTCAAATTTTGCTTTCTTAAACTCTTTAAATTGCTAAGGCTTGTTTCAGCCTTGAAAACTGTAGGATCACATGTCTCAGAAGACTTGCGGCTTCGGGGATAATCTCTCCTTCCCTTTTCACCTGGATGTGGAGCTGCTGCACTAGAGCTCGCTCCTCGTTTGATGATGACACGCAGTCAGCAGCCAAATGTCATTTGGAAGAATAATTTTTTTGGCTTAGGAGAAAATGCATGCTCTAGTTCCTGATAATTGATTTGCAAGGTTCCAATTTTAGTAGCAAATTGCTCCCGTTACCCAGGTATTTCATATCTTATATGAGCACTTAGAAAACTCAATATTCCTTATGCTGACCAGGAAACGGCAGGAAAAACTGCAGTTAAAATTTTGGATCCTTTCTCTATTTATATTTTAATATCTTTCTAAGAGGCCTTGGTTACAAATACATCAGGACAGTTAAAAAGTAATAATGTAACAGTGTCTTTTAAGTGGCCTTGTTTCCCCAGGAAAGGCTCAGCCCTCTCTAGCCATGTAATTAATCCTGATAATAATATCACCTGAGCCCAGGAGCAAGTCAAGCAGGAGGACTTTAAGTTACAGTCAAGGAAAAGGAGAGCCTGAGGTCTGCTCAGCCGCTGGTGATGGAACCAGGGCAAGAAGCCAGGCTCCCTCAGCACCCAAACAAGACAAAGAGCTATGGACCCAGGACAGAATTCCAGCTTTCCAACCCCTACTTGAAAGCTTGTTCCAAACAGAACTTTGAGGAAAGCCACTTACACCCCTCTTCGGGCCACGGTTCTCTCCTTCCTAAAAAGAACAGGTCGAGGGAGGGAATCGCCGGTGTCTTTTCCAGCATTAACACCCCACAGCCTGAGCATCTCAGGCTTGAGGAGTGGTGAGGCACCATCCTCAGGGTCAGACTGACCCAGGCTTGATGCCCAACTTATTAGCCACTTAGCAGCTGAATAGCTTCAACCATCGTTTTCATCCAGTGTGAAATTCAAACAAGAAACAGCTGCCATCTCACAAAGTCATTGCTGCCACTCATGTGTCAAAGTGCAGGAGATGCTCAGCCCAGCACCTGGCATGGGGAGTTGGTGAAGTAAGCTCCCTTGGAAGGTTTGCTCTTATGGAAAATGGGACCAGCCCACAGTCTTCTCATCATTCTGAACTCCTCTTATCTTCTCAAATTCACCACCAGATTATCCAGAAATACTCTGGACTGTCCTCGAGTAACCTCCCTAAGCAAGACAGGAATGCTTCCAAATTGGCCCTATGTGCCTGATGGGTTAGGTCTGGGAATTCCAACATTGAAGTGTGTTCCACTGTCCCGAGACCACTGCCCAGAAACAGAGTAGCTGTGGGCTGCCCCTGCTGCTGGGCGAGAGGCGCTGTACTGAGCCCAACTCTCTCTCTCTCTCTCTATTCTGTGTGTGTGTGTGTGTGTGTGTGTGTGTGTGTGTGTGTGTGTCACCCCCTCCCTTTCTCTGCTTTCCCAAGTCATATTCATTTTTACCCACTTTATATTCCGTTTTCTTCCTGGCCCCTCCTTTCCAGCTTCTGACCTTTTGTCCCCTTCTCCTACGAAGGGCCACACCTTGCTCCCGGGACTTGAGCTTAGCTCTTAGAAGACACTAATTCCAGCCCTGTCAGGTACATATTTTGCCCCAATCTCCAGACCGTCACATCCCAACACAGACTACCCTCAGTGCCTCTTCCACATAAATCTCAGGTCCTTCAATAGGATCTGGCCAAAACCGTCCCACAAAGACTACAGAGAGGGGCAGGCAGTCCAGAAAGGGGAGAACGCACGGAAACACCAGACACTAGAATCCCTGACTCTCTGAGTTGATGGGAAATATAAAACCACCCATCCAGCAACTCATCTGGTGATCCAGAACCTACTACCACCACTCTACCAAGTGGTCCCCAGGATGTTTTTGGTTCATGTCCAATAATAAGGAATGCTTTACCCATCAATGATAGGTGCTTCACTTCTAGACAGCTCGGATCATCACAAATCCCTTCCTTAAACCATCTTCCTGTGGCCCCTCCCTCTGGAGAACTGGTTTGTTGGTGAAATGAGATCTCGATGTATGTGACCTGTCTTTGATAGGTCAGCCGTAGGTGTTTCTTCTCCCATCCCAAAGGGCTTTGGGGCCATCCTTATCCCTCTTTAAGGATTTGCTACTCTGGGTCCCACCCCACAAGGCACTGGGTGTGGCATGAGCAGAATATAACAGAGAACTCTCCCACCCTGCTCTGAGCCTCTCTATCTGCAAACACTGCCTGGCCTGATGCAGTCCCATCCTGCAGTGTGCTCATTTGAATGTGTTCTCTACCATATTGTTGGGTCCTTCCAATTTGGCATTGGGTCAATAGGTTTTGGATTTTATTCTTTTCTCTCATTTTATTTCTATTTCATCTTGCTCTCCTGCAACAAAATGAATGGAGACTGAGTCAGTATCACCAAGGAATTCTCAGACATGAGGTCCTTGGAGCCAACAGGTGGCCAAGCCTGCCCCCTTGGATACAAGGCTGAATCTCACCTTCAGATCTCACCTGTTTGAGAATGAGTTTTGCTTTGTTGTCCCAGGCTGGAGCACAGTGGTATGATCTCAGCTCACTGCCACCTCCGCCTCCCAGGTTCAAGCAATTGTCCTGCCTCAGCCTCCCGAGTAGCTGGGATTACAGATGTGTGCCACCACACTCAGCTAATTTTTGTATTTTTAGTAGAGATGGGGTTTTACCATGTTGGCTAGGCTGGTCTTGAACTCCTGACCTCGTGAGCCACCCACCTCAGCCTCCCAAAGTGCTGGAGTTACAGGCAAGAGCCACCACACCCGGCCTGCAGATCTCACCTTTAAATTGGCTCTTGACTCCATGGACACAGCATTCAAAGGGGGTCGCAGAATTTAACCCTCTCATTTTTCTATTAAAGACATGAGCCAAGACTTGGGCATTATTTGCTAGGGACCTGAAGTTTGCAAATCTGGGTTTAAATCCTGGCTTACTTTCTGCTGTCCAGATGTCCTTGAGGTAGTATGTGAGATTCCTAGAATGACCATAACAAATTACCACAATCTACGTGGCTCAAAACAGCAGAAATGTATTCTGTCACAATTCTGGAGACCAGAGTGTAAAGTCAAGGTGCCCCAGGGTTGGTTCCCTCTGAAAGCTCTACAGGAGAGTCGGTCCCATGCCTTTCTCCTGGGTTCTGGTGGCTTCTGACAACCATAAGTGCTCCTTGGTTTGTCACTGAGGAACTCCAATCTTTGCCTCGTCTTCACATGGCCGCCTTCTCTGTGTGTCTTTGTGTCAAACCTCCTCTCCTTCCCCGTAAAGAGAACTCCACCCTAAATTCAGGAGGACTTCATCTGGAGATCCTTACCTTAATTACCCTATTTCCAAATAAAACTGCACTCCCAGGAACTAGGGTTTAAGACTTGGACAGATCCTTCCAGGGACACTATTCAACACATTGCACTTAGTAATTTTCCTTCCCATGAGTGAAATGGGAATGTTTCAACCTTGTTGGAGGTAACACATTTAGTGCAACTCCTGGAATGTGAAAGTTGATGATTTAATCCTATGTCAACTATAAACATTACAGTTATCATTATAATTAGTAAATGTTTTCATGAGGTCAGACAATGAATTAGTAGTGCCAGTGAGCCCACATCCTCTGACCCCAAGCCCAGTGCTTGCCCGGAATTCCCTTTCACTGTTACGGGAGAGTAGCAGAGCCCCTCCGCCTCATGCATGTTCTCTTTCCATGTTGTCTTGTCCAAATCCTAACACTCAGGGCCAGCTTGGAACACTGGAGAAACCAGCAGCCTGCATGGGGCTTGAATCTGAGGCAGAGCCAACTCCAGTGAATTGAGGTGTGGCTTAGTCACAGATCCTAGAATGCAACTGCTAGGTAGTGAATTGTGGTGTTTAACTTCCAAACTGCCAGTCTCAGGGCAATGTGGTCCTTCCTGACTGCTCATGGAAGCAACCTCATTCCACTGCAATTACGATGGCAGCTCATGCTGCAGATTCATACCTAGTGTTGCTTAACCCTCCCGCCTCCCGCAAGGACCCCAGCCTTGCTTAGGGAGTATCCTCTCTTCTTTCCATTCCCAATTCTCCCATCTTCACTCCCCAACTGCCTCCCTGACCCCACCTGCCACTCTTACAATCACAGCAAGTCAGCCTATACTTTTCCTGCAATCGCCACACTTACAACCCCCATGCTTACATAACATCAAAAATGCTTTTGTTCACAGAACAAAGAAGTATATAAACAACTGGAAGGAGGATTCTTTCTACAAGCCTAACTACCAATTAGAGGGTCATTTGCTGGAAGTGCTGTATCTAGGGGAACTCACCCAATCTCAGAGTCCTGACATCTATGATACACAAGGGGTTTGCGGCAGTGCCCCCGAAAACTCCACTCGCCTCTGCTAGGATGCCCTAAAACCTTTCATTCCACCATTCCATCATCTGGACTGGCTTTTTCCCACCCCAGTCTCAGCCCCCAACCCCATCCTGCCTCTGCCTCCTTATCCTCTACTCATCTTTCAATTTCTGGCTCAGGTGTCACTTTCTCAGGAAAGCCCCTCATCCTCTATAATATCCTCTTTCATGTGCTCTCCTTCACGGCACTGAGCACACTGTGAAATTATATGTTTATCTGTGAAACTATTTGATTAATGTCCAATAATGACAGGTAAGCCCCAGGTAAACAAATGTGTTCATTATTTTCACCACTGTATCCTGGAATACATAATAAATGTCTGATACGGCTTTCTGAAGGAACAACTGAATGGGAAGTGCCCATTCGGTTACAATATTCCTATATTATATGCTGCTTAAAATCTTTCTCTAGTTTACACACATGCATAGACACCTCATCCAAAGGCCTCTGTGCATGGAAGAAAGGTAATTAAAGGCAGAGCACAGTGACTCACTCCTGTAATCCCAGTGCTTTGGAAAGCCAAGGCAGGTAGATCTCTTCAGGCCAGGAGTTCGAGACCAGCCTGGGCAACATGGAAAAACCCTGGCTCTACAAAAAATACAAAAATTAGCCAGTCTTATAAGTCCGTTTCTAAATAAATAAATAATAAAATTTCTTAAAAAGGTAATTAAAGAATGAAGTTGAGATGAAGGCGCTGTTTATACCACAGACAACTTCTGCTCAAATATTAATACAAGCATCTCTTAAAAGTACCCTGTTACCGGCCCTTGAACCCTGGCCAGCATGGGAATGTAACTGACAATGCCGCCTTTGGGAACATGCTGGGTTCTGGAGCATCCTGCCAGCCCATTCCTCACTCTCTCCCTTGGCACACTACTTCACCTCCAAGCCTACGAGACACACGGGCATTCGCAGCAACCTGGATGGAATTAGAGATCATTATGTTAAGTGCTGTAACTCAGAAATGGAAAACTAAACATTGGATGTTCTCATTCATATGTGGGAGCTAATCTATGAGAACGCAAAGGAATACGAATGATACATTAGACTTTGGGGACTCAAGGGAAGGGTGGGAGGGGGGTAAGGGATAAAAAACTATGCATTGGGTACAGTGTACACTGCTCACATGATGGAGCAGGGGCATCAAAATCTCAGAAATCGCCACTAAAGAACTTATTCATGTAACCAAATACCACTTGTTCCCCAAACACCTACTAAAGTAAAAAAATTTTAAAAATAAAAATGTGTCAATTACCCATTTAAAAACTAGTCTTCTCTTATACCTTTGTGTTCATAGCCTCACCACCCCAGGGACTGGGCATGAGTTCCTACATGGAAGAGGAAAGGAAGAATGGGGTCAGAATCTCAGGGACACCTTTAACTCCAATTGCTACTTCCTGCTTCACCAGCACCAAGCCCTCCAACCCTTACACGGAGAGATCAAAGGTCTAAATCTAGAGACACCAGCCTGAGTTCCAACCAACGGGACTGATCATGAGAAATGTCTGAGGCTGGAAAGGGGGCTACGCAAGTGTGATGAGTTAGGTGCCATTTAAGGCTCAAATACCCCAAGATATTATTGTATCACAGCCACCAGAAGAGAGCCTGAAATAACAGTAATAAAAAGAAATCTGTTAAATCAATCCCAGTGCTTTCTGCTCAGGAGAGGAAACACCCGGGGTTAGGATGCCCGTGCTCAGGAAAGCAGCATGACCCACTGGGGGATATGTGTCAGTCACCTCTTCCCCAGCTCCCGTCCCTTCCCTCCACCCACTTCTCTTGCTCTCACACACAGAAAGGGGTATCAATCACTTCAACCATCAGAGGTCTGGATTCTAGGCTGCTGTCAAGAGAAGCAGACCGCAAATAGTGAAGGGGAAGGTGGAGGCATCAGGATTTCATGCCACAGAATATGAGCATGGGCAGGCATGGACTCAAACGATGGGAGAAACTCACTTTACAATTTTAATTGGGCAATAGCCCTCCTGTTACCATGATTATTATCTGAGGCTATTTATCTGGAATCTATAAGGTACAGAAGAAAAATGTGGTTACACAGACACCTGTTTGCTCTATTCAAGACTTCAAGGAAAGACGAGATGATCCTGTGTTGAACAACAACCTGGTTCCCCTGCTGTGGACCTACCCCTGCCTGGAGGCACCCTCCTCCTCCTTTTACAAATGAAACTGAAGCTCTGAGAAGGGAAGCAACATGTGTTCCATCACAGAGTTACTTAGAGCCAAAGTTCCAATCAACTTTCTTTTTTTTTACGACACAGTCTGACTCTGTCACCAGGCTGGAATGCAATGGCATGATCTTGGCTCACTGCAACCTCTGCCTCCCAGGCCCAGGAGA
Organism: Callithrix jacchus; assembly: GCF_049354715.1. Lineage (NCBI taxonomy): Eukaryota > Metazoa > Chordata > Mammalia > Primates > Cebidae > Callithrix > Callithrix jacchus. Next base: position 22,392,602 of record NC_133507.1, on the reverse strand, counting down.
TTCTCCTGCCTCAACCTCCCAAGTAGCTGCAACTACAGGTGTGCGCCACCAGGCCCAGCTAATTTTTGTATTTTTAGTCCGGATGGGGTTTCACCATGTTGGCCAGGCTGGTCTCAATCTCTTGATCTTGTGATCCACCTACCTTGGCCTCCCAAAGTGCTGATTACAGATGTGAGTCTGTCAGATTTTAAGCCTTCTGCCCACACCAGTCTTCTTTCAATGTAGGGACAAATCACCCTCACATGAAGAGGAGCCCAGTGCCCACCGACAATTCCGTTTCATTGCCTTTCATCACCTCAGCTGATAAATAATTGTTCTGACCAACCAAACACACAAAGGAAACAAACAGATGTGTACAGAGAGTGAGACTGGATCGGCTCCCATTTGTTACGGTGATTTCGAAAATAGACATCACCATAACATGATATTAAACGTGACTCTGTCTCATCATTTCAGTTTTCGCAGCAGTCCCAGAGGCTGGGGACCACAGTAGGTGCCATATGCCCCCATTAAATCACATGGTGGGCTCTCCTTTCATGGGGCACCAAGTGGCTTCTGCCCACATGGGCTGGTCACCATCTCCATCCCTTTAAAAAGCTTCAGGGCAGAGAGAATGTCCCTGGAGGCACGGAGCTGGCTGTAGAGGTTCCCACCCATCTCCACAGCAGAGGGGACTGCAGTGTCTGTGCCTTCACCTCAAGCAGGTGGAGCAACATCAAAAGTATTAACACAGAATCTGAGGGCTGCAGCATCAGTGGGATTGAACTGGCATCTGACTCCCACCTGGGAACAGCCTAGGGCAAACAGCTGTAGATGGTGCTCCATGCCTGCTGGCAGAGCACTGGAAGCAAGTTGCTGCCACAGATGGCCAGGGAAAGGTAACAGCTTTTTCAGGGAAGACCTGGTGGGGTGGAAGGTCCTGTCCAAGAGGACACAATATATTATTTAATAACTGTAGCTTCCTGTTAAGTCTTAAAAATTTCAGAACCACTTTGTGGTCATCTAAAGAAGAGTCCAATTGGAATTTCTATCAATCAATTTGGAGAACGTTAACCCCTTTATGACATCCACTCATCTTATCTATAAACACTGCTTTGAGGTTTTGGAAGACCTAAAGTTGAATATGTTTTATCTGTAAAAGTCTTGAACATTTTAGATTTCCAAAGCATTTTACCTGTATTTGTTAAATTATGTCTTTTGAAATCACATATTCTAATGGTGGCCTAAAAATGCAATTTTATTTTGTATATTCATTTTATATTAATATAAATTATTAATCTTAAAATGTACCTACTGATCTTTGGGATTTTCTGTATGTTCATGTCCAAGTGATGACAATCCTTATACTACGTTACTCTGTCTAGGATTATCGTACAAAGTTGAAAAGATGCTGCTAGAACAGGAATGATTGTCTTGTTCCTATTAATAAATTGTCTTGGGCAGAGTGTGTTGGCTCACGCCTGTAATCCCAGCACTTTGGGAGGCCAAGGTGGGCAGATCACCTGAGTTCAGGAGTTTGAGGCCAGCCTGGCCAACATGATGAAGCCCTGTCTCTACTAGAAATACAAAAATTAGCCGAGCATGGTTTCAGCTGCCTGTAATCCCAGCTACTCAGGAGGTTGAGGCAGGAGAATTGCTTGGACCGACGACTCAGAGGTTATAGTGAGCCGAGATCATGCCACCACATTCCAGCCTAGGTGATAGAACTAGACTCCATCTCAAAAAAAATTAAAAATTGTTTCTAATAGTTTAAGTATGAGATTAGCTGTAGATTATTTTGAGAAGTGCCTTCATCAGATTAAGAAAACTCTCTTCTAGCTTATTAAGAATATTTATGAATAAATGCTAAATTATACTGATTAACTCTTCTACATCTACTGCAATAATATATTTTTTTTTACTTTTTTTAAATTGCATTTTAGGTTTTGGGGTACATGTGCAGAACATGCAAGATAGTTGCATAGGTACACACGTTGCAGTGTGATATGCTGCCTTCCTCCCCTTCACCCATATCTGGCATTTCTCCCCGTGCTGTCTCTCCCTAACTCCCAATAATATTTTTTTAATTAATGAATAGCATTACTCCATTTTTCATTTGAATTCATCTTACATTCTGCACTTACTCTGCCAAGACCTTTTTGCCCTAAAGCACATTTTGCCCAATATTAACATAGCTTCACAAATGAGCGCTCATGAACTACTTGCTAAAAGCTTTTTTCCATTTATGTTTCACAACTCTCTGTGCCCTCATGTTTCAAGTAAAAAGCATGGAACTGGGTCCTGTTTCTTTTTCATCTGTTCTGGCAGTCTCTGTCTCAACTGGCAAGTTTAAATCATATGTATTTATTTCGAAAGCTGATGTATTTGTACCGTTTTACTCTTCGTGCTTTCTCTAAGTCTTTTTTTCTATATTACTTTTTCTGTTTGCCTTCTTTGATTGTCTTATTCCATATTCTTCCTCTACTTGTGTGGAAGTTATTTGTTCTGTTTTTCCTCTTGACTTTCTAGGAACTTTGGCTGTAGAAGTTCTTTGAAGCCTGAGTTAAGAGGTTATTTTTTTCTTCAAAGAGGATTTGTAATTACTGTGGTCAAACTGCAGAAGGCATTACCAAATCATGACTACTTTTAACTCAGTTTTTGCTTGGCATCTTTTGGAATTCTTGGGTAGTGTAAATTCTATCCCCAAACCATGTGAAAGTCAGATTATGGGTCAAGAATCCTCAGGAGACACGTTGTGTTTTGGCTTGGTTTGGGTTTGGGTTTTGTTGCTGTTTTTTCCCTGAATCTAGAGCTGAGATGGATTTGGAGAAGTTTCCTTGTGTGGCTGTGTGTGTGTGCACATCACTGCCGGCTGTGTCCAGGCCTACCTCTTGCTGGACTACTGTGTATCCTGTGTATCCCATCTCACATTCCTATTCCCTCCCTGCCATGGCCAGCCATTCTCACGTTTGTTCTATGTACCCCATTGAATTGAGTCCCCCCAAAATTCATGTCCACTCAGAGCCAGTGAAATAGAGAAATAGGGTCTTTGCAGATATCATCAAGTTGAAGTCAGGTCACAGTGGAGTAGGGCAGGCCCTAAATCCAATGTGACTGGTGTCCCTATAAGAAGAGAGAAACGGCCGGGCACGGTGGCTCAAGCCTGTAATCCCAGCACTTTGGGAGGCTGAGGCGGGTGGATCACGAGGTCAAGAGATCGAGACCATCTTGGTCAACAAGGTGAAACCCCATCTCTACTAAAAATACAAAAAAAAAATTAGCTGGGCCTGGTGGCACACGCCTGTAGTCCCAGCTACTCAGGAGGCTGAGGCAGGAGAATTGTCTGAACCTAGGAGGCAGAGGTCGCGGTGAGCCGAGATCACACCATTGCACTCCAGCCTGGGTAACAAGAGTGAAACTCCATCTCAAAAAAAAAAAAAAAAAGGGAAGAGAAATGTCCATGCAAAGAGAGACGTGGGCACAGAGAAAAGGAAGACAGCAGCAGAGAGTGGAGTGATGCATCCACAAGCCAAGGAATGCCAAGAATTGCTAGCACCATCAGAAGCTACGACAGAGGAATGGAGCACATTCTTCCCGGGGAACCCAGAAGGAACCAACCATGTTGATACCTCGATTTCAGACTTCTGGCCCTCAGAAATATGAGAGAAGAATTTCTGCTGTTTTTGTTTTTGAGATGGAGTCTCACTCTGTTGCCAGGCTGGAGTGCAGTGGTGCTCACTGCAACCTCTACTTCCTAGGTTCAAGTGATTCTCCTGCCTCAGCCTCCTAAGTAGCTGGGACTACAGGCACACGCCACCACACCCAGCTTATTTTTGTATTTTTAGTGGAGATGGGGTTTCAGCATGTTAGCCAGGATAGTCTACATCTCTTGACCTTGAGATCCACCTGCCTTGGCTTCCCGAAGAACCGGGGTCACAGGCATGAGCCATCATGCCAGACCAATTTCTGTTGTTTTAAGTCACCCAGTTAGTGATAGTTCCTACCAGCCCCAGGAAACCAATGCAGTGGAGATCCTTTAATTTGTATTATCGCAAAACATGAATTGCTTTGTATGAATGTACTTTTGATTTACATAAATGATGTGCTCTGGATTGCTTCTGCTTTTTTCTCTCACTTCTTCTAGCACTTTCTTTAGGATATACCCATGGTATGGGTACATCTGGTAGCACACATTCACATATCCCAATCTACTCACCAGTGATCAGTTCCCAGGAGGCTTCAGAACCCTGTCCCGGCAAGCAGGGAAAATAAACATCTGTACACACACCAAATGACTTGTGCATGGACGATTTATTTTGTTCATACGCCCAAACATGGAATTGCTAAGTCATAAAAACTATGCATATTTAACTAAAATAACTATTATTAGAATGCTTTCAGAATCACTACTATACTCTTCTCACTCCTACCAACTGTACATCAGGGTTTCTGTCCTCAAACCCCACCCACACTTGTCATTATTTGGCTTTCTACATTTTGCCAGCCCAGGAGGTATACGGTAATGTCACATTTTTATTTGCTTTCTGATTAATAATCAGTTCAAACAACTCTTTATATGCCTGTTTGTTCTTTTTGTAAATTACCTGGTTGCATCCTTTGCCCATTTTTTTTTCTGTTGGGAAACTGTCTCATTCTCGTTGCTTTGTAGGAATCCTTTATATATTTTAGATCAGCAAATCAAGTGTTTTTGGCAGGGAGTGGGGAACTGTTTACACTCTCAAAGATAACTTAGAATCCTGAGGAGGTTTTGCTTACATTTATTATTTCCAATGTTTTCCATGTTAGAAAAACTGAGAAAGTTTTAAAGGTTTCCTAACAGGTTTAAAGGTAGCCATTTTAAACTCATTATATGTTAATGCAAATAACATTTTTTATAAAAAAATGATAGTTTCCAAAAAATTAGGAGGCAGCAGCAATATTTTTCATTTTTCCAAATCTTATGAATGTTTGGCTTAAGACAAAGTTGAATCTCGAATCTGCTTCTGCATTCTAACTGTTGTAATACATTATTGTGGTTGAAGTAAATGAAGATACTTAGTTGGGGGAGGGAGAAGTTATTTAATAATTGCAGATATTTTTTGCTACTGCACTGAAACTCAGTAAGTGGTCATTTTTTAAGTTTATTTGCAATGTGGAATCCAAAATTATATTCAAGAGCTTTTTACTGTTTCATAAAAAGCTACCATCCACTCTGAAAATATCTTTTACTCATGCATGATTTTGTAAAATCATTCATTAGTCATTTGGAAAATATTAATTCACAGTTACACAAGTCATTCAAACGTTAACATATTTCATTATACAGTATCAAAAAGTCACGTTTGTTGGTATCACTAGCAATCTCATCAGAAAGGTCTTTAAGTATCAGGAACATGTCAAGCCCATGATAATGAGTATGTTTTACAAAATTCTAATTTTTGCCTTAAAGCTTGAATGTTATCATTGCCAACACATACTGTCAGTGGTTTTCTTTGAAGTGCCAAGTTCCATTTATTCACTTCTGAGAAAACAGGGTGGGAGGTGCTGGGATGAGAGACAGATAGTTTGCTTTCAGTCTCACAAATTCTCTCCTAAAGTGCTACCAAGTCCAGCAGCCACACAGCCAGGTTGGAGCCTGAGAGCTGGAGGAAAAGTGAAGCCCCAACTCCGGCCCCCTAACTCTGCAGCAGAGGGCAAACTCAGCCTGTCCTGAAACTATGAGACTACCCGCCTGGGAGGCCAGAGAAGAAACCCTGAGCTTTCTGACCAACACACCCAGGAGCCACCAGAACTGGCCATCTCCAGCTGGGTGAACTTCTCAGAGTCCCAGCTGCCTTATTCCAAGACAAAGCCACAATTAGCACTTCTTATCTCCCAGGCTCTAGATGACAGCTTCAGACAAGTCTCAGCCTGAAGGAGCCTATGTTCTGCCGAGCATAGGTTGGGTTCTATTGCAAGGATAAGAGATGGGAAATGAGAGAACTAAAGCCAAATCTGGCCAGAGAGGTCACCTCTTTTTAACTAAAGCACCTAGTGTTACCTGATCTATTGTACCGTCTATTGCTTTCCACCCCAGAATTCCAAATAACATCAAGTGAAAAATCACAGACTCGACCTCCATCATTTCAGTTAGCTCACACAGAACTACTACAGCTAAAGAAAATACTCAAAATAGTTCCCGTGCATCCTACCATAAGCATTGCTAGGGTCCATGCATCCCAGATAATTCAGAAAATCCTTGCTCTTCCATAGGAACAGATTTCAGATTTAAAGTGTTTTAAACAGAGAACTCGGGCTCTTTCTCTCTCTCCCTTTCCCTCTCCTCTCTCTTGCTCTCCCACACCCCCACACACCCAAATCGCTATTCTTTTAGGATCTTCTAGGAATTTTGGTCTCCTAGGAGTGCATTATAAAATGCAAATAACCCAGGAGGAGGTCACACTTAACACCATCTTCAGTTTACACTTGAGTTAACAATTAACTCCTTAGAAGCCTCCAGCTTGCAGTATTTTCAAGCAGACCTCAGAAATCAACCACCGTCTCCTCTCACTCAGTTAACAGATCCCAGCGAATGAAAAAACTCAGGATTGGAAAGGGGACACGCCTTTCCAGGATTAGCAGCCCACTGGCAAGAGGGTGGATGCAGAAGCTAGTTTCTTGCTCTGCTGGCTTCCAAAGCCTCCTGTTCCCCTGGGCAAAAATCAAAGACTCCCAAAGCAGCAAAGAGCAGCTTCCATTCAGAAGGTCTCCATGTCTGGGCCGCAGACACCCTGCACAGTACCCCTGCAGCTCTGGGAGTTGTTCTAGAACTTTCCTCAAGTCCACTTACTACTGGATCTCCAGGTTCATTCATCCAAGTGCCACCTCCAAGCCCAGCCCTTGAGCTGCTCCCCACTCCCAGGCATCCCCTTGGCTCCCCGTTCTAGCTTCCCCTAGACAGTGCCTTTCAGCTGTCCCTGTGCCTGCCATATGCAGGCCACACCTGACCCGGCCTGAGCTCAACTTCAAATGTCCTTTTTAGTATAGAAAGATATTTCAACAGCTACTGTGATAAACACACATCACGTAGCACCTGGGACATGCCCAGTTGGATGGTGGTGTTACAGGAAAGGGGTCCTGGTCCAGACCCCCAGAGAGAGTTCTTGGATCTCGCACAAGAAAGAATTCAAACCAAGTCCATACAGTGAAGTGAAAGTAAAGTAATGAAAGAATGGCTACTTGATAGAGCAGGCCTGAGGGCTGCTGGTTGCCCATTTTTATGGTTATTTCTTGATGACATGCTAAACAAGGGGTGGATTATTTGTGTTTCCCCTTTTTAGACCATATAGGGCAACTTCCTGATGTTGCCATGGCATCTGTAAACTGACATCTTGGTTTTGGTGGGTTTTGGCTGGCTTCTTTACTGCAAGCTGGTTCATCAGCAAGGTCTTTATGACTTGTATCTTGTGCTAGCCTTCTATCTCATCCTGTAACTTAGAATGCCTTAATTGTCTGGGAATGCAACCCAGTAGGTCTCAGATTATTTAACCCAGCCCCTATTCAAGATGGAGTTGCTCTGGTTCAAAGGCCTCTGACAGTAGAAGAAAGATAGAAGCAGCATCTAGAAAACAAGGGAGTGATGGATGTCCTTGGGGCAGATCCTGAACCAGTTCCTTGCTGCAGAATAGCTCCTTTGGAGGCTTCTGGAACCCAAGGTCACCTCCTCCTGTCTCCTGCTCCTCCAGCTCCCTCATAGTGGGTCTGGGGAGGGGATGGAAGGCTGGTGAAGCCAAGGGGAGAGGCGCACAGAGCAGTCACTGGAAGCCCAGGCCTCCAGTTTTCACTAGCTACCAGGAAGCCTGTCAATTCATACCTGTCATTCGATATCCCAATAATCCCTCACTACCTATGATACTTCGCTTTTGTATTATCCATTTAAAAGGCCACTTATGCAAAACTGAAGTAAATCTTGGTGTGTTTACAAAATCACAGATCAATTGTACTCCATTCTTTAGGTGAATTACAACTTACCATTACAGCCATGGGTCCAACCCTTCCTGTATATTAATTGTTATCTTTGGTACAAGGGGGTGCCTTTCAAGCGGGATCTAGGCAAAGTCTTGCAGTTTCAGATAGAAATTTCCTTTTCATGAGTAATTCAATCTAAATCTAGTCATAGACTCCCAGCCCTGGAATTCAACCAAATGTTTCATTAACAAACCTCTCCAACAAATAACCGTCCTCTAACCGCCTAGCATCAGGTTAACGAGTGGGAACGCATGGGGATTTTGGAAAAGGTTCAAGCATACATAATCCCTTACACAGAGTTCTCAGGTCATGTTCTCTTCATTGACAGGACTCATCACCCTCCCTTCCCTTTGCCTGCCCCATCCCCTCCATGAGCCTCTGCCCCCTCAGTTCTTCTGAACCAAAACTTGATCTGCCTCTTCGTGTTTCTCAGCCATGTTTGTTGATCGATCAATTATCTCATTAGAAAAATTTCACATCTGTAGAACCCAGATGTATCTTCAGGAATCAGGGCACATGCTCCAAATATATACACACAGTCTTCCCTCGGCATCTGCAGGGGGTTTATTCAAAATGGTCCCCCTCCCCTCACCCATACCCAAATTTACAATATTCAAGTTTCTTATGTAAAATGGTGTATTTGCATATAACCTATGCACATCCTCCCACATACTTAAAATTATCTGTAGATTACTTATAATACCTAAGAGAATACAAATGCTATGCAAATTGTTCTTAAACTATATTTTTATTTGTATTATTTTTATTGTTGTTTGAATCTGTGGATACAGAACCCGCAGGTAGGAAGGGCTGAGTGGGTTCTGGGGAAAGAGAATGATTTATCACATAAATTTGTCACCTAAGCAGTTCAAGGAAAGATGGGGTGATCCCTTCTGTGGGAGGTTGCCACAGGAATTATAGCAGGTGCTGTTAGCTGCCTTCCCAATGCTGAGGCCTCACAGTTTGAATGGGATTGATCCCAGCCCCAGCTCCACCAGTAGGCCCTGTTTGGTCTAAATCATGATTCACCAATCAGTAGCCTAAACCTCTCAACACAAAAATTGGTTCAGTGTGTGTATATGTATATAAAATAATCATGTATATCTCAAATAAATATAATCATGATTTACTTTCTAAATTACTTATATAAAATAAATTACTTATTTAATTACTTCTGACATTTTAAAAATGTTTAAGAAAGATCAGCACATAAAAAAGTTGGTTCAAAAATGGGCATTTCACCTGTTTGTCCAGGTACAGTGAATTCTAGCACTTAGGCTCCATCCTCGAGAGAAAGAGATAACCCCTCTCTCCTGCTAGACGTGAATGAGAAAGTATGCATTCCCCCTCCACTGGCAATGTCTTAGGACCACATGGAGAGCCAGCCTTGGATGCAGCTGACAAGATGGAAAGCGGAAGGGAGAGAAATAACTATTCAGTGTCATCCTGAGCTGCCGGATCAAGCTTTGCCAAGTGTCAACCCTGCCTCTGGACTTGTCAGCAACATGAACATTTCTGTTATCTTTTAAGCTAGGTCGATTTGGATTTCCTACAGCTTCCAGCCAAAAGCATCTTAACCGATACAGAATTTCATGAAGCCAGTAGGGATTCTGGTGACAATCTAAGAACACCACAAATCCTGAAGTTCACATGTTTCTGGGAAGGGGAGGCATCAGGGGTGAATATGCCCGAACCCTACAAAGCCTCTGTCTCTCTTAGTAGTTCAGCATCGCTCTGGCTACTAACCACTCTTATATGGACATTAATACCAACAATTCAGGAAGCTCTGATGCCATTTGCAACAGAGCAAGTTGAGGATGTTCTCATTTTTCCGGCCACCATGTATCTCCCAGGCTTGGCTTCTGCAGCATACTGCCGCAGCACACCCTAACCTGAAGGCATAGTGGTGCAAATGGGCAAGAATTCTCCCCCTCCCTCCTCCCAGCCCTCTCTGCCCGCCCCACCCCCCCCTCCTACCTCCACCCCTGCCATTCACCCACCCCTCTTCACCCCCTGCAGACCTTCAAAGGGTTAACTGCTAAAGAAAGGGCTTTTAAGAACAGCTGGAAACAAAGTGTTGCCTCAGGCTGACAGCAACCAATAAAAGGTCAGGAGGTTGAGGGAATCATTTTCCATGGGAATAATTTTCTAAGGGAAATGGTAACGTTATTTAAGTCACCAGGTGGGACACATAAAGGACAATCTTTCCTGGCTCTTAAGAAATGTGTGACATTTAACCTCACAGATTTTGCCTGCCTCTGATTTACATAATGAACCCAAAACCTTGGTAACATTAAATGACTTTTTATGTATAATAGATATACATGTATGCTACATCATTTAGTTTTGTGAAATTACATCACCTCTCTGGAAATAAACATGGGGGAGGGGAGAGAAGGAAATAAAACATTCACACCCTTTAACCCAGTAATCCCGCTCCTGGGACTACAGCCCAAGGAAATATATTCAACAGGGGAAATAAGCTTCGTGTGCAAAGATGGTGACTGCAACATTATTTATGATACAGAAGAAAAAAACCCTAATGGTTCAGCAAAAGGGGGTGGGTTAGTAAATTATTATACATCAATGTGAGAGAATAATATGGGTCATTAAAAATGCAAAGTAACATGGAAAATGCCAACTTAAAAAAGCAGACATAAAACAATACACACAGATGACTGGAACTAACTGACTGCAAATCAAGACTGGTAAGTGTGACAATAATGACAAATGCTAAATGGAGCGAGTAGACTTGGGGAAGAGCCTCCTCTTTTTCTCAATTTTATGTAATATTAATTTATTTTCTCTGATTAAAAATGTAATTTTGTTGCAGAAATGAAAATATTCATTAGCTGTGGCTAGGGTTGCCCACTCTTATGAATGTAGGAAAAACCATTGAATTTTATACTTTCAATGGGTAAATTGAAGGGTATATGAATTCGATCTCAAAGCTGTTATAAAACATGTAATTTTGTTTGTAAAAATGTGAGCCACTTTCAATGGAGAGAGAAAAGATCTTTGTTTTCCACTTAAGGAACAGTGTCATTCAACAGCTGTATTCTACAGGGCTTTTAAATAAATTCTCAACACAATTTATTAAGTTGGTAATAAATACTACCTTGGGCCCTGTTTTAACCAGAGCACACCCAGTGAGCCTGATGAGACAGGAGCCTCCCTGATCCCTCTGGAGATGAGCTCGACATTAGTGGGAAAAGAGTTGTAAAATCAGACAGAGTCCAAACCTCAAAATAATAACTGAATCATAGTTCTGTTCTGGGCAGCTGATTTATCCTCTCTGAGCCTCTGTTTCTGCCTCCATAAAATAGTTAATTCCACTTTTCCAATGGGGTTGTTGTAAAAATTAAAATACATCATTCATCTAAAACACCTGAGAAATAGAAGATATTCCGTAGCTGTATATTTCTCTGGAAAAATAGAGGTGCAACTGAATCAAGTTTTTAAATTACTTTGAACTTTGCCCAGGGGAAGGGGTGCCCCCAGAGATGATACTAGTGGTCCTTCTTCCTACAGTGAACGTGGGGAATGGTGGGGACATTTCTGTCCCTCAGAGTTGAGTCTGCATTACCCACTCCTCAGGGGTGTTTAAGACACTGAGAGTGTTTTCTAAGAGATTGACCACTGGTACTGGTCACTGGTCACTCATCTCTAACAACCTGACCCAGCAGCCATCACATTTGTCCATATGGCCCATCCCAAATCACTTGTATCTATAAAGGGGAGAGCAAAGCTTCATCCCAGTGCTCCAAAAACAACTGTTGAGCTCAGTCAAATTGAAATCAGCTAAACCAGCTCCCCACAGCAACATCAATTCCAGTTGGAGATGTGCACCCGTGATGACACTGACTTCTTCCTAACATGAAAATCCTACAGCACGACAATCACCCTATCTTTGGGGTTGGAAAGACCTCGGGCTGAACATCATCTCTACCCCCTTAACAGCCTTCAGTTAAATTACTTATTATATCTAAGACATGGTTTCATCCACTGGAGAAAACCAGGTATTTGTAGAGAGGATAAAATAAGAAAAAATATAAACATTATCTGGTACGTGGTAGATGCCCAATAAATGGTAATGTTATCCCCTTCCTGTTACTCCTTAACTGATGGACAGCTCCTGCTAAGATAGGCTTATTCACCCTTCTCATTCTCTTTCTCGTGCTCTCTAGCTCCGCTCTCACCCTCTGATTTCTTCTCCTTCCCAAATCAACAAGTCCCAGAGTGCAAGCCTCCAAATGTCAGTCAGCACAGACTCGGCCCACGGCATATGGCCCCACACAAACTCCCCATGATCTCATGCAGTTGGACTGTTATTTTTACAGATGGACTGTTATTTTTACAGACTGGTATTAAGCAGCGTAAACCAGGAATGTTTTCAGCGCTGTCATGCTGGGTATTCTCAGGCCTGCAGTGCAGATGGAGCATTCCGAGAATTTTATGGTACAACCCGTGGGCCTCTGTTCTCTCCACAATCAGGAAGAAAGCATCAGCGGCTCCTCTCTCCACTCTGCATTCTCTCCTCCTTGTTTGCTGACTGGGCATCCCCTGCAGTAGCCACTGCCCTGAGCGAAGGTGCAGATTGCCAGGGGACCCAGCAGCTCTGCAGCCAGCAATCGAGGCACCTGCTGTATCACTGAGTCATTGGCTATGCAGCATGTGACCCAGGAAGCGGCTGCTTGTCCGTGACAAGCCACCCTGCTCTTCCACAAACAGAAGCAATGAGCAGGACGTGGGACAAGGCTGGGGAGGGTGCTCCCACCTCCCAACAGCCATGAAGGTAAACAGGAATTTCACACCTGCCAGACATGTACTGGAATTATCAGAGCTGCAATAAATCATCCGTGTCAACCATGAAACATAAGCCATGTTATTTTCTCCTGTAATCGTGTAAGTAGATAGCTACGACTATAGGTACAGATACACACACAGATAGAGATCTATAGATATATAGTAGTCCTCCCACCCTTTCATTACACAGTTTCACTTTCTGTAGTTTCAGTCACCTGCAGTCAACTGCAATCCAAAAATATTAACTAAAAATTTTCAGATGAAAACAATTCATAGGTTTTAAATTGCCCACTATCCTGAGTAGTGTGATGAAATCTCTGGCTCTCCTGCTCCAACCCACCTGGGTTATGAATCATCCTTTTGTCTGGCATTTATATAACATTTGTTTTCCCAAAAGTAAAAGAGAAAAGCCAAGAAAAGGTATAAGCACTTTGGTCTAACACAGGGAGGATGAACACCTCAGGAGCAACCACCTCCCCACTGGAATTTTCTCTTTCCTCTCCCTCCCCACTTCTCTCTTAGTCTCCTCTCTACCCCGCCCCCACCCCCCGCCTCCTCTGATGTGGACTCACATGGTTTTCTTCACTCATTACATGCATTATGACTCGCAGTGGCTCAATCATTTGCTGTCATCAGCTATGGGTTCTTCCTCAGTAACTGCAATTATTTGAAAACAATGTCACCATGAATGTCTTCCTTCGTTCTCCCTGGCAACCGCTCCGGGCGTCGCTCCTCACATGCCCTGTCTTGCTGCCTCTACGCCTGGCTTTGCTTCTTACCCTCATCCTTCTGCCTTGCCCCTCACCCGGCTTGCAGCATCCCTGGTAGAGAGAAGACAGAGTGATCCCTGTCTGTACACAAGGAGCAGCCACGTGCCCTTGAGCACCGTAAGTTGGTTCAAGGCCAAAATCAGCAAGCATGCTAACCAACCCTCCAAATATTTTGGCAATGCCACAAGTATGCCATGAAGGTACCCCACCATGGCGGGCCCCAAAGGGAACATGCAGATGCTTCCCTACTCTGTCCTCTCCCTCACTCAGACCACACAGCAGAATGACTTCAAAAACATTCGAGGACTGGTTCCCATTCTGAGTGTCTAAGGCCTCAGAGCTCCTTAGAGAGAAGACAATACTCTTAAGTCCTTTCAGAATTCCAAAAATGCTAATAAAACCCAGGCACTAGCTTGCAGGGGATGGCCCGGGCTGGCTGAATCATCACATTTCTCTGCCTTGGTCCAGCACAGAACTGACACAACCTGGGATCACTGGCAAATTCACACACACCAGAGCCCTGCAGAGGACAAATGCATCACTTGCTAAAATACAAAGTGAGGAAAATCATGATTACTTAGCAAACTGGTGTGTTAATTGAACAGAAGTCTTCTAAACACTGGACCAACAGGCAAATAATCTTGAATGAAATGGTTCTCAATAGAGAAACAGAAATCTTTAACTTCAACCTCATTCCAAAAGAAGGACCACAAGGTAACTGTCTCCATCAAGGCCACTGTCCATGTGACCCTGAAATGACAGACAGCAGCTGCTATCAGGGCAAAACTGCGTGGCTCCTCAGGGAATCACACGGAGGGAGTAAACATCTTCGTGATTCGCTATCCCAGGCACTGGGAAACAGACACATGACAACTGCTACCTCTTGACCCAAATCCCCAGAGACCAAGAAGGAACACAGGATGTCCTCATTTTAACTGCATCGTCTCTCAGGGGCTCAAAAATGAACAATACAGAGAAATGCAGTCTGGATCACCACAGAGCTTCAGACTACAGAGGTGTGACCGAAAAGGTTGCAGTCGCTAGAACACGCTTGGGGTCCAGAACGCCTTTCTTCTGCTAGCCCACACAGCTTTGCCACTGTCCAAACAACTCCTGAAATCTCACCTACTCCATGAACTCCAGGTCAGTGATGACAACAGGAAGTGATTCTTTTGTACCCATCACTTTCTGAAGACCACACAAGCCCTTCATATAAAATACGCACACATTAAAAATAACAGGCCGTAGTTAGCTATCTCTTCCTACTCAGACCTGATATGCTGGGGAGTCCCAGCTTGGCCCAGCTATTTTAGGGAGGCCCAAGAAGCCGATCACGTACGTATGCTCCCCTAATAAAGCACATGACTGACAATGTCCTTCCCTCGTCAGGTGTGTCCAAGAGCAGCCACCACTGCAAGCCAGGCCACCTTCCTTGGATCTTCCCCTGCACCCACAGATGACAAAACTCTTGTGCCCATTCTAGTGCTTCCTGCATCACCATATTGGATGAAGTCCCTGCTGGGGACCACCAGGCCTATCAGCCATCACTGCCAATCACACTGGTGTAACCATCTGTTCTGGACTCCTTCACCTGTTTGGCAAAGTAAAAGAAACCGTCCCCTCTTTTCATGCAAAAAGCTGCAAGAAACATATCATAGCAACACAATTGTGTTCCAAAGCTTACTGAATTTTTTTTTTAGTGAAAACGGTTGTATCAGTCTTTACTCATGGCCTTTAGTCTCTGGAAGACCAAGCCAAGGGTTCTGAGGGGTGCTGGACTCTAGACAAATCCAAATGAGTGTCTTCCAGCCAGGGATCATGGGTTTGCTTCCTTCTGATGGCTGCAGCTTGGTAGTGAGGCCAAGCCCATGCCTCTGTTCCACTGTACCCTAAAGAAGAGCTCTTTCCTCTAAAGCCTCTGGGTGCCTCACTGAAAGCACTTAGGGAGAAACCTCATGTACACTCAGACACTGCCATCCAATGTCACCAGCATTCAAAGAAAGACAAGTCAGCACCAAAAAAGTTAACTAAGTCACAGCCCTTACTGAGAAAGGTATACATGTGTGCGCATTCGTGTAGATGTTTGTGTGTGCATGTCTGTGCATGTGCTCACTCCATCCTACAATGTACGAGAGCAAGGGTGAGGAGGGCATGACAAGAGTTTGGCAGGCATTGACTATTTGAACTTTGGTGTGTACAGGACATTGAATTTTGGCAGAAGGAAATCGGAGAAAGTGTGTCGGTAGAAATGGAAGTGTAGAGAGAGGTTAGGGTTAAACTCAACTGAGTAGAGGGCCAGCCACTTATTCTGTTCATTTTGTCATGAACTAGAAAAACTCTTATCTCATATTGGATCAACTTTGTGCAGACAGTCTTTTGAGAGCCTGTTATGGACTGAAATGTCTCCTTGCAAGATTCATATGTTGAAGTCCTAATCTCAAAGTGACTGCATTTAGAGATAGAGTCTTTAAAGATACAACTAAGCTTGAATGCGTCCATAAGAGTGAGACTCGTAATCCAATGGGACTTGTGTCCTTAGAGAAGAGAAAGCAACAACTAGGAATGTGTGTGCAGAGAAGCAGCCACGTGAGGATGCAGGGAGGTGGTGGTTACCTGCAAGCCAAGGAGAGAGGCCTCCAGAGAAACCAAACCCACCCGCACCAGCATCTTGGCGTCCCAGCCTCCAGAATTGTGAGAAAACAAACATCTGTTGGTTAAGCCACTCAGTCCATGATTTTGTTATGGCAGCTCCAGCAAACTAGTGCAGACTCACTGCATTGTATCACTCCTCTTTTTTCATGTAACTTTAGGAACCAAGCCCCTCATTTTTGCCCCACTTATGTGAATGAGGACCTGTTGTCAGCACGCCATCAGAGCTAATGCAGAGCTCATGCTGCCATCCTGGAAGTGAGTACTGTTCTACTGCATGGGCATCTGTGTATCCTCCACGCCCAAGGCAATCCCTTGCCACTTCCGCATCCCTCATATGGATACCTGTGGCACTCTTCCCTCAAAGACACTAACCCTTCAAAGCCCCTTCATTAAAGATGGTGCTAAGAGAGTAAATTCAAAAGTTGGCTCTCTCATATGGACCAGCATCAGTGAACCCAAAGGCTTACGCCTATCTCTGCATTGCTGCAATGACAAATTGTCTCTGCCTAGCTCTCTTCTCCCATCTTCTCCTCCTGCATGCCTACGTGTGTGACAGACAACCAGGGAGTTTTCTACCCCAGTGCAGAGTTTAGTTTGGTAACCAGTTCATTACTCACCCATGTCTCGCCATTCCAGAGAGTGCTGTTAGCCCAGCCAACTAGAAACCACACAACAGTCAGCAAAAACTGCCATTCCTAGACAGTCAACCAAATCCAGATTCACTTCACCTTGAAGAACCATGAAAATCCCACAAACATTGTACAGCCCTTGACCAGCTTGGTCCGTTTTTAGCAGGACCACACTAACTGGTTAATTGCTCAGGAGCCTTTATCAAGCAACTTCCAAATTCTTATTAAGTAAAATCATCGGAAAAGAAATGCCCTTCCTGTCCACTGTTCTGCTGATTGAAACCAATAACATGGTAAGTTTATGGGACCTTACTGAGGCCAATACTTGCACCCTTAATAAAGGCTCTTTTCATACATGCTTTGTCAAGAGAAGAGAGAGAAGTGATAGCACGTTGTTCACAGCTGCCCTCAATGGTTCCAGCATTCCAGAGGCCTCTGAGATTCTACACTGGACAGATCATTCCAGAAGTCCCCAAAACTATCTATTCTGTTGTCCACTTTATCCAGGAAATGCAGATTTTAAGTCTAGGCTACTTGAATTTTTGATAGCCTATGCCAATTTATTTCCCGTTTCAAAGTTTGGCAAAACTGGTACTGTTTATGCAATCTAGAATTCTGAGTTGTGATATCTATTTTTTACTTCTATTTTTAAAAATGTTAACATCCTTTGAGTATCTCATATGCACCACCCATGCCAGGCAATTTCCCTTCCTTTGCTTTATTTAGACTTTGTGGCAAACCTGAGGAATCCTTGTTTCTCAGGTAGGGAAATTGACAACAGGGAGATAAAGTGAATTTCCTAAGATCAGTTCACAGAGGTCAAATAGGTCAAACTTCAAATTCTGGTCCTCTAACAATACCACAAGCTATGCAATGTTATTTTAGAAAAATCTGTCATTTTGGAGGCAACGTATTTATACAATTGCAAAGCTGCTGCTGCTGTTTGGAGTGGGGACCTTGCTGTGCTGTGTGTGGTTCACTCAGGCAAGGGCTACAGACAGTGCCATGCACCACCATGCTCTCAGACAGACAATTGTCCTCACCACCACAACCCCCAGAATGGTCAGGGTCTCTGCTTTTTGAAGTCAGTGATCCAATCTTCACATTCTCTGCACCTCAGAATTGTCTGTTCATCTGTTTTGTCCCCTTTTCGAGGCTCGCATCTTTGAGGACAGGTGTTTTCCCTCCCTTCCCCCCGCTTAGCCCAGTACTTGATATTTAGTAGGCATTCCATAAGTGTATGATGAAAACATGAGTTAATCAAGTAATCGATTAGTTAATGGAAATAACATTACTGGATTTGTTTCTAATAACAAAGCAAAGTATCTTGATTTCCAGCACCAAATCCACACTGTGTCAGCCTCGGTGGAGTCTTCATTTTACAACTAAAATCTGTGGTCAAACCATCCCGTATTTAAAGCTCTCAGAGAAAATAACACACAGGCCTTTCTGATTGTACAGTGTTTTGTGCTGATTTATATAGGACCTAGAGCTCAAGAGAACTCCTAAAAGAAGCTAACCCTTTTCTCTCTGGCTTTGAAGGAAACCTCAGGTGCATGCCAGCCCACCCCCATGGCCATGCCCACTGAGCTGGTTTCTGTCTCCATCGAAGAGCCTACCTATGTATCTTGGGTGGGGCTGGGCCTATGAGAGCGGTGTGGAAATTCTGCACGCAGGGTTTCACAGCTACGGATGCATAGGGTTAGGAGTGCTTGATGTCGCTAAAGCTGTGGGGCCCTAGTCAGGAAAACACACGGAATAACTGACCCTAGAGAGACACAAGTGGGGAGACAGGGAAAAGGAAGTACAGAAAGGGAAGAGGAGGCCAAGATAAGGAGAGAAGGCTGGGAGCAAAGAGAAAGGCCTTGTACACTCAAGAGCAATCCCAGAGATCACAGAGGAAGCAGTTCCAGCATCGCAGGTGATCAGCATCCTAGAAAGCTTTAGCCCAAGGGTAGTTTCATTCCAAATTTAGTATATTAGGATCTCAGATTAAAAGGGAATTTTAATGTTCAGGAGTATGGTCAGCAGTATGTTCAGGAGATTCACCAGGAATTTCAGTTCTGCAATCAGACACAGCTTGCACATTTCCAGGGGCAGGAAGCTTATGACTTTTGAGATAGCTCTGGTTGTTAGAAAATCCCATCTTCTTAAAAAGTGCTCCCATTTGCCTCAGAAACTGAGTTCTCCCAATTTAGGAAAAAAGGTTAAGGCAAGAAATTGAAGATGTGTATCCCCTGGGCCTCAAAAGGGGAAACATAATTAGAAACTCAAGCTGCTGTTGCCACAATTCTAACACCCTTTCTTCTGTCAAAATGCCCAATACCTAATAACCATGAAATCTACCGTATCTAGTAGGACAAGTTCTGTGTTCGTATTTCTAATAACGTGCACGGCCTCCAAAAATGAGCTTAAAAAAATCATATCACCCAGAAAGCCCCCTTTACTGGACCAACTGAGAAAGTAGGAAACAGTTGCAATTTCTTGCCCAATTCTTGCCAAAAAAAGACTATTTGACATCCTGAGGGGAGACAAAGAGGACCAATGCCTGCAAAGCCTAAAGTGCTGTAGAAACTTTTTCCACCCAGCAAACCAGACTGAGGCTCTTGCCTCTGAATGAACAGTTTCCTCAAAAGCTGGCTGGCAGGCCGCTCTTTGAAACCCTTGGGAAATCTTTGCATTCACTAATTTGACAGCCCCCATGGGGTCTGTTTTAAGCAAGCCTTGGCCATCTTTACAAAGAGGTCTCTGGGCTCCTTGAGGAGGAGGGGCTCCCCATCTCCACCCACAGACCTGACTGTCCATTATTAATCTACAACTAGATTGATCAGGAGCCCCTACACACTTTCCTGGTTTGAAGTCTGAGAGGGTATGTCAATTAAGACAGGAGTTGGGGGAGGCACTAAGGGAAGGTTTCTGCTGGACTGTCAGTTCCTGCTAGGAAAAGTGATTCATAGGGAACCAGGAAGAGCTCCTGGCCAAATCTCAGAACAGAAAAATCATACTAACTGAAAAACTCAAGGGAAAGTTGGCATGACACGAAACAATCCGAAGGGGCAGAATGAACTGTTTTAGTCTACTTACCTGCACCTCCTCTGCAGGGCAGAGGGAATTACTGCCCTGCAACTTAGTGAACACGAAGGAGGCAAGAATGCAAGCTCCTTCCAATAGTTTGTTAATCTTAGGCGGGATTCTGGATCCTCTGCTAGTTGGAAACTCCCCCAAGGGAAGCTGGTGCACAGGGAGCCATGGGTCTGCAATCGCCAGCAGATGGCCAAACAGAGGACTAGGAGTGAGCTTCACACTGACACAAAAAATTCAAAAACAAGCACCTACAATGCCACAGAAAACCTGTCCAGAAATCAAACCAAGCAGAGGAGGAACAAGATCCTGCACCTCTGGAGCACTTGCTATGTATCAGGCCCAGAAGAGCCTGATTTAATTTTCACCATCGGTGGCAGGGAATATTTTCTCCACTTTACAAATGAGGAAGAGGAGGATAAAGGAATGTGCCTAAGGTAGTAAGGCTAGTAAAAGAGAGATTGGAGATTAAGAATACATATCTTAGAGCGCCATGGTTCACCAATGTAATCCCAGCACTTTGGGAGGCCCAGGGGGGTAGATCATAAGGTCAAGAGATCGAGACCATCCTAGCCAACATGGTGAAACCCCGTCTCTACTATAAATACAAAAATTAGCTGGGCATGGTAGCAGGCACCTGTAGTCCCAGCTACTCAGGAGGCTGAAGCAGGAGAATCGCTTGAACCGGAAGATACAGATTGCAGTGAGCTGAGATTGTGTCACTGCACTCAAGCCTGGGTGACAGAGCTACACTGTCTCAAAAAAAAAAAAAAAAAAAAAAAAACTACTTATCTGTCTAAACCCAGAAAGCATTCACTACAGCAGCCCACCATTCTCCCCCAAGAGAAATGATATTTTCTGTAGACTAAGAAATAAGGATGATTTCCTCGCTTTCTTAATCAGCCAACCCAGCTCCCCTTCCAGCCTGTTCAGTCATGTCTGACCGTATCCCTCCTCCATCCCACATCTTGTGTAAAACCTGGGCAGGACCACCAGGCAATCTTCGTAAATCGCATCTCAACCCAGTGTAGGGTCCCCAAATCTGGAAGAAGAATCGCTGTTAATATAGCATTGTTAACCAGTAATTACTTTCCTTTCGGCTTCACCTTTTCTAAAGCCATGTGCAATTTCTCCCAGCTTCTACCTTCTTGAAGCTTTTGTTTAAGTCTTTAAAAGACAAGACTTTCCAAAGAAATAATTAAGGCTTTCAAGCCCCACACTTTTAACAAATATATTTTGACCTCATTTCATCCCTTTTGGAAGGGCGAAGTTTTCTGGCACCTTAAAGGGATTTTCATTCAATTATCCTCCAGAATCCTCTTTTCTTCTTTCTTTCAGCACAAAAAGCTTCCCATTTGCCTCCAAAGGTGAAATTAGGTGCTTGCCCATTCAGCATCAGGCAGGGTTTTAAATTGGATGAAATAATAATGCTTCTTTGAATTTCAGGTCAGCCTTCACAAAAAGAAATGAGAATCTGCCCTCAGAAGCAGCTCTATCATTCTCTCCCTGTACTCTGGGGGCAGGGCCAACAGCAGAGCTGGAATTCCAATTCACACAAACACACAAAGACCCTGAGAAAAGTTTATTCAGGAGTTTAGGATAAAGCCAGAGAGGCCATTCCTTGTCCCTCAGTGCTTCTGGATTGTGAGATGATGCTGGTCTTTCTACTTCAACAACCTTAGCCCTCAGCCCCCCTTCATGCCTGGAGGAAAACCTTTGCCAATAAGGACTGAAGAGTTGCAAGCACTTCCTTTTTAATAAAACAGAATGAATTCAAAAGGAATGATGAGTGAAATCAAATAGAATGCCCCAGCTGAAAAATCAAGGAAAATGATTGGGATTAGCTTGACCTGAGCCTTTATCCTTTAACTTGAAACAGACTTTTCCCAAACATGGAAACGAAAGATAAACAGTCGCATTATATTTCTCATAAAGCATCTAGTTGCCTCCCTACCACCCAGGACCACCCAGTACACACAAACACACACACACACACACACACACACAAATGCGTGCATGCACAGTAGACATCCAACAGAACCATCAGCAGGAGAAACCTGACCAATTGGCATCCATTAATCACGAGCTATTTTACATAATTCACAAGAAGAGTACCATCCAAATGCCTCCTACAGCATCCCAGAAACACTATTCACTGTCAGGCTGTAATGACTTCATTCCTAAAGAAAAGTAAGGCGTGGATGACAGTCACAACATGTCTTGGGGGTAATCTGCCAATTTTATTCCAAAACTGAGGGATTCACTTGCCTCCTTAATCCAGTCTCACCTGGCAGAGGAAAGAGTCTGAATGGCTTCCACAGAAAAGACCGTGTCTGATTGAAGCCTTGAAACCTGGGAGAGGGGAGGCGAGGAAGGAAGAGGGGAAAGCGCAAAGGAATCCCTATGTGGGGTCAGGGCGCAAGGGGAGATGGAAAACGCAGAAGCCAGCCAACAAGGGCAGCTTTCTCCTGTTCCCAATTCTGCCTAAAGCCAGGAGCCTTTTTCTACAAAATCTCCTCCACCTGGTGCATTTAATGCTCTAAAACCCACCTACCTAAGAGCCTTTTATGTTTTATGAGCGTATCTATCCCAGTGAAAAATAGCCACTGATCTAACCGGGCCTCCCCGCAAGCTTCTTGCTCCGACAGGCACAGCCTTCCCGTTGTATGTCTGAAGTTACATTCATCTTTCGTGTTGTCTAAAAAGGGACATGGACGCATTAAAAACACACGTTGTTCCAAAATGTACCAGACGATTATGAACCCACCAGACTTTCCCTGCCAAAAACAAACAGAATGCTATCCATGCAGCCCAGAAGGAAAATAGCCCCCCTGGACTCAGGGCCTGTGCAATCCCAGCCTATGAGCCTTTCTTTTGGTGAAAACATAAAGTTTTCCAGCTATTATCTTCCCCAGTTGTTCTCACAAGGTTAAAGCCCAGATGGCTGCGTCCTACCCGCCGGAGTTTCTAATTCAATAGGTCTGTCGGGGACTGGAAGTTTACAGTAGAACTAGGACTGAGAGCCAGCTTGGCCGTAGAGACCCCCACCCAGGCGGCGCTGAGGGAACTGAGAGGGAGACACCCAGACAAAAGAGCAAAGTGGACTAACCAGGGAGGTGGGGGAAGCTAGCAGCCTTCCGAGCCGAGAGCCTCAGGGCCTGACAGCATTCCAGACTGAAGGGCCCCTAGTAGATGCTGACCCATGCCTTTATTCTCTCTGAACAGGTGATCATTATTATTAGCAAACAGATGTTCCGTATTTTCTTATAACACAAAATATGCCAAGTAGGCAGCTGGTGCCCACTTACAACTGATCACTGACAAACTAAAAAGTATTCTCACGAGGGAGCCACAGGGCAGGGTCAGATATCTTAAAGAACTGTTTTAACTGGTGTATGATATTTATACATTGTCCTGCCACTTTGGAATGCCCCAAATAGTTTTCTACTGGGGCGGTGGGTGGCGGCGGCTCGGTTTTCCTTGCCGTCATTCTTCCTAGTGCTAACTGCTGTGTAACAAACAAAGCCCACAACTGCAATGGCTTAACAATAAAAATGTAGTTCTCCCTCACTGACCACTTCCGTGTGTTTGCGCTGGTTGGAGTGGAGAAAGGCCTGGCGGGAGGTCTGGAGGGGAAGAGGCTCTGCCCTTTTACTACAGGCAGTGTCCCATTGTCCCAGGGTGTCACGTCCCCAAGGGTAGGCGGGGAAAATACAACACGCATTGCTTAGCCACCTCTGCCTGGGTGCCACCAACATTTCCATTCATAGGTAAAACTAAGTAACATCCCTGGCTAGGCAGCTGCTTCCCAGGAAGCATCCCGTACCATGAAAGGACCCATGAATTTTGCGTGGACAGTGGCTTTCTCTGCCACAGATGTCAAAGCAGCATTACTTCATGGGTCCCACACAAGGACAGAGAAGGGCAAGTCTAAAACTTAGAGTCAGTTATTCTAAAATGCCTGTTCCTTAAACTGCACATTTGTGCCTTGCGACAGTAGATGACACATTTTCCAAAGACTGTTAGCAGTAATGTTCAAAGGCAATGGGAGTGGAAAGAATGAACTTTGGGTTCATGTAAGCTGGGTATAAATCCTAGCTCTGTTCCTGCTTTCTAAGTGACCCTGGGCAAATCGCTTAACCTCTCATCCTGGTTCCTTATCTCTAAGAAGAGGATATTAATACCTACTTCATCAAATTGTTGAGATTATTAAATGAAACCATGCACTCGAAGTGCAGCCTGTGCCGAGCTCACAGAGCTCACAGTAATGTTTGATAGATGATAGCTCCAGCTATTAAATGTTCTCCTTTATATGATGAAAATCGTTATTTTAATCAACAGAACCCTTTTGAACCTTGGTTCAAACGAATAATGGTAAACTCAATCTCCTTAAAGATTCAAAGAACCATTAAAATTCTAGCAGAATTGAATTAAATTGGTTTAAAAGAGAAGACTCTTCTTTGAAAAACACATTTAAAACACTCTGATTTCCTTTTAGTTCTACGAACCTCAAACCAAAAGAACTTCAAGGTATGAAACAAAACACATTTGCTTGGCTTGGCTTACTTTCCTGGAATTATTCCTGTGTGCCTGTGTGTAAATTACTGCCTTCTTCAGCTGCATTGTATGTGCAAATTTCTCATAGCCTCAGAGAGATCATTAATTCATGAGATTTTTATAAACTTAAAATCTGAAGAAAAGAGAATAGATGATGTTAGTATAAATGAAGCCAGATTCCCATCCTTTGATGTTCCAGAAGGATTCCATCAGCTTGCAGACATTTTCAGCCTGGCTGAATGCAAAACTATTGCCTCCTTCAGAGACAAATGCCAAAGTGTGGAGTCCCAGTATAAACCATCAGAACGATTCTATGGCCGTTTATGAGTTTGAACCTTTCTTTGGGATCTTTTCCCAAAGCGATACTATTTTTTAGTGATATTATTTTAGGCTCATATTCAAATAAAGCAACTTAACAAGAATAAGCTTTCTGTCATGGCAAAGAAGGAAAAAAAATGAGAAATGAAAAAGGACTGAGTCTTTGTGCACACAGTAGCTTTCACCTTGTCCCTCATTCCACATCGCTCCTCTTCTCACAATTAAGTCACTGAATGTGGCCACCAAAGGGCTTTATACCTTAACAATCCCTCATCAAATCTCAGAGACCAGGAGAGAGGGATGGGGAAGAGGATGGGGTAGGGGTGGAGGATGGAGCCAGGGCCCTGCTGCAGAAGGGTCCCAAGTGAGAAGCCAAATGGTGGGTCATCAGAAAGGACCAAGACCTGAGCCAGGAGTCTCAGCTCAGGATGTACATTTCAAAGACCTTAAAAGTCAAGAGCTGGTGGACCCTGAGGCAGGATGGAAGTTGGGTGAGGAGCAGAGTTAAGAGGGTCTTGATTGGCTGCCATGACTAGCTGCAGAATACTCCCCTGCCTTGCCTTGGTGGCCCATCGGTTGCATAGCAAGCTAATGCCTTGGGAAGGCTTCAGGGTTTTCTACAATATGAACGAATGGCCAGGCTTCATACCTTCTTTCTCCATGTGTCCACTGGGCACCAACACTTTACAAATCTCTGTCCTGAGCCCTGGAGATCCTAAACTGAAAAGGTGCTCAGGTCAGAGAGAAATGAAGGAACGAATTGATGCAGTATAATTCACAATGGGCACAGGGCATTCTGAGAGCACGGAAGAGAAGCATGTAAAGACAGCAAACAAGAGGCACTAACCGGGGGAGGGAGATGGGGCTGTGCTGATTTTCTCAGTCATCCAGATCTCATAAGCAAATGGCCGAATAGCACTCAGCTCATATCAGTTACCAATTTCTTTACCGCAAACCACCCAAGCCATTTATTGGGGCTCCCATCAGAGGAGCCACATTTTGTGGGTCAGCAATCTGGGGCTGGGCTCAGCTGAACTGCTCTTTTGCTGTCTTGCCTAGGGACATTCATGTCCACAGTCATTGGATAGCTCAGCTGGCATGAGACGGTCTACTATGACCAGACTCACCTGCCTGGCTGTTGATGCTGTTTTCTGGGTTTCTCTTTGCATCATTTCAGAATTCCAAGAAGGCAAGGTCTAAACTCAAGAGCTTATCAAACTTCAGCCTGTATCATGTTTACTAATGTCTAATTCACCAAAGCAAGTTATTTGGCCAAGGCTAGAGCAATGTGAAAGAAAACTACATGAGTAAGGGCATGCATACGAGTTGTGCAGTTCACAAGGGCGGTATTTCAACACTCCACCACAGCTCTCTTCTGAGTTATCCTAGGTAGGTTATTAGGCACCCTTGAGGAGCTCCAAGTCCTCTTATCTCCGTCATTCACAGAGAAACAAGCTCATTCAAGGGCCTAGGGCAGGAGTTATCTCTGCTAATAGCCAAAGCCTCCAAAGCTACCTTAGCTCCCAGCATAAGGATCCCAGGGGTCAAGATGGGGCCCAGGCCCCTCCCAGCCTGCCTAGGCAGAGTCTCAGGAAGCACGGTCCTCAGGCCAACAGCCCCCAATCAATTGCAACACGGACACCAGGAGAACAAAGGAAAAGAAAAAGTCCTGAGGAAGACAGATGCTTAAGAGAAGCAAAAAAAGGACTTAGTGACCTTGAGGTCTCCTGGAACTCCAGACATGTAATTCCTAGGGGCATAAGTACCCAGCACATTCATGTCTCAACAAGACTCTGAATAGTAACCCCTACTCAAAAGGTCTCCCCTGTAACTCAGCTAGACATACGCACTTAACCATTCTTTACAAGAGCATAAAACCTTGGTGTTGTGAGCAACTAGGGAGGTTTCTTGTCTGAACTCTCATAGTTCTGACAAGTAAACTGAGGCCCAAGGTGGTTAAGTGACCAACATAATAAGTGTAGAACCATGAGAGGTGCAGCAAAAGGATTAAGAATCTGGAATCTTAGGCCAGACATGGTGGCTCATGCGCATAATCCCAGCACTTTGGGAGGCCAAGACAGGAGAATCATTCAAGCCCAGGAATTTGAGATCAGCCTGGACAACATAGTGAGACCCCATCTCTACAAAAAAAAAAATTAAAAATGAGCCAGGTATGGTGGTAGACACCTGTGGTTCCAAGTACTTGGGAGGCTGAGGTGGGAGGATTGTTTGAGCCCAGGGCGTCGAGCCTACAGCGAGCCAGGATTGCACCACTGCACTCCAGCCCAGGTAACAGAGTGAGACCCGGTCTCAAATAAAGAAAAAAATACAGAATCTTAGTTCCTCTTCAAGATGAGCAATCCTTGAAGAGTATGATAACAGTATGATAGCTATGGGGCTTCTTTCTATACCCGATTAAATCAAAATAAGTTGTTTTCTTTTACATTTATCATTATAATTTTCATTGGCTATAACTTAGTTAACTGTAATTTACTGCATATTTCAACATAGCTAAAAGACAAGATTTGTAATGTTTCGAGCACATGGAAAAGGTTAATGTTTGAGGTGATTGATGGGTATCTCAATGACTCTGATGAGATCATTACACATTGTATACATGTATCAAAACACCAAATGTGCCCCCAAAATATGTATTAGAATTTAAAAATACAAACGAAAAGAATTCACCAAAATTATGTTCACAGAAACTAGAAACATTCACTATCTCTGTGATTAGAAGTATCAAATAATATGACTAAAAAGCATTAGATAGGAAAGATCTGATTTCTATTGTTTAATGTAGTGTTTGGGAAAGATGTGAAATATTTAAGTAGTCTTATTTGAAGCTAGTTTTATTCTTGGAATTCATTTGACTATGACTTTTCACTTAGAAAAGAGTCACAGATAAACCATAGATCTGTTGGTCCCAATCGCTTTTCTGTTCACATCAGTTTTTTAAAAATATATTCTTTATTTTTAGAGAAGTTTTAGGTTCACAGCAAACACATCAGACATTTCAGCAATAGCCTGTTTTCATTAAAGAATTAAAACTTGACTACTCTGTCACCACTGTAATAAAAAAAAGGCCAACAAGCTGAGATCAAAATAGCTTTAAGTCCTACATTATTTCATTGAGTGATAATGAATAGATATCCTTGCAAAACCTAGAACTTTTAGTCACTATTCTAATTTACCGAAGAAAGCAAAATTTCCCCTCATCCACAGAGCCTAACAAGTCAAGATCCATCTGAAGCATGGTTTCCCCACCTCTGCACCCTGGGGCTGGAGAAATCACCATTGTGGGGGTGTCCAGTGAATCTCAGGATGTTTAGCAACAACCTCTACCCACTAGATGCCAGCAGCCCACCCAGAAACACCCTCCCTGCCAGCCGTGGTCATGAGGATCAAAACATCTCCAGACATTGCTTCGTGTCTCTTGGGAAAGAATCATTCCCAATTGAGAACCACTGACCTAAGCAAATCAAAGTTAATCCAAGCCTAAGACATATTTAACACACTCAGCTTCTGCTTTCTTCCCCTTCCTGCAGCAAGTTACAGAAGTAATCAGAGCTACATGTGTTGATTACTTCTATATGCCAGCTAAGCATTCTCCCATTTCATCCTCCCAACAATTTTCAAATTTGAGTGTCTGTCTAGTAAGATCTCTAGAGGGGAATCACGACTGGATAGAAGAGGAGAGGCTTTTAACCTATGGAAAGAGTGGCTAAAGTTAGGCAAAGGGTTGGTCTGTCAGACCCTTGAGGGGGACAATGCAAATGTTATATATCAATCCTTGTATTTAATTTAAGGGCTGTGTTTGCTTTAACATCTAGATCATATATTATTTTAAGAACTCTGAGATAATAACCACTATTTATTTTTCCAATTATTCCCCCACTTTCAACCCACCAACAAATTTACAGATCACCTTTGTGCTAGGCCTCCTAATCTTCCAATAAGAAATCTAAATTATTACCCCTAAATAATCAATCCAAAAGGTAAAATCCAGGACAGCCCTAGTCAATTTGGGACACCTGGTCGCCCTTTTTTTCTTTTTAGTAAGTTTCTCTCGATTGGTATACAGTCCTTCTACTTTATTTTGTCTGAGTCTTTGTTGTAGCTGCAGTAAGACAGAGGCAACATCATCCTTCATTGAGTCTAGGCCAAATGGTCAGTGCTGCCAACTGAGAATACACTTTCCAGATCATGAAATTCAGTCGTGACGGCTTAAGTGCTAGATGCATCCAATGTTCTCACTCCTAAGTGGGACCTAAGCTATGAGGATGAAAAGGCATAAGAATGACACAGTCGACTTTGGAAACTCATGGGGGAAAGGGTGGGGAGTGGGTGAGGGATAAAAGACTACAAACGCAGTGCAGTGTATGCTGCTCAGGTGATGGGTGCACCAAAACCTCACAAATCACCACTAAAGAACTTACTGGTGTAACCAAACACCACCTGTTCCCCAAAAACCTATGGAAATTTTCTAAAAAACTTAAAGAGAAGGAAAATTTCCCAACGGAGAGATAAGAGAAAGGAAACGTGCTGCTGCTACTCCCACAGACATTTCCATTTTTGAAGGAAGTTTTCCAGCCTGCAGATAGATCACGTATGTTTTTCAATACTCAACAGAAGGTCCTTTGTATACTTTATAAAGACTAAGATCCAACAACAGTGATCACAGAGAGGTGTCTTTTTTGTTGGTTTTTTTTTGTTTTGTTTTGTTTTGTTTTTTTAGCAAATGAGAAAATCCATAACCATATCCGTATATTGGGTTCCTAAACTATTGGTTTCAATGTGTTTCTATTCCAATCCAAAATATTCTTGGGAGCTTTATGCATTTATCAAGCTTGCTCCTTCAAAGAAAACAAAAAAAATTAAATTGTTTAGGACTCTGCATATAACATCATGCTAGAAATAGCACACATCTTCACCTAATCCTTCCAACATCTCTGTGAGGGGAGTTTCATCCCCAGGCTTCTGCTGTGGTGACTGAGGTTGAGAGCCTCTGTTTCACTGATCAGCAGTGGCAGACGCTGGAATTGAACTTTGTGCAATGACAAAACAATTCCATTGGTGTTTCAGCCCTCCTCCCAGAGTTGTGGACCACGCCAGTCAATGCATAGTCATTATTAAGGGTGAAATATCTTACATGAAAATAAGAGGGAAGTTTTAGGTTAAAATATGAAGTTTGAGAAGAATATCTTCTATGTGGCACTGGAAATAGATGTGTGAGTTTGGAAATATCTTTCACGTGATAGTTTGGGTAAAAAT
This sequence comes from Callithrix jacchus, assembly GCF_049354715.1. Classification (NCBI taxonomy): domain Eukaryota; kingdom Metazoa; phylum Chordata; class Mammalia; order Primates; family Cebidae; genus Callithrix; species Callithrix jacchus. The sequence continues at coordinate 22,362,529 of NC_133507.1, read as the reverse complement.
GAAGTGAGCTGAGGGAGAATAAATTGAAGAACATCACTCAGCAAGAAGAGAATTCTCCCTTCAGCAAGAAAAGATTCTCCCTTCTCCAGGGAGAAGCAGCAATTATAGAGGAAGCAAGAGGGAGGAACTGGAGTTTGGGATGCAGCTTGGGTGAGCCCAAGGCATCTTCCTAGAAGGAAGTCTTGACTGTGGAGAAAATTGGATTGCATTGAGCTTGATTCCTGGGGAATTCCTGGCACAGTGCCTTTCTCCCCCGGTTTTGTTGTGATCAAGGTAAGTCAACCAGGTGTCCATGAGTTCGTGATGAAGCCTGTTCCCACGCACCACATCACTGCATGGAAGGAACCCTGGGAGGCAAGGAGAGGGGCTGTTGATGCTAATCGTATTTTCGTTCAAGCTCTGTGGATTGTAAGAGATTTAGGGACTGTGCACCATGAGCAGGCTACTCTTCCCAAACTTGTGATCATCCTCCAAGTGCCGCTAGGGGACTGACATCATCACAGCACATTTAGGTTTCCTGATAAGCTAACATCAAGGGCCTGCTACATCTGGCCTCCTTGTTCAGTGGCGTGGCCAGGGACCTCTTTGACTTCAAGATCCCTGTTCCCAAACTCAAAGAGTGAAGGAAGAAAGACAAAAGCAAAGCGCCAGACAGGCAGGCAGAGTCCTGGCTGTGAAGCCAGATTGTAAGTCAGAGAAGCACCGCTCCACATCTGGAAAAGGGGGTCGACAGCACCCTGAGAGTTGGAGGCAGGCAAGAGCCTACCAAGCCCTGTGTCCTCTGGAAACCCGACATCAGCAACAAAAGCAAGTGAGGCAACTGTCACTCCAAGGGCTGACAAGCTGTTGAGGCAGCTCCAATGTGATGAGAATTTGAGGCATTTATTTCCTCCCACGGACCTTTGTCAGTGGCAGGCCATCAGCCCCACCCACCTGCCTGTCCCCCCACCAGGTTGTGATAGACACGCACCACCTGAACAGGAGCAGCCTTTTTCATCACAGATCTGGTGGAGAAATCATCATTTTTACCCCCTGAACCAAAGTAGATATATTATGGAATAGAATACCAAATTCACAAGAATTTCTCAATACCATAGCTGAACAGAACCACTAAAAGACTGTCCGCCTCCTCAGATCTCGTGGTCGGGCAGGAGAGGTGACGTGAGGGTGAGGCATTTACTTGTTTGGGGTGTTCAGGGTACTTCTGGGGAAACCCGAGAAATCCCCAATCCCCACCCAGTGAATCTGGACTTCTGGGTGCACAGTGGCATGAGGAGAGCTCCCAGCAGGGCCTGGCTGCTGGGGCCCCATCTCCTCTTTTCTCTCACTGGTTTTTGGGGTGTCAGAGTCTAGCAGGTGGCAACAGACCTAAACCCAGAAAGAGCACCCTCAAACTCCTCCTAGATCCTTGAGCAAGCGCCCTTGGTCAGTCTGAAAGACGAAGCTGCCAAAGTAAAAACATGGAAGAAAAAGGAGTCAAGACTGAGAAAGGAAAAGAGGAAAGTAACGATTCACGGTGCATTTCTTTCTTCCCAGAAGCTCAGCATCTGGCAGCAATGGATTAGAAACACAGCTTCCCTCTCCCTCAGCCAGGACATCAGGCAGTACCTATTCCCAGACGGAGGTCTTCACTGGGGATTTATTTCAAGTCTGAGAGTTTTTTGGTTGTTTTGTTTTTGTTTTTCGGGAAACATAATTTTCAAAATGACAATTCATGAGGTTTTTCATTTTTCTTTAACTTTTGTTTTGACATGAGATACAAGTGTTCCCATTTGGAACATAAAATATATCTATATATAATTCCTGAAAGTCCCTTTAGCCCAAAATAGGAAGAAAGGCAGACAGACAATCTTTGGGGAGGCGATACCTTTCTGGCAGGGATTGAACTGTCCAGGATGACGCTGTCCAGATTCCCGCACAGAAGTGTGCACCGCGAGGCCTGCAGGAGATCTGGGAGTTATTAACTGCAAGAGCCGTCCCCCACACTTTTCAGTTCTGCTTGCAGCTGCAAGGGAGAATTCTGAAGGCAGGATGCAAGGTGTCGTTGTTAGCAGAGAGCTGCCTCTACCATGAATTGTGTACAGCTGGTCACCTCCCTCCCTCCCCCACAGCAGGCGATTTGCAGGGAGTGCTACAGCTCCTAAAGCAATGAAAACCAAACACCGTCCTAACCCGAAGGTGTTTCTAATTACAGCAGCTAATTACCAAACCTTCACTGCATTTAATTGCCACAAACAAAATCACAAAAGAACAATTAACAAGCAAAACCCTGTACTAACAGTTAAGTCTAAAAAGGAAGTAGTGAAAGGGAGGGAAGGAAGGAGGGAGAGAGGAGGGGAGGAGGGAAGACGGAAAACGGAGGAGGGAGAATGGGGGGATCTAAATCTTGTAGTCCATCTTGAGCAGGTATACGGTCATTGTAAATACTTTCTATGCTTCTCAATCACCTATGAACATTCACTTGTGAAATCTCAGGGCACTAAGTCTGCCAAAATCATCGGCTCAAAGTAGTGAAATTGATAACCGGTGAATGAACAACCAAGGCCAGTTCTTGTTCACCTGAGTGTCCCAAGCTGCTGCTAGGCTCATATTGATCTCCAGTTGGCTCAAGACATCTGTTTTTCCAGTTTGGTCAACATCCCCAGTGTTCCTTTTCATAAGTTATCATTTTGACAAAAGCTTAGAAACGAGTGTGTCGATCTCACAGCAAAAAATGTGGCTTATCTCTAAAATAAGAATGGAGAATGGAAATGCCAAAATTCCTGAAGTTCAAGTGCTTGCACAAGACACAGTTCACATACAAAAAGCTTTCCTACAACTCCATCCAAAGACTCTGTTAACCCAAAATATCAGAGACAGGCTCCATCTGCTAAGAAAGTTTATTTTGCTGGGGTTAAGGACACACCCATGACACAGCCTCAGGAGGTCCTAGTGACATGTGCCCAAGATAGTCGAGGTACAGCTTGCCTTTGTTTGGTTTTTTTGAGATGGAGTCTTGCTCTGTCATCCAGGCTGTAGGGCAGTGGCATGATCTCAGCTCACCGCAACCTCCATCTCCTGGGTTCAAGCGATTCTCCTGCCTCAGCCTCCCAAGTAGCTGGGAATACAGGTATGCACCACCACGCCCAGCAAATTTTTATATTTTTAGTAGAGACAGGGTTTCACTATGTTGGACAAGCTGTTCTCAAACTCCTGACCTCAGGTGATCCACCTACTTCGGCCTCCCAAAGTGCTGGGATTACAGGTGTGAGCCACAAGGCCTGGCCATGCTTGCTTTGGTACAGTTTAGAGAGACGAGACATCAATCCCTATCTGTAAGATGAATTCTGGCTCTGTCCGATAGGGCAGGACAGGACCACTCGAAGTGGGATCTTCCAGGTTAGAAGGAGGTAAGAGACAAAAGGTTGCATTCTTTTGAGTCCTTGATCAGCCGTCCAGTGAATACACCGTTTAGCCTGGCTCAGTGAATCTGCATTATTACATAAACAATAGGGCAGGAGAAGGAATCAGATATGCATTTGTCTCAGTGAGCCTCAGCACAGATGACTTTAAGTTCCTTTTTTTTGGGGTTTGTTTTTGTTTTTTTGTTTGTTTGTTTTTGAATTTAAGTTGTTTTTTTTTAATTGCATTTTAGGTTTTGGGGTACATGTGCAAAACATGCAAGATAGTTGCATAGGTCTGTCCTTTGTCCACAAGGAATTTCCTTGTAAACAAATTGTGAGGGAGGGAGGTAGCTTCTTTGTAGCTATCTTATTTAGGAATAAAATGGGAGGCAGGTTTGTGTGACATAGTTCCCAGTCTGACCTTTCCCTTGACTTAGTGATTTTGGGGTCCCGAGATTTACTTGCCTTACACAGCTCTCAGGATTGGAATAATAATAAAAGCAATAAGAAATTAATAACTTCTTGATGAGTATATTGTAAACGTCAGGCATTGTGCAAGCTATAAGAAAAACCAAAATATAAAACGTAGTCCCTATTCTGCAGAAGTTCCCAACCAACTGGGTGGGCGAGGGCAGGTACGTAACGGATAATTAGAGAGATGGTGCAAAACGCACAGGGCACCACGGAGGGTGGGCATCGTTGGAGTAAGGGACATATTGTAAGGGGGGGTCTCCAGAAATGAGAGGTGCATGAGCGGAGCCCCAAAACACTGGATCTCAATTCTGGCTGCATTCTACAATCACCTGGGAAATTTCACCAATGTAGATGCCTGTGTCTGACTGGCCCCCAGACATTGATTTAACTGGCCTGGGATTCGGCTTGGTTTTAGGAAGTTCCGAAAGATGTCCAAGTGACTCTAATGTGCGGCCAGTTTTGAGAACCTGTATCCTAAAGCGCTGATATTCTGCAAATTGGAATCACCTGGAGAGTTTTAATAAACTCCAGTGGGTGGGTCCCACCCCTAGAGACTGGATTTAATTGGTTTGGGTGCAGCCAGAAACTAAGGAACTTTTTAATGCTCCCCAGGTGATTGTAATGCACAGATGAGCTCAAGAACCACTGCCTTGGAGGAATGCTTCTCAAAACTGAATGTGCATAGGAATCAGCTGGAGATCTTGTTAATAGGCAGATTCCTAGTCAGTAGGTCTAGGCTGAGGTCTGAGGTCTTACCTGTCTGAGGGGGGCCCTAGGTGCTGATGTCATTAGTCTTGCAGCCACACTTAGATTAGCAAGGCCCTAAGGAATAAGCACAAGTCCTCCAGGTGGAACTAATGTGGTCCTGAACTAGGATGGTGCTACAGGAGAGAGAACAAGGGATGAACTAGAGGGATTCTTAGCAATTATTCAGTGAGACCTGGTATAAGATATGCACGTGAGAATGAGAAAGACGAGGGCCACAGTCAGGTTTCCAGCATGGAAGCCTCAGCCTTCACATGCACCAAAGGACATCCCAAATAATGCCGAAGTCTTGCTGGATTCATGGTCTCTTTCATGTTTACCAAGTACCAGCTCCCATGCTCCAGCTCCAATGTCTTTTCCTTCGTCATCATCCCAGACACCTCGCAGACAGAATCAGCCATGCCTTCCTTGCTCTTCTTTCCTCTTTCCCCAAAACAAAAAGTGCAAATCCACATGCTTGAGGTGTGGGCCGCGTCAGCACGTGCTTGAGAGCACAGGCTGGATGGCAGATGTGAGAACAGGAGAGCTCACGCCCTATAGAAAGAAGTGGCGGCTACTCAGATCTCCCGTGTGTGGCTTCACAGGAATATGGACCCAGTGTTGCAGATTGTTCATTTTCTAAGAAAAGACGAACATCTGGAATTGTGTGTGAAAACTGCAGGGTGTTAGAGGTTAGCAATTCAGATACTTTCAAACAGCCTGTGGGCCAAAAGATGTATCTGTGGGCTCAGATGTCGCTGGGGTCCCCTAATCATGACCTGTGGCCCCGGTATCCTGCCACTTCCCAGTATACAGTGACTGCTGTGACAGAGCTAACCTGGGATGCCATTTCAGCTAAGATGAAGAAGGACCAGCTAGGGGACCCTGAACTGCTTGGGTGTGACCAGAACAAAGGGTGGGTGGGAGTACAGGAGGAGAGTGTAGCGCTGACAGGTAAAGCTAACAAGCAGACTGACACCAGGCCAAGAGTCTTAAATACCAAAGGCAACTTGGACTTGGTTCTGGACATGATGGGGCCCGTGCCGGCTTGTGCTTTGGAAAGAAAGAAGGCAAATGTGTCCCACTCCACTTTATCTTTGTTTCTTTCTAGAATGTAGCCCTTTAGGGCCTAGCGCCACAGGTCTGCTTTTACCAAAGGATGCAGAGTGACCTGCTGAAATGTCTTCGGGAACCATTCTGGGAACCCACATGTGTGTACCAGCCAGGTATAAGACAGTTATAACTGGGGAATTGTGGGGTATTGGCCAGCTGGAGATATTTAGATGTTCAGATTCAAAATTTCAAAAAATATTGTGGATGGAGAAAAAAATTGGCCCTAGAAGTTCTAGCTTCCAACCTCTGGATAAAGGTTTATGAACCTCCAGAGATACTACTGGTACCCTCAAAAAGCACTGTAGCCACCATACATTGTTACTGACTCCAAAATACAAAGACCACTGGTAGTGATCCCGATGGTTGAATGTTCACTTCATATCTCCTAGTGTATACATCGTAGAGCTGCAGGATGTCACCTGGGGAAGCAGCTAGAACATCCCAGAGTAGCAACTCCACAAGAGCCAGCACAGGGTGGAAGGGCGAACCCTGATCCCCAGTGAACACATAGTCCTAATGACAGGCTTGGCACATAGTTTGTGACACATCAGCTTTTAAAGGTTTGTTTAAATTAAAATGATACAGGATCATAGAAAGAAATCAAATAAAGACGGGTATGAAAAGGAAAGTAGGGAGCCGTGGTGACTCTGGCCTGTTGTCCTGGTGCTTGAGGAGGCAAGGCTACACATTTGAGGCCAGCCTGGGCAGCGTAAAAACCTCTTATCCATTAAAAAAAAAAAAAACTGGGGCACAGTGGCTCGTGCCTGTAATCCCAGCACTTTGGGAGTCCAAAGTGGGCAGATCACCTGAGGTCAGGAGTTCAAGACCAGCCTGACCAACATGGTAAAACCCCATCTCTACCAAAAATACAAAAATTAGCCAGGTGTGGTGGCAGGTGCCTGTAATCCCAGCTGCTTGAACCCAGGAGGTGAAGGTTGCAGTGAGCCACTGCACTCTAGCCTGGGCAACATAGTGAGACTCAAAAGAAAAGAAGAGGAGAGGAGACGGGAGGGGAGGGGGGGGGAGGGGAGGGGAGGGGAGGGGAGGGGAGGAGACAGTAGGGGAGGAGAGGGGAGGAGACGGGAGGGGAGGGGAGAGGAGAGGAGGAAAGAAAAAGAAAGAAAGAGAGAGAGAGAGAAAGAAGCAAGCAAGCAAGAAAGAATGAAAAAGGCCAGCACCCCTTCCTTGCCGGCCGGCACTTCGACTGCAGAGTTTTGCCCACACTTCGAGACTTAGGGCGCAGTGCCTTTCACAATTTGCCCACTCATCTGGTATAACTAGTTCTGATGGCTGGGAATAAAGGAAGAGGACGTGCTGCTTATACCTTTAATATTGAAGCTGCTGGATTTAGCAAAGGTGAAAAGTTACCTGATGTAGTGTCGAAACCACCCCCACTATTTCCTGATACAGATTATAAACCAGTGACACTGAAAATGGGAGAAGGTGAAGAATATATGCTGGCTTTGAAACAGGAGTTGAGAGAAACAATGAAAAGAATGCCTTATTTTATTGAAACACCTGAAGAAAGACAAGATATTGAAAGGTATAGTAAAAGATATATGAAGGTGTACAAGGAAGAATGGATACCACATTGGAGAAGACTTCCAAGAGAGATGATGCCAAGAAATAAATGTAAAAAAGGCCCCAAACCCAAAAAGGCAAAAGACGCAGGCAAAGGCACTTCACTCATTAATACTGCAGATGTTTTGAAAAACATTGAGGAATTGGAAAAGAGAGGTGATGGTGAAAAATCAGATGAGGAAAATGAAGAGAAAGAGGGAAGCAAAGAGAAAAGTAAAGAAGGCAAGGATGACAACGACCACGATGCTGCAGAACAGGAGGAATATGATGAAGAAGACCAAGAAGAGGAAAATGACTACCTTAATTCATACTTTGGAGATGGAGATGACTTTGGCCCAGACAGGATGAAGCAAACTTTTAGGCATGAAATTAAAAAAAAAAAAATTTTATGATGCAGCTTCTGAACATTTGGACAGTCTTATTTCTGATAGGGTATAAGTATTTATGTTTTTGTTTTTTGGACAAATATTTGTTACCAAAATATTCAAAACCACTTTGAGTTTACATACTAGTTACCTTACAAATTAGTCCCTGACACTGACATTCCTTCTAAACACCTCTGCCATCTCTCTTATGTACTCTCGTGGATTTTTTCATATTTGAATATGAATGTGCCTAAAGAATTTATGCTTTCTTAATCTATATATACATACTTGAAGAAATCATTCTTGCTTAACTGCTGATCTTTTATAAAACTATTGCTAGTCATAATGAATTTCTATAACCTGAAAGTTGATATAACAGCACATGGAGCACTTTAAAAACAAACTTGAAAATAATTTTAGTTTTTACTTTTACATAGTATGTTCTAGACTACTGCATTTTGACTACATAAACCTACCTGAGCTCTTACAAGTGCACAATTGTGAGACAGAGGTTTTGTGATGGAAAACATACACGCAGGGAAAAATACCAAACTGAGCAATATCAAGTTCAGAGCTCACATCTTAGCCAGTACAAAGAAACTTTCACAGGGGGTGAATATTATAAATACTTGAATTTGGGACTGACTTGATACTGTATGATATATAAATTAATCACCTCACTGTAATCACTTGGACATCTTCAAATAGTTGGGCTTATGAAAAACTTGACTAAGATACTTTATTTTGTCCTTTATGTAAGTGTGAAATAAGTTCTGGTCATATAAATATCACTATAGAATGCATGTGAGTGAACTCTATGAAGTATGGTGGCATTTTATGTTTCAGAGTACTCAAGTTGTACATTTGATTTATATAAATGCAAAATGAACTCAAGTCATTTTGAAATTAAGACTTTTTTGTTTAACTTTAAAGCTAGCTCCCCCAACTTTATATACTTTTGGGGAAAAAAATGCCTAAAAACCTTAGCCTACAAAGACTCTCACAAATGCCAAAGATTTTCAAGGAAATTCATATTATATATTTGAAAAATGATTGATCAACGTTATTTACCAAAAGAAATTATTTTTCCCCTTTGGGAAGATATCATTAACCTGAAATGTGGGAACCTGATCCCTAGATTCTATTTCTACCTGTACTATTAAATTCAACCTTGAAACTGAAAAAATAAATAAATAAATGAAAGAAAGAAAGAAAGAGTTAAAGGTTCCCTGCTGCTACCAGTACAAGAAGATATACTAAAAATAATATTACTTAACAAAGTGTATCTTCATAAAATACAATAATATTAATTATATCCATTAATATGAATAACTTAACAGTTAATACAAAAGGAAGGAAATTTGAGAAGAATAATGCTTTGACTACATCAGGAAAATAAATGGAGGTATGAAGATAAGTATTTTCTGACATTTTTAAAAATCTTAATAACAAAGTATTCTTCAAAGTATGGTAAAATAAACACTTTTTAAAAATAAATTAACATCTTTAAAATGCTGGAAGGAGAAAAATCTGTCAACTCAGATCTATATAGCCAGAAAAAATATCCTTCAAAAACGAGGGCAGAACAAAGACTTTTTAGATAAGGGAAAGCTGAAAAAATTCATTGGCAGCAAGCCTGAACTACGACAATCCTTCAGTCTGCAGGGCAAGAATACTAAGTGGAAACTCAGATAAATAAACGAAAAATTCGCCAGAAATGGTAAACATGTGGGTAAATATAACATTTTCTCATTTCTTTAAAAGACAATGACCATTTAAAGGAAAGCAATATTGTATCGTGGATTTATAAAACATGGAGTATTAAAATATAAGATAGCAATAACACAGTCACCTCTATCAGGCGACTGTCCCCTCCTTACCCTCTCCCCTGCTAAGCCCAGACATAATGATCAAGAACCAGATTCAAATGTTGGCACCACCACTTCCTAAGCAGCCTCTGTCAAACCATCCAACTTCTCTGAACCTCAAATTCCTGTTCTCAGTGTTGGTGGTTTTATCACCATCTTCACAGGCTTAGAGAGCCGGCAGGAGCATGTTGGCCTGGGCTGTGAGCCCAGGGTTTTGGTCCCTGAAGCCCACGGAACCCCAGTGCTGTACAGTCACACTGTGATGCCATGAAGTGTCTATGTGACCATGGCAAGCCACTCACTGACACCGTTCCCCAGAAGCTCATCCGTCAAGCATGCACACTCACTACTCTGCTCAGCTCACCCACTAGGCAGCTCAGCTACTATTTGGCGCCATTTCCCTGGCCCCAGCGCCTCTCCATGGGATAATCCCCTCCCCATTGGAGGATGAGCCCAGCACTGTGGCTGCGTCCCCTGGCACCCATCCACTGAGAGACCAGTGGGTATCCCACCCTTCTGCTGGTTACTGCACTGCCACCGGGCACCACAGGCTACACTAACACTGAACACAGATGTTCAAGTCATCAAAGGGTCAGTGACCAAGCAGAGAACCCTCAGGATGTGTGAACACAAAATGGTCAAAGAGGAAGCATAGTTCCCTCCAGGTGACAGTACCACATCAGCACATCCTTGCTCAAAATCATTCCGTAAGCATTTCTGGAGCACCTACTATGCGCCAGACGTTGTGCTAAGCATTGAAAATACAGGTTAAGGGCTGGGTGCGGTGGCTCAAGCCTGTAATCCCAGCACTTTGGGAGGCCGAGGCGGGTGGATCACGAGGTCAAGAGATCGAGACCATCCTGGTCAACATGGTGAAACCCCATCTCTACTAATAATACAAAAAAAATAAAATTAGCTGGACATGGTGGCACGTGCCTGTAATCCCAGCTACTCAGGAGGCTGAGGCAGGAGAATTGCCTGAACCCAGGAGGTGGAGGTTGCGGTGAGCCGAGATCATGTCATTGCACTCCAGCCTGGGTAACAAGAGTGAAACTCCATCTCAAAATAAATAAATAAATAAATAAAATACAGGTTAAGAAAAACATATGCTGAAATGTTGCAGGTAGGTGACATGGGGTAGGCAGACTCACCTCAAAGAAGGAAAATTTAACACAGAGCCATCAAAACAATAGTAATATACCATCAGGCCACCTTCGTGGAAGTATCGCAGCATGCTACACACCCTTGTGTCAGTTCTCTAGAGCTACCATAACAAATCACCACAAACGTCATGGCCTAAAACAACAGAAATCCATTCTTGCACAATTCAGGAAGGTGGCAGTCCAAGACCAAGCTATCAGCAAGACCACACTTTCTCCAAAGACTCTAGGGGAGACTCCCTCCCTGCCTCTTCCCACTCTTGGCGGCTCCAGACATTTCTTGAATTGCGGCTGCGTCACTCCAATTTCCGCCTCCACCTTCCCAAAACCTTCCTCTGTGTCTCTCCCAAATCCGCCTCTGCCTTTCTCTATAATGACCCTGTCATTGAATGTGGGGTACATCCTAAATCCAAGGAAATCTCATCTCAAGATCCTTAATTACATCTGCAAAAGTCTTTATTTCAAATACAGTTACATTCTAAAGTCCCCAGTGGCCATTTTTTTAAAGGGCTACAATTCAATCCACTATCACCCTTTACAGACATGGACTCACCCATGCCTCAAAACACTCTTCTAAGGCAAATACTGTCAATACCCTCATTTTACATATGGTGAAACTGAAGAGAAGTTAAAAATTTGCCCAAAATGACATGATTAATCATGTGAGAGCCAGGATTTGAACCCTGGGCTCTCTGATGTCTTGATGCTACTTTTGTACATCCTCCCATTCTTTATCAGTCCCATGATAGTTGGGAGCAGACTGGGCTAATTCAACCTTCAAGGTCAGAGACAGGTTCTCAGAGGGAGGTAGAGCTAAGCCCAGCACTGATGGCTGAAGTTGACCTGGAAGAAGAAACCAGGAAAGGGCATTAGAGAAGAGGAAGTAGCATGGCCCAGGGAACAGTGTAGTTTATTGCCAAGGAACAGCACATGGCTCATGATAGCTGGTGCATGGGGTGCAAGAGAAAGAGAAGTGAGCAGCCCCAAAAACAGGGGGCTCAGCAAGGCCAGAGCCCAGAGGGTGTTGAGAGCCAGAGGGAGGCCGACCTTTGTCTTACAGGCTGCAGGGAGCCATTAAACTGGGTGAAGCAGAACAGGTGTATAAGCTACGCTGCTACTGCGCAAATGCTAGACTGAGGGGCACACTGAACAATACGGAAAAGTTACCCAACTCCTGTTGTCCAGCCCCACCTGCTGTTCTGCTCTAATCATGCAGGCATAAGAACTGGTAGAGTTGGCACCACTCAGGGCCCCTGGCCCCATCTCCAACACTCATCTCTGCTTGCTGGGTTTAGAATCTAAGCCTAACTCTCAAACATGCTGACATTTGAAAAAGGCATTTCTGATAGAAATGAAAACGGGGAATCGCCACACTGTCTTCCACAATGGTTGAACTAATTTACACTCCCACCAACAGTGTAAAAGTGTTCCTTTTTCTCCACATCCTCTCCAGCATCTGTTGTCTCCAGATTTTTTAATGATCGCCATTCTAACTGGCGTGAGATGGTATCTCAATGTGGTTTTGATTTGCATCTCTCTGATGACCAGTGACGATGAGCATTTTTTCATATGATTGTTGGCCTCATATATGTCTTCTTTCATAAAGTATCTGTTCATATCCTTTGCCCACCTTTGAATGGGCTTGTTTGTTGACCCAGCAATCCCATTACTAGGTATATATCCAAAGGACTATAAATCGTTCTACTATAAGGACACATGTACACGAATGTTCATTGCAGCACTGTTTACAATAGCAAAGACCTGGAATCAACCCAAATGCCCATTGATAATAGACTGGATTGGAAAAATGTGGCACATATACACCATGGAATATTATGCAGCAATCAGAAATGATGAGTTCGTGTCGTTTGTAGGGACATGGATGAATCTGGAGAACATCATCCTCAGCAAACTGACACAAGAACAGAAAATGAAACACCGCATATTCTCACTCATAGGTGGGTGATGAAAAATGAGAACACATGGACACAGAAAGGGGAGTACTAAACACTGGGGTCTATTGGGGGGAAAAGGGGAGGGCCAGTGGGAGGGGGAAGTGGGGAGGGATAGCCTGGGGAGAAATGCCAAATGTGGGTGAAGGGGAGAAGAAAAGCAAAGCACACTGCCATGTGTGTACCTACGCAACTGTCTTGCATGCTCTGCTCATGTACCCCAAAACCTATAAT